>NC_035162.2:20252888-20852888 GCF_001659605.2 Manihot esculenta | reverse complement strand
GGCCATTTCAGATTGACATATCTGAGTAGCAGCAGTTAAGCCTACAGAGTTTTACAGGATTGTTGAGTCGTTTTGTATCATGTATGGGATTTATCAGGTACACAGAGAGTATAGTTGGCTGACTACGGGTCCCGGCGGCCTTAAGCCGATCTGGATCCTAGTGCCAGTGATGGTTCGGACCGTTACTGAGGGGTACCGGTTTCCGGGTCGTTACAATTACCCACCATATCCCATGTATCCACCCTCCCCTATCCATACAAGTGCAGCACACCCAGAGCCAAATGAACCACCACAACCAGAACCAGTAGCCCCTATTGTTGAAAGACAGCAACCTAGCTCATCTGGAGGTAAGGTGCACATGACAGAGTACTTGAAATTGGATGCTCCTAAATACAACACGGGAGATGATCCATTTGAATACCTCAGATCAGTTAGGATGATAACTAGTGAGTTAGGAGCAGATGATAGTAGAGCCATTGAGATGGCAGGGTTTACACTCAAATGCAAGAAAGCCAGAGAATGGTTCAAGAACTATATAGAGCCCAGGATTGACAGTATGTCGTGGGGAGAGTTCGCCAATGAATTTGCAGGGTGGGCTTTTCCTGACAGTTTTAGGGAGATGAAGGTAATAGAGTTCGAACAGTTGAGACAGACAGACGAAATGAGTGTTGATGACTTCACAGATAAGTTCCTTGATTTGCTTCAGTATGTAGGTCAAGCCTATGATACTGATCAGAAGAAGGCAAGGAGATATAATATGCGACTTCATCCCAGGTATTCTTCCTTGATTCTTCCAGCAGAAAAGGAGAGTTTCCACTCTATAGTGGACGCAGCCAGGAAAATGGAAGCTAGTGCCAATATTCAGAGACAGTCAAAGGCGCAGGCTTCGGGTTCTAAGGCCCCCAGTTCAACAACCTCAGGCAGCAAGAGATGGGATAGAGCAAAAGGGTTAAAGAATAAGTTCTGGAATAAAGCTAAGTCTAGTCTGGGACTAGGTAGTGGCTCAAGCTCTGGCACAGCTTATCCCGTATGCAGAAGATGTGGAAGACCACATGGAGGAGCTTGTCGGTTGGGATCTACAGCTTGTTTTAGATGTAGACAGGAAGGGCATATTGCTCGGGATTGTCCTCAGGTGACTTTTGTGGCACCATCCCAGCAGATGAGTTCAGGCAGTGTGGTACAGCCAGTAGGTCAGCCAGTAGCTCTAGTCATGTCCCAGAGCAGTGGCAGAGGTAGAGGGAGAGGGGCATCCTCTACTTCAGCAGCAGGTTCCCGAGGTGGAAATCCGGTAGCCCCAGCACGGATTTTCACTGTGACACAGGAGGAGGCTAACATGTCGAACACAGTGGTGTCAGGTAATCTCATCATTGGGTGTTCAAATGTGTATGCTTTGATGGACCCCGGTGCTTCTCATTCCTTTATTGCTTCGAGAGCCATAGAGAGATTGGGTTTGATCATTTCTGAGTTAGAGTATCCTCTCTGGGTCAGTGGACCCAAATGTGACCCATCAGTGGCAGTGTCAGTCTGTCGTTTCAGTCCAGTGTTCATAGAGGGTAGATGCCTTCCAGCTGACCTTGTGGTTCTAGATTTGACGGATTTTGATGTCATTCTAGGGATGGATTGGCTATCAGCATATAGTGCTACTTTGGACTGTAGAGACAATGTAGTTAGTCTCAGAGATCAGGATGGGTCAGAGTGTGTCTTTAGAAGCGACAGGAGAGGTACACCCAGAGGTATGATTTCAGCCCTTCAGGCTCGTCGTTTGCTTAGGAGGGGTTGTCAGGGGTTTCTCGCTCATGTGAGAGAGCTAGACAGTCAGGTTAGGGAACCAGCCACAGTACCAGTAGTCCGAGAGTTTCTAGATATGTTCCCAGACGACCTTCAAGGACTACCACCTGGTAGGGAGATAGAGTTTGAAATTGAATTGCTGCCTGGTACCAGACCTATCTCTATTCCTCCCTACAGGATGGCGCCAGTAGAGTTAAAGGACTTAAAAGAGCAGTTACAGGACTTGGTAGATAAGGGTTTCATCTGCCCTAGTACCTCACCTTGGGGTGCTCCAATGCTCTTTGTCAGAAAGAAGGATGGATCCCTCAGACTTTGTATCGACTACAGACAGTTGAACAAGGTCACTACCAAGAATCGATATCCTCTACCTAGGATTGATGATCTATTCGACCAGCTAGCTGGAGCGGGTTGTTTCTCTAAAATAGATCTGAGATCCGGGTATCATCAGTTGAGAGTCAGAGAGGCAGATGTGCCAAAGACAGCTTTCAGGACCAGATATGGGCATTATGAGTTCTTAGTGATGCCGTTCGGGTTGACTAATGCCCCTGCAGTATTCATGGATCTCATGAACAGAGTGTTCAGTGAGTTTCTGGATCACTTTGTTATTGTTTTTATCGATGATATCTTAGTGTATTCCAGAGATGCAGAGGAGCATGCCCAGCATCTGAGGATAGTTCTGCAGACACTGAGAGAGCATGGTTTGTATGCCAAGTTCTCTAAGTGTGAGTTTTGGTTAAGGAGCATTTCCTTTTTGGGTCATGTAGTATCAGCGGAATGGATTGAGGTAGACCCCAAGAAGATAGAGGCTGTAGCGAACTGGCCCAGACCCACTACAGTAACTGAGATTAAAAGCTTTCTGGGACTGGCAGGGTACTACAGGAGGTTCGTTTAGGACTTCTCAAAGATAGCGGCTCCTATGACCAAACTGACTCAGAAGAACCAGAAGTTTATCTGGTCAGACCAGTGTGAAGAGAGCTTTGAGGAGCTCAAGAGGAGATTGACATCAGCACCAGTGCTAGCTCTGCCTGTTAGTAACGAGGATTTCACAGTGTTCTGTGATGCATCTCGAGTGGGATTGGGTTGTGTTTTGATGCAGAGTGATAGGGTGATTGCTTATGCTTCTAGACAGTTGAAGAAGCACGAGTTGAATTACCCCACCCATGACCTTGAGATGGCAGCAATTATTTTTGCACTCAAGATGTGGCGGCATTACCTCTATAGGGTTAAATACGAGATCTTCACTGATCACAAGAGTTTACAGTACATCTTGAGTCAGAGAGAGGTGAATTTGAGGCAGAGAAGATGGGTAGAATTGCTCAGTGATTACGATTGTAAGATCCAGTATCATCCGGGTAAGGCTGTAACGACCCGAAAATCGATACCCCCCTGTAACCGCCCGAACCGCTACCGGCGCTAGGATCCAGATCGGCTTAAGGCCGCCGGGACCCACAGCGAGCCAAACATACCTCCTATCACCTGGTCAAATCCCATACATGATCAAAACTTTAACATAAAAACTGAAACATCTGATGTATATACCGAGCTTGACCTGTATGCAACATAACTGAAAACATAAAGAACCCCCTACTAGAGCCCTCATGAAAACTCTAGCTGGGTCAACATGACATACATCAAGCTGGGATCACATCCAAAGAACTAGAACCTAACCTGTGCATGCATCAAACCACAAACATAAAACCTCCACTAGAGTTCTCATCAAGCTCTAGCGTGGTAAACAACACATGCCACCAGTTTAGTTCCAACACAACTCAACATCCAACATAACATACATCATGTATTAGAAAGGGACTAACCAAGTCTTAGGGCCAAGCACAGTTCTAATCCATAAACATAACTCCACTTAACTTTACATTACATTCTCTTACAAATCATTATATCAATTTATAATACATGTCCACACTAAAAGTACTAAAGCTGTTACATAAGCAAAACCTTAACTCCTATTACAAGACTTTTACCCTTGACGTCTTCCTGGCCTACCTCTGACCTGCAAAATTGGGGTTAGGGGAGAGGGGTGAGCTAAAAAAACCCAGTGAGTAGAAACAAAGAAAACAGTTCATTAATTACATGTTTTCATGAAATGCGTCACATCACAAACATTCCACATAACAGACGGACATGACCACCAAAACTCCCTCTGCATAGTGCCTGGCCCATGAAGGGACTTACCCAGGTCTTTCATACATAACATGGGCTATTGGGGTCGCCTTGGTCAATCCACATCAATAATAATTAATGCAATGCGTCATATTCGTGTAACTAGTGCAATCAACCTATTACATATAAACATGATGCATGAACATGCTTTAGGCATTTGATTTCATAAAATAAAAGATTAAGTTTAGTTCTACTCACCTCTGGTAGACGCTGGACTGACTCTGCAACTGCTAACACTGATGGCCTCCTCGATCCCTCGGGTCCGATCCTACACAGGTGGACTCGAATGAGGTGCCAACACACTCTACATAACTCATAAACAACTCCCCAAAAACCCTCTAAAACATCACTTAAACATGCATAGAAAACAACCTTGAAAAGGCTGGACAGGGCACTTTCGGCGGCACCTTCGGCGGCCGAACCCTCTCTCCAGAGACGAAACTCGGGCACCTTCGGCGGCACCTTCGGCGGCCGAAAGTCCCACTCCAGAGACGAAATTTAGGCACTTTCGGCAGCCGAATCCTTCCTTCGGCGGCCGAAAGTCTGCTTTCAAGCCAAAACTCAACTTTCGGGGGCAAGGTTAGGCAGCCAAACCATGCATCCAAAGGTAGGTTCGGCGGCCGTAACCACCTTCGGCGGCCGAACCTGAGTTCTTCCCAGAAGGGCAGAACTCAGCTTCTCATGCATTCAAGCCTCCCAAACCTTCCAAACACCCCAACACTAGCTCCCAACTTAACCAAAACATGCATAAACCTTAAACTATGCACTAAGGAGCTTAAAACAAGCTTAAACTCCAACAAAGAACATCATAAAGCATACATCAATAGCTTATGACCCACATAAGCCAAAACCATCAAAACTACTCAAAACCTCACTTGCTCTCTCCCAATCATGCATACACTCTCCCACATGCAAAAAGGAGCATAAACTAACATAAACTCCTCAACACAACCATCACATAACATACATTGGGCATAAAATCCACATAAACCCTAACATGCATATCTACCCATACTCAACCACCAAAACATCTTTAAACTTACTTAAAACTTCTTTAAAACGCAAGGAAAGCAAGGATCTACACTTACCTCTTGAAGATCGAGGGTTGCGTGATCTCTAACTCGGAGGTGTGGAGGATCCAAGCTCCAAAAGCCTCCAAGCTCCCAAAACTCCTATTTAAGCTTCAAAACTTCAAAACAAGGGTAGAACTCATGAAAACTTGAGGGATGGGTAGAGAAAGCATGAAAACGACCAAAGGAGAGCATAAACTCACCTGAGCTCGAGAATGGGGAGAAAACTCGCCCATTTCTGATCTGAGGGCCCTTTATAGGTGGCCTGGTCGAAGACCTTCGGCAGCCTAACGTGCCCCCCAAACTCATGCATGTTCGGCGGCCGAACTTGAGGTTCGGCGGCCGAACCTTGGCTCGTTCAAACAAGACTTTCGGAGGCCAAAGGCGCTCCCGAAGCCTTTCCATGTTCGGCGGCCGAACTTCACTTTCGGCGGCCGAACCTGGCAAATGCCTCCTTGGTCTTTTCTTATCAAAACTCTATTCTTTTTTATTTAAAACCATAAAATCAGCAAAAACATTTTAGAAAACACATTTTACCTCTCTAGAAGCCTCTGGCATCTTCAGAATTCCAGATTCCAACGGAGATTCCGCCGGAAGGTAGGGATTCCGATGCCGGAATCTAGCCGGGTATTACATTCTTCCCCCCTTTAAGAACATTCGTCTCCGAATGTTCCACAAACAAACAGGCATAGCATAAAACATAGCATCAATCATACATAAACAAGCAAGCAAACCAGCAAGCAAAACCTAACAATCTCTCTCCTGAAAGAGAGACACAGACACTGCTGGAGTATAAACTCCCAGGTTTCCTAGGCCTTCACTACCAACCAGTGGTGATTTCCAAAAACTTTCCACCATCGGGATTTCCTTGTTCCTCAACTTCTTGACTTATGTGTCCATGATTCGCACTAGCTACTCAACATAGGTGAGATCCCTTGAGATCTCGACCTCTGGTTCCTTAAGAACCTCACTTGGATCTGACACGAGCTTCCATAACACAGGAACCCGGAAATCCGAACGGACTTTCTCCATAGGAAATCACCCTTACCAAAAGAAACACCTTAGCAGTACCCAACCTCCTCCTAAGACTAAACACGCTTCCACTATGCACTCTGATCCTTTCTCTTCTCTCTTCCTCTTTACTAACTGGCTTCTTCTCACTGCTAACCCAAAACTAACTCTAACCCTCACAGGTAGTACCCGGATTTCAGATATATCTTGAAAAACAAACAGCTCCTACTAGTTGTCCCAATAGATCATCCATCCTGCATGGGAAATACCTGTTCTTGGTAGTGACCTTGGTCAACTGCTTACAGTTGTTACAAAGGCTCAAGGATCCATCCTTCGTTTTCCACAACAACACTAGAACACTCCAGGGTGAGGTACTAGGTCGGATAAAACCCTTGTCTACCAAGACTCGCCACTACTCTGACTACTACCTCTCTCTACAACTGGTACTGAGGCTGGTTCCCCGACCCGACTACTAAACTCTCAACAAGAACTTGAATCCTCTGACAACCTCTCCTGTGTACCCTACGAACCTGACAGGCTGACATCAAACCTCTAGGCATCCCTACTGTGTTCCCTCGGAAGAAAACCTCTGACCCATCCTGTCCTCTGAACTTGACTACCTTGTCTCTACAGACCAAGATAGCGCCTCGAGCAGAAAAACCCAGTCCAACCCTAAGCTGACGTCCAGACAGTCAAGTCTAGGACCTCAAAGTCGGGTGGAAGGCATCTACCCTCAACTGTCACAGAACTGAACCGGCAGACTGACTCTACCACAGATGGATCACACGTGAGTCCACTGACCCAAAGAGAACACTCTAGCCCAGAAGCTATTAACTCGACCTCTTGACGGCTCCTAGAGCAACTAAAGAAAGAGAAATATCAGGGTTCACAACAACATACACATCAGAACATTCAAAAGTGAGCGTACCTGGCACCACTGTGTTCGATGTGTCTGCCTCCTGCTGAGCTTGGGTGAAGATCCGAGCTGAAGCTGATGGACCTTCTCCACGGGAACCTTCAGAAGAATAGGCTGACCCTCTTCCACTGCCTCGACCACTAACCTGAACCATGGCTGAAGCTGCTGGCTGAGCTGCTCTACCTGAAGCTGCTTGCTCGGACGGAGCCAACCTGGGCGCAGTGGGACACTCACGTACCATGTGCCCCTCCTGTCCGCACCTGAAATACGCTATAGTCCCCACCCGACAGACTCCTTTGTGTGGTATTCCACACCTCGGACATCTTGAACTGCCTGAGCCAGAGCTTGAGCCACCAAAACCCAGACTAGCCTACAAATTCTTCCAGAACTTCTTCTTCGACCTTCTGAGGCCTCTGCCCCACTTCTTAGTGGTGTTTCCCCACCTTTTATCTCTTGTAGCAGCTGTACTCAGAGTGGAGGGATCAATTCCTCCTGAACCTGAGATTCTGGAATCCTGAGTCTGAGCATCCTCCTAAGAATCTCCCATACCTTCTTCTGGTACTCTGACTCCCAAACTGACATCCCTTCTCTGAACCCCAACTCTACTTCCCTCACACTAGCTGATATCCTTCTTGGAGCCATTCCTTCTCTGCTTACATCAAAAGACCTTTCAGGGTCCCTTGATGTTCCCCATCTGCTGACTCCCCACAACTGCGCTCTTGGCAGAGCAGGGGGAAAGGTGTCCATACCTTCCCTCTCAGATGGAACTCCAGTCGATTCCACAGATCGACGAGTGCCTCGCATTCTGGCTCCTCTGAAGAACAACACACAAGCATACAAACAATCATTAGCAACATACGGTTCATGTGGAAACACATGAACCTGCAACATACATAGCATAACATACATAACATTAATGCACATGCATAAAATCATGGCATTTCACATCATCATCATCATACAAGACAGGACTCCACCTCCTATCCTAGTGGACATGATTCTGCCTATTGTGCTTGCCCTTCTATTACCTATAAACCAACCTCTTTCCGATGTGGAATATCTCAGCACACCGTACTTATGAGGCCCTATGCTCTGATACCACTCTGTAACGACCCGAAAATCGATACCCCCCTGTAACCGCCCGAACCGCTACAGGCGCTAGGATCCAGATCAGCTTAAGGCCGCCGGGACCCGTAGCGAGCCAAACATACCTCCTATCACCTGGTCAAATCCCATACATGATCAAAACTTTAACATAAAAACTGAAACATCTGATGTATATACCGAGCTTGACCTGTATGCAATATAACTGAAAACATAAAGAACCCCCTACTAGAGCCCTCATGAAAACTCTAGCTGGGTCAACATGACATACATCAAGCTGGGATCACATCCAAAGAACTAGAACCTAACCTGTGCATGCATCAAACCACAAACATAAAACCTCCACTAGAGTTCTCATCAAGCTCTAGCGTGGTAAACAACACATGCCACCAGTTTAGTTCCAACACAACTCAACATCCAACATAACATACATCATGTATTAGAAAGGGACTAACCAAGTCTTAGGGCCAAGTACAGTTCTAATCCATAAACATAACTCCACTTAACTTTACATTACATTCTCTTACAAATCATTATATCAATTTATAATACATGTCCACACTAAAAGTGCTAAAGCTGTTACATAAGCAAAACCTTAACTCCTATTACAAGACTTTTACCCTTGACGTCTTCCTGGCCTACCTCTGACCTGCAAAACTGGGGTTAGGGGAGAGGGGTGAGCTAAAAAAACCCAGTGAGTAGAAACAAAGAAAACAGTTCATTAATTACATGTTTTCATGAAATGCGTCACATCACAAACATTCCATATAACAGACGGACATGACCACCAAAACTCCCTCTGCATAGTGCCTGGCCCATGAAGGGACTTACCCAGGTCTTTCATACATAACATGGGCTATTGGGGTCGCCTTGGTCAATCCACATCAACAATAATTAATGCAATGCGTCATATTCGTGTAACTAGTGCAATCAACCTATTACATATAAACATGATGCATGAACATGCTTTAGGCATTTGATTTCATAAAATAAAAGATTAAGTTTAGTTCTACTCACCTCTGGCAGACGCTGGACTGACTCTGCAACTGCTAACACTGATGGCCTCCTCGATCCCTCGGGTCCGATCCTACACAGGTGGACTCGAATGAGGTGCCAACACACTCTACATAACTCATAAACAACTCCCCAAAAACCCTCTAAAACATCACTTAAACATGCATAGAAAACAACCTTGAAAAGGCTGAACAAGGCACTTTCGGCGGCACCTTCGGCGGCCGAACCCTCTCTCCAGAGACGAAACTCGGGCACCTTCGGCGGCACCTTCGGCGCCCAAAAGTCCCACTCCAGAGACGAAATTTAGGCACTTTTGGCGGCCGAATCCTTCCTTCGGCAGCCGAATCCTTCCTTCGGCTGCCGAAAGTCTGCTTTCAAGCCAAAACTCAACTTTCGGGGGCAAGGTTAGGCGGCCAAACCATGCATCCAAAGGCAGGTTCGGCGGCCGAAACCACCTTCGGCGGCCGAACCTGAGTTCTTCCCAGAAGGGCAGAACTCAGCTTCTCATGCATTCAAGCCTCCCAAACCTTCCAAACACCCCAACACTAGCTCCCAACTTAACCAAAACATGCATAAACCTTAAACTATGCACTAAGGAGCTTAAAACAAGCTTAAACTCCAACAAAGAACATCATAAAGCATACATCAATAGCTTATGACCCACATAAGCCAAAACCATCAAAACTACTCAAAACCTCACTTGCTCTCTCCCAATCATGCATACACTCTCCCACATGCAAAAAGGAGCATAAACTAACATAAACTCCTCAACACAACCATCACATAACATACATTGGGCATAAAATCCACATAAACCCTAACATGCATATCTACCCATACTCAACCATCAAAACATCTTTAAACTTACTTAAAACTTCTTTAAAACGCAAGGAAAGCAAGGATCTACACTTACCTCTTGAAGATCGAGGGTTGCGTGATCTCTAACTCGGAGGTGTGGAGGATCCAAGCTCCAAAAGCCTCCAAGCTCCCAAAACTCCTATTTAAGCTTCAAAACTTCAAAACAAGGGTAGAACTCATGAAAACTTGAGGGATGGGTAGAGAAAGCATGAAAACGACCAAAGGAGAGCATAAACTCATCTGAGCTCGAGAATGGGGAGAAAACTCGCCCATTTCTGATCTGAGGGCCCTTTATAGGTGGCCTGGTCGAAGACCTTCGGCAGCCTAACGTGCCCCCCAAACTCATGCATGTTCGGCGGCCGAACTTGAGGTTCGATGGCCGAACCTTGGCTCGTTCAAACAAGACTTTCGGAGGCCAAAGGCGCTCCCGAAGCCTTTCCATGTTCGGCGGCCGAACTTCACTTTCGGCGGCCGAACCTGGCAAATGCCTCCTTGGTCTTTTCTTTTCAAAACTCTATTCTTTTTTATTTAAAACCATAAAATCAGCAAAAACATTTTAGAAAACACATTTTACCCCTCTAGAAGCCTCTGGCATCTTCAGAATTCCAGATTCCAACGGAGATTCCGCCGGAAGGTAGGGATTCCGATGCCGGAATCTAGCCGGGTATTACATTCTTCCCCCCTTTAAGAACATTCGTCTCCGAATGTTCCACAAACAAACAGGCATAGCATAAAACATAGCATCAATCATACATAAACAAGCAAGCAAACCAGCAAGCAAAACCTAACAATCTCTCTCCTGAAAGAGAGACACAGGCACTGCTGGAGTATAAACTCTCGGGTTTCCTAGGCCATCACTACCAACCAGTGGTGATTTCCAAAAACTTTCCACCATCGGGATTTCCTTGTTCCTCAACTTCTTGACTTATGTGTCCATGATCCGCACTAGCTACTCAACATAGGTGAGATCCCTTGAGATCTCGACCTCTGGTTCCTTAAGAACCTCACTTGGATCTGACACGAGCTTCCATAACACAGGAACTCGAAAATCCGAACGGACTTTCTCCATAGGAAATCACCCTTACCAAAAGAAACACCTTAGCAGTACCCAACCTCCTCCTAAGACTAAACACGCTTCCATTACGCACTCTGATCCTTTCTCTTCTCTCTTCCTCTTTACTAACTGGCTTCTTCTCACTGCTAACCCAAAACTAACTCTAACCCTCACAGGTAGTACCCGGATTTCAGATATATCTTGAAAAACAAACAGCTCCTACTAGTTGTCCCAATAGATCATCCATCCTGCATGGGAAATACCTGTTCTTGGTAGTGACCTTGGTCAACTGCTTACAGTTGTTACAAAGGCTCAAGGATCCATCCTTCGTTTTCCACAACAACACTAGAACACTCCAGGGTGAGGTACTAGGTCGGATAAAACCCTTGTCTACCAAGACTCGCCACTACTCTGACTACTACCTCTCTCTACAACTGGTACTGAGGCTGGTTCCCCGACCCGACTACTAAACTCTCAACAAGAACTTGAATCCTCTGACAACCTCTCCTGTGTACCCTACGAACCTGACAGGCTGACATCAAACCTCTAGGCTTCCCTACTGTGTTCCCTCGGAAGAAAACCTCTGACCCATCCTGTCCTCTGAACTTGACTACCTTGTCTCTACAGACCAAGATAGCGCCTCGAGCAGAAAAACCCAGTCCAACCCTAAGCTGACGTCCAGACAGTCAAGTGTAGGACCTCAAAGTCGGGTGGAAGGCATCTACCCTCAACTGTCACAAAACTGAACCGGCAGACTGACTCTGCCACAGATGGATCACACGTGAGTCCACTGACCCAAAGAGAACACTCTAGCCCAGAAGCTATTAACTCGACCTCCCGACGGCTCCTAGAGCAACTAAAGAAAGAGAAATATCAGGGTTCACAACAACATACACATCAGAACATTCAAAAGTGAGCGTACCTGGCACCACTGTGTTCGATGTGTCTGCCTCCTGCTGAGCTTGGGTGAAGATCCGAGCTGAAGCTGATGGACCTTCTCCACGGGAACCTTCAGAAGAAAAGGCTGACCCTCTTCCTCTGCCTCGACCACTAACTTGAACCATGGCTGAAGCTGCTGGCTGAGCTGCTCTACCTGAAGCTGCTTGCTGGGACGGAGCCAACCTGGGCGCAGTGGGACACTCACGTACCATGTGCCCCTCCTGTCCGCACCTGAAATACGCTGTAGTCCCCACCCGACAGACTCCTTTGTGTGGCCTTCCACACCTCGGACATCTTAAACTGCCTGAGCCAGAGCTTGAGCCACCAAAACCCAGACTAGCCTTCAAATTCTTCCAGAACTTCTTCTTCGACCTTCTGAGGCCTCTGCCCCACTTCTTAGTGGTGTTTCCCCACCTTTTATCTCTTGTAGCAGCTGTACTCAGAGTGGAGGGATCAATTCCTCCTGAACCTGAGATTCTGGAATCCTGAGTCTGAGCATCCTCCTAAGAATCTCCCATACCTTCTTCTGGTACTCTGACTCCCAAACTGACATCCCTTCTCTGAACCTCCAACTCTACTTCCCTCACACTAGCTGACATCCTTCTTGGAGCCATTCCTTCTCTGCTTACATCAAAAGACCTTTCAGGGTCCCTTGATGTTCCCCATCTGCTGACTCCCCACGACTGCGCTCTTGGCAGAGCAGGGGGAAAGGTGTCCATACCTTCCCTCTCAGATGGAACTCCAGTCGATTCCACAGATCGACGAGTGCCTCGCATTCTGGCTCCTCTGAAGAACAACACACAAGCATACAAACAATCATTAGCAACATACGGTTCATGTGGAAACACATGAACCTGCAACAAACATAGCATAACATACATAACATTAATGCACATGCATAAAATCATGGCATTTCACATCATCATCATCATACAAGACAGGACTCCACCTCCTATCCTAGTGGACATGATTCTGCCTATTGTGCTTGCCCTTCTATTACCTATAAACCAACCTCTTTCCGATGTGGAATATCTCAGCACACCGTACTTATGAGGCCCTATGCTCTGATACCACTCTGTAACGACCCAGAAATCGATACCCCCCTGTAACCGCCCGAACCGCTACCGGCGCTAGGATCCAGATCGGCTTAAGGCCGCCGGGACCCGTAGCGAGCCAAACATACCTCCTATCACCTGGTCAAATCCCATACATGATCAAAACTTTAACATAAAAACTGAAACATCTGATGTATATACCGAGCTTGACCTGTATGCAACATAACTGAAAACGTAAAGAACCCCCTACTAGAGCCCTCATCAAAACTCTAGCTGGGTCAACATGACATACATCAAGCTGGGATCACATCCAAAGAACTAGAACCTAACCTGTGCATGCATCAAACCACAAACATAAAACCTCCACTAGAGTTCTCATCAAGCTCTAGCGTGGTAAACAACACATGCCACCAGTTTAGTTCCAACACAACTCAACATCCAACATAACATACATCATGTATTACATTCTCTTACAAATCATTATATCAATTTATAATACATGTCCACACTAAAAGTACTAAAGCTGTTACATAAGCAAAACCTTAACTCCTATTACAAGACTTTTACCCTTGACGTCTTCCTGGCCTACCTCTGACTTGCAAAACTGGGGTTAGGGGAGAGGGGTGAGCTAAAAAAACCCAGTGAGTAGAAACAAAGAAAACAGTTCATTAATTACATGTTTTCATTAAATGCGTCACATCATAAACATTCCACATAACAGACGGACATGACCACCAAAACTCCCTCTGCATAGTGCCTGGCCCATGAAGGGACTTACCCAGGTCTTTCATACATAACATGGGCTATTGGGGTCGCCTTGGTCCATCCATATCAACAATAATTAATGCAATGTGTCATATTCGTGTAACTAGTGCAATCAACCTATTACATATAAACATGATGCATGAACATGCTTTAGGCATTTGATTTCATAAAATAAAAGATTAAGTTTAGTTCTACTCACCTCTGGCAGACGCTGGACTGACTCTGCAACTGCTAACACTGATGGCCTCCTCGATCCCTCGGGTCCGATCCTACACAGGTGGACTCGAATGAGGTGCCAACACACTCTACATAACTCATAAACAACTCCCCAAAAACCCTCTAAAACATCACTTAAACATGCATAGAAAACAACCTTGAAAAGGCTGGACAGGGCACTTTCGGCGGCACCTTCGGCGGCCGAACCCTCTCTCCAGAGACGAAACTCGGGCACCTTCGGCGGCACCTTCGGCGGCCGAAAGTCCCACTCCAGAGACGAAAGTCAGGCACTTTCGGCGGCCGAATCCTTCCTTCGGCGGCCGAAAGTCTGCTTTCAAGCCAAAACTCAACTTTCGAGGGCAAGGTTAGGCGGCCAAACCATGCATCCAAAGGCAGGTTCGGCGGTCGAAACCACCTTCGGCAGCCGAACCTGAGTTCTTCCCAGAAGGGCAGAACTCAGCTTCTCATGCATTCAAGCCTCCCAAACCTTCCAAATACCCCAACACTAGCTCCTAACTTAACCAAAACATGCATAAACCTTAAACTATGCACCAAGGAGCTTAAAACAAGCTTAAACTCCAACAAAGAACATCATAAAGCATACATCAATAGCTTATGACCCACATAAGCCAAAACCATCAAAACTACTCAAAACCTCACTTGCTCTCTCCCAATCATGCATACACTCTCCCACATGCAAAAAGGAGCATAAACTAACATAAACTCCTCAACACAACCATCACATAACATACATTGGGCATAAAATCCACATAAACCCTAACATGCATATCTACCCATACTCAACGCAAGGAAAGCAAGGATCTACACTTACCTCTTGAAGATCGAGGGTTGCGTGATCTCTAACTCGGAGGTGTGGAGGATCCAAGCTCCAAAAGCCTCCAAGCTCCCAAAACTCCTATTTAAGCTTCAAGACTTCAAAACAAGGGTAGAACTCATGAAAACTTGAGGGATGGGTAGAGAAAGAATGAAAATGACCAAAGGAGAGCATAAACTCACCTGAGCTCGAGAATGGGGAGAAAACTCGTCCATTTCTGATCTGAGGGCCCTTTATAGGTGGCCTGGTCGAAGACCTTCGGCAGCCTAACGTGCCCCCCAAACTCATGCATGTTCGGCGGCCGAACTTGAGGTTCGGCGGCCGAACCTTGGCTCGTTCAAACAAGACTTTCGGAGGCCAAAGGCGCTCCCGAAGCCTTTCCATGTTCGGCAGCCGAACTTCACTTTCGGCGGCCGAACCTGGCAAATGCCTCCTTGGTCTTTTCTTTTCAAAACTCTATTCTTTTTCATTTAAAACCATAAAATTAGCAAAAACATTTTAGAAAACACATTTTACCCCTCTAGAAGCCTCTGGCATCTTCAGAATTCCAGATTCCAACGGAGATTCCGCCGGAAGGTAGGGATTCCGATGCCGGAATCTAGCCAGGTATTACAAAGGCGAATGTGGTGGCAGACGCCCTAAGCCGGAAGTCACTAGGCAGTTTATCCCATATAGCAGCAGAGCGGAGACCAGTTGTGATGGAGCTTTATAAGCTCATTGAAGAAGGGTTACAGCTCGAGTTGTCTGGTACGGGTGCATTGATAGCACAGATGAGAGTGACACCTGTGTTTCTGGAGCAGATAGCTCAGAAACAGCACGAGGACCCAGAGTTGATGAAACTTATCAGGACTGTTCAGTCAGGCAATAGTGCAGAGTTCAGATTTGACAGCAAAGGGATCCTCCGTTATGGGAGTCGACTTTGTGTACCAGATAGTAGCAGTGTGAAGAAAGACATTATGAGGGAAGCTCATAATGCGAGGTATAGTGTACACCCAGGAGCCACCAAGATGTATCAGGATCTGAAGAGGGTCTATTGGTGGCCAGCCATGAAGAAAGACGTGGCGCAGTTTGTGACAGCCTGTGAGGTTTGTCAAAGAGTGAAACTAGAGCATCAGAAACCAGCTGGAATACTTAACCCACTGCCGATTCCAGAGTGGAAATGGGAAAACATAGCTATGGATTTTATAGTGGGCTTACCAGCAGCGTCCAACAAGATAGACTCTATATGGGTGATTGTGGACAGACTCACGAAATCTGCTCATTTCATTCCAGTAAGGAGTAACTATTCTATGGATAAGTTGGCACAGGTATATCTGGCTGAGATAGTGAGATTACATGGAGTTCTAGTGTCTATAGTCTCAGACAAAGGACCACAGTTCACCTCTAGATTTTGGCGAAGTCTGCAGAGTGCGATGGGCACGAGGTTAGATTTTAGCACTGCTTTCCACCCACAGACTGATGGACAGTCAGAGAGGACCATCCAGACCATAGAGGATATGCTCCGAATGTGTGTGTTAGACTTTGGCGGTTCTTGGAGGCAGCATCTACCTCTGGTGGAGTTTGCCTACAATAACAACCATCATGCTAGCATAGGGATGGCTCCTTATAAAGCATTATATGGGAGGAAGTGCAGATCCCCTGTTTGCTGGGAAGAGGTAGGAGAGAAGGCTCTTGCAGGGCCAGAGTTGGTAGAGATTACCAGTAGAACAGTGCCTGTGATCAGAGAGAGGATCAGAACAGCTCAGAGTAGACAGAAAAGCTATGCAGACGTTCGCAGAAAACTGTTAGAATTCCAGGAAGGTAATTGGGTATTGCTAAAGGTGTCTCCAATGAAAGGAGTGGTTCGTTTTGGAAAGAAGGGTAAGCTAGCTCCACGGTACATTGGACCCTTTGAGATTTTGCAGAGGATCGAAAATGTGTCGTATAAGCTGGATTTACCTCTTTCTATGGAGCGAATTCACCTGGTATTTCATGTTTCTATGCTACGGCAGTTTGTGTCAGATCCGAGTCAGGTTCTGAGTGAGCCTGATGTGGAGAGTCTTGGGGATCTCACGTATATAGAGTAGCCAGTGCGGATTCTGGACACGCAGATCAGACAGCTAAGGAACAAGGAGATTCCAATGGTATAAGTCCTGTGGAACCACCATAATCTAGAAGAATGCACCTGGGAGACGCAGGAGTCTATGCTCCAGCAGTATCCCTATCTGTTTTGAGGTTAATTTTCCTCCTTTTATGTATTTACTTGTTTGTTTTCGGACCATTCAGGGACAAATGTTCTTAAGGGGGGGAGAATGTAATACCCGGCTGGAGTCCGGCATCAGAATTCTACTTTCCGGTGGATTCCAGGATGCCGAAGGTCTCTAGAAGGGTTAGATTTATTTTTTTCTATCATGTTTTGATATGTTCATAAGTTTTAAACCATAAGAAACTGAGTTTTTGAGTGAAATGAACCAAGGCAGAAAAGCCAGGTTCGGCCGCCGAAGTTGAGGTTCGGCCGCCGAACTTGCATGGCTTTCGGTTTCACGATAGGCCGCCGAAGGTGGTCTGGCCAGCCACCTATAAAAGGCCCTCAGTCGGTTGAAACGATAAGATCACCGTTTCTGTTACCTTCTGAGGTTTTGAGTTAGAAACTTGAGATTTTGAAGTTTGGAGAGTTTGAAGGAGAGTTGCTCCAAAACTCCACGTTAGGATCGTTCATCTTCTTGGTTTCAAGAGACCAGAGGAACCAGAGAGAGCAGCAGTGAGTACTGCTCCAGAGTTTTCAGAGCCTGCAGAGTCAGTCCAGCGAGCCAGAGGTGAGTGGAACTAAACTGAAAGTTTGTAATTGAGAAATAAACTACTTTTAGCATAATTCATGCATCATGAGTATACAGTAGGTTGTTTGCATTAGAATTCACGAATATGCTGCATTGCATAGTTATTTGTTGATGTGGGTGAATGTTGAATGATCCAATAGTCTCTGAGAGAAGTCCAGGAGCCTTTGACTACGCCCTGGCAAATATAAAGAAGTCCAGGAGCCTTTGACTACGCCCTGGCAGGTATAGTAAAGTCCAGGAGCCTTTGACTACGCCCTGGCAATGGTAAGTACAGAGGTGTTATATACACATATACATATATGACAGGAAGACCAGGTGCTCGATTCTACGCCCTGGCACGGCAGAGTTACCGGGACTATGTGGTGATAGGTTTACCCTTGATGTGGATTGTCTGTGATATGGTGCATTCCATGAGATCATGTTTTAATGATATATTTTACTGTTCTACTCACTGGGCTATAGAGCTCATCCCACTCCCTTAACCTCAGTCTTGCAGGTTCAGTGTCCAGTATATAGAGGAGATCAGCAGAGAACAGAAAGAGTAAAGAGATTTGTAATAGCTTAGAGTGGACATGTAATATAATATGAAAGAGATGTAAAGTTAGAATTGTGCTTGACTTAGTACTGTTTGTGTTGTAAATCTTTTGTTATGTACATGATGTGTATATGTATATGTTTTACAGAGTATGTGATAAACCAGACTTAACAGGTATGAATTAACCCATCTAGAGCAAGCTCTAGTCAGGGGTACAGAGTACAGAGTACAGAGATAGTGCATGCACAGGTTAAGCCTTGGCACAGAGAAAAGAGTTTTTATTTTCACATAAAATGTATGATCATGTATGAGATTTACAGGTACACAGAGGGTATAGCAGGCTTGCTACGGGTTTTGGCGGCCTTAAGCCGACCTGAATCCTAGCGCCAGTGACGGTCCATTTTGGGGTCGTTACACAAGCACACCTCTATCATCCATAAGCCTCATTACATTACATGTCTAAACTGTACTTTTACATAACATCAAATACATTTATCATGTCCACACTATCTATTACAGAGACAAGACTTCATTACTCTTGCTGACCTCCTGGTCTACCCTGTACCTGCAAGCCTGGGGGTTAAGGGAGAGGGGTGAGCTACTAGAGCCCAGTGAGCAGAATAATAAAACATTTAAAACATATGATAACATGGAATGCATCACATCACAGCTAATCACATCAAGGATGAACTTGTCACCAATAGCCCTCTACATAGTCCAACTGTGCCAGAACGTAGAATGGGTCCTGGTCTTTCCCTTACATAACATAGCATAACATAACAGTCCAACTGTGCCAGAACGTAGAATGGGTCCTGGTCTTCCTCTTACATAGTGCCAGCGAACGTAGAATGGGTCCCACTGGTCTTACATTCCATACCGTACATATCACATCATCACATCATAGATCGAGGGCTATGGATCATCCAACGTTCATCCACATCAATCAACAATAAAGTATGCAATGCAACATATTCGTGAATTCTAATGCAAACAACCTAGTACATCTCATGGCATTCATGATGTGTGAATCATGCTAAAATGTCCATTATTTGCTTTAAAACGTAATGAGTTATTCCACTCACCTCTGGATAGCTCTGACCAGATACTGGGGCAACTGACTCACTGCTGGGGTCCTCGGTTCCTTGGGTCCAAACCTACACAGGTGGACTCAAATGAGGGACCAAACATACATGAACATAACTCTAAACTACTCCCCAAAAATCCCCTAGAACATCATGAAATAATCATAGAAAAACATGCAAAGAAAGGCTGGACAGGGCACTTTCGGCGGCAGGTTCGGCGGTCGAAAGTCCCTCCAGAGCCAAAAGTCAGGCAGGTTCGGCGGCACCTTCGGCGGCCGAAACTCCCAGACAGAGGCGAAACTCATGCATGTTCGGCGGCACTTTCGGCGGCCGAAAGTGCCCTCCAGAGACGAAAGTCTCTTTTCGGGGGCAGGCTTCGGCAGCCGAAAGGCTGGCCTCCCAGGCAGGTTCGGAGGCCGAAAGTCCTTCGGCTGCCGAACCTGGTTTCTGCCAAAGGGCAGAAACTTGGTTCCTCATGCACATTTGCCTCCCAAAACCATCCAAACATGCATTTCTCCTAATCTACAACATACATACTCAAGCATACAAGCTCCTAGGGGCATCAAACTATCTTAAACCCCATCTACAACATATCAAGCATCCACATTGTCCAAAAACATAACATGAACCTATAAACCTAACCATAAGCTAAACATGCATTCTACCCCATAGATCTACTTAAAACTTACTTAAAACCTGCCATAAGCTCAAGATCGGCCCTTACCTCTTGAAGATCGAGAGGTGAACGACCCTAGCTCGGAAAATGGGAGAGAGATAGTTCCTTGAACCTCCAAGCTCCAAAACTTGCTCAAAAGCTCAAAATCTTCAAAACAAGAGTAAAACTAATGAAAATCGAGAAAGATTTGAAGGAAAGAACTCAAAACCGGCGAGGGACGGTGGAGAGCTCACCTTGGCCGAAAATGGGGAGAAAAGCTCGCCCGTTTTCGGCTAAGGGACCCCTTTATAGGTGGCTGGCCAGGCCACGTTCGGGAGCCGAAAGTGCCTCCGCATGCATGCCATGTTCGGCGGCCGAACATAAGGTTCGGCGGCCAAACCTGGTTTCCCTCACTTATGCTTTCGGGGGCCTAAGGCACACCCGCAACGCATGCATGTTCGGCGGCCGAACTTGAGATTCGGCGGCCGAACCTGAGTTTTCCTCCAAGGTTGTTTTCATGTAAAAACTCATTTTCTTTTTACTTGAAATCCTGAAATACATTAAAACATTTTATGAAAACATGTTTCTACCCTACTAGAGGCTTTCGACATCCGAGATTCCACCAGACGGTAGGAATTCCGATACCGGAGTCTAGCCGGGTATTACAATCAACCTATTGCATATTCATGTTATTCATGATGTATGAAACATGTTTAAAACAGATATCATTTCTCATATTTAAAAATATTAAGTTTAGTTCCACTCACCTCTGGCTGGTGCTCTACTGACTCTGAATCAGCTAACTCACTGCTGGTCACCTCTGACTCTCAGGTCCGATCCTATACAGGTGGACATCAAATGAGGGACCAAACTAACTCAAGAGCAACTCTATAGAACTCCCCATAAACCCCTTAAAACATCCTAGAACAATCA
Organism: Manihot esculenta; assembly: GCF_001659605.2. Classification (NCBI taxonomy): domain Eukaryota; kingdom Viridiplantae; phylum Streptophyta; class Magnoliopsida; order Malpighiales; family Euphorbiaceae; genus Manihot; species Manihot esculenta. The sequence goes on along the minus strand of NC_035162.2, from coordinate 20,832,064 downwards.
CATAAAGCATGCAAAAGAAGGCTGGACAGAACACTTTCGGCGGCAGGTTCGGCGGCCGAATGTCCTCTCCAGAGCCGAAACTCAAGTACCTTCAGCGGCCGAATCTCTACTTTCGGCTGCCGAACCCTTTCGGGGGCAAGGTTCGGGGGCTGAAACACACTCCAGAGATGAAAGTCTCTAACCTTCGGCGGCACCTTCGGCGGCCGAATTCCCCTTCCAGAGCCGAACCTCAAAACTCTCGGGGGTGAGCTGTGGCAGCCGAAGCCACCTCCTCATGGGTTCGGCGGCCGAATGTACCTTCGGCTGCCGAACCTGAGTTCATCCAGAACTCAGCTTCAAGCATCAATAAGCCTCCCAACTCTCTCATACCCCCCAAATCATGCATTCAACCTCTCAAACCATGCATATACTCATGTACATGCTCAAAGGGGTCCAAAACTAACTTACAACCCCAACAAAAACATCACACAACAACACATATACAAGCTTTAAACATCAAAACACCAAAATCATGCTTTTTACCCTAAACATGCAACTCTACCCAAAATCTCCATAAAGCCTTTATAAATCATCAAAAGAAGCTCAAGATCTTCACTTACCTCTTGAAATCAAGAAGATGAACGATCTGAACTTGAAAATATGGAACAACTCTCCTTCAAACTCATCAAACCTCAAAACTTCTCTTTTTAGCTTAAAACCTTCAAAACAACAACAAACTCTTCAAAACTTTGCAAATTTTGATTAAAAACCATGAAGATGACTCATGGAGGATGTGGCTTCACCTCAGTTCGTGAAAAGGAGTAAAACTTATCCATTTCACCGACTGAAGGCGTTTATATAGGGAGCTGACCGCTTCAGCTTCAGCGGCCAAAACGCATTCAAAACCATGCAACGTTCGGCGGCTGAACCTGAGCTTTCGGAAGCCGAATCTAAGGCACTTTCGGCGGCCGAACTTCACTTCGGCGGCCGAACCTGGCCAAATCCTCCTTGGTCCTTTCTTTTCAAAACTCAATCCTATTCCACTCTAAACCTTTAAAATACTTGAAAACATTTGAGAAAATCTTTCTCTTACCCTTCTAAAGACCTCTGACATCCTCGAATTCACCGGACGGTAAGAATTCTGATGTCTAATCTAGCCGGGTATTACAGGTCATTTTTCGAGGTCGGTCACCCACCTCACTGAGGACTTCAATTGCCTATTCTTCTTTTAAAAGATATAATAGAGACACACATAATGATAGAATAGTATTTCTTGTGTCATTCATGTTTTTTTCATAGTACAAATGTTTACATTACATTACATGTATTTTAAGGACAGTACCTCTTCAGATGCTGGATATTCCAAGCATGGGGTTCCGGGTTTCCCTGTAGGTCTTCAATCCGATATACTCCAGGCTTGACAACTTTGGTTATTCTGAATGGGCCTTCCCAGATCGGTGCTAGTTTTCCCACTACCGCTCTTTTTCCCATGGCTTCCAATTTTCTCAATACTAGATCTCCCACCTTCATGCTTCTTTCCCTAACCTTCTGATTATAGTAGCGAGCTACTTTTTGTTGATAAGCAGTTGTGTGGACTTGGGCCTCTTCTCTGATCTCCTCTAGGGCATCCAAATTACTTCTCAGCTTTTCATCATTGGTGTCCTCATTTTTGAACTGCACCCGGTGGGAAGGGATTTGTAGCTCGATGGGGACCATGGCCTCGGTACCAAATGCTAGTGCAAACGGTATTTCCTTTATTGGCATCCCATAGGATGCTATTGAGTTTGGCTGCCCAATTCTTCTTTGCTCCATCCATTCGCTTTTTTAACCCTTGAAGGATAGCTAGGTTCGTGACCTCTGTCTGACTGTTGGTTTGAGGGTGGGTGATAAGCGGTTGTCGAAGCCGTCAAAAATAAACCTATTAAACGATCAACAAATAAATTTGCAGATAGTGGCAATAGGGTCGAACCACAGGGAATTGACACTAAAGATCTTCCTAATAAAGACCAAGATAAGTAAATAACAAATAATTAAAAGAGGGGGGTTTGATTTGATGAATTAATATTAAACAGCAAAAGAAAGCAATAATTTAAATAGATGAGAATTTCAATGGAAAAAGGATTCTAGTTGAAGTATGAGTCTATTTCAGTTTGTTCAGAATTGATCATTGATTATTTAGGACTCCTATTTTATTTCAATAAATTGATTTTGGTTATGGAAGACGCTTCTCACAACCAAATTCCTCCTTAGTTCTAGTTTGATTAGGAAACGTTCGCTAATCAAACACTAATTAACAAGTTGCCAAGGAACGTCCTTGGGGCATTGTAGCATTGAACAACGGTTGACTGCATTAAGACTTAGAGAAACCCAATTCTATCCTTGCCAACCGCGTGGTCAAGTTTAGATTATGCAACTTGATTAAATGTGTATTTGAACAACCTAAGCAATTACGGACCTAAATCATTCAAACAATATTACTTAAGCAATTTAAAAGCAATGGGCCCTTATTGATTCTAAAAGCTAAGTAATAATTATGGAAAGATCAAATTGCATAAATATTGAAAGCAAATAAGAGTTTTAACAATGGAGTTTTAAATCTCCCAATTCATCACAAACTGAATTTCCTCAAGTTCAACTAGAAAAGAAAGGAAATTAGCCACTCATGGTGGACTAAATAAACAAAAGATGAAAAGAAAGGAAAAGGAAAGAAGCTGCAGGGTTTCTGGCGAGGGAAGAAGATGCTGAGTAGCTGATCAGAAGATGCCCCCTGCTGGTTTGGAGACTGCCCCTTTTATAGTTGAAGAATTCCATCCTTCTAGGGTTTTGAAATCCCTTTTTAATTTGGCTTGTGATTCCTCTTTTGATGTTGAATTTAATTGCAACTGGAATTCCTTAGGTGAGAAACTCTTTCGTGGCTCTTGGAATTGTGTTGGTAGTGATTGAGTTGGATTTGGGCTTCTGAAAATTCGGAATTCAGTTTCCTGCTGTTTTCCCGCCTCTGCTGTCAATTTCTGCTGTCAAAGTGATTTGGGCAAATCACTTGCTCGATCTGCCCCAATCGCTCTCTGGGATTCAGTCCAGTTTCTATCTCTGTCTCTGCGAGTGATTTGGCCAGTTTCTGCGAGTGATTTGGGCAAATCACTGACCCAATCACTTTTCTATCATTTTCTGCACTTTTTCTCCAATTTTACAATTTCTCCCTTTTCTGCAAAAACAAGATAAAAATCATAGATTAAGCTGAAAAATGTGTAAATAAGCAATAATAAAGATAATAAAAATGTGGCTAATTTGTGCTTGATCAAATACCCCACACCTAACATTTTGTTTGTCCTCAAGCAACAAATAACTTAGTCAATCAAGTTCTTTTTTCCTTTGAGCCTAAGTACCACTTAATCAGCCCCCCTAGACTCCTATGCTGAAGTATCACAGTATAGGGTACATGCACCAAGGTCATCCTCTTCTTCCTTTGTTTCCTTTCACCTACTATGGTCAAGAGAAAGGTTTTTGACTCAATCATGCTTATTCTTTTATGTTAGGTTTAATGCAACCCCTAGGAGTGACTTGCCACCTTTTCTTCTCTCTTTCTCCTTTTTATTTTATTTTATTTTTATTTTTATTTTCAGCAGCACTTATTCTTATCCTTGCCTGAAAAAGTCACTAACCTTTTTACGCGATTGTGTACATGGGTGATACACCCCCGGTTACTCAGTTAGTCACTTGTTCAAGTGGCTACTAGCTCTGTTCATAGCTTGTTTGGCCATTGGAACAGGTTTATGATTTGTGCTTTGTGCTGGTTTTTCTTTTTCTTTTCTTTTCATGACAGTTTGGGCAAATCAGCTCATAGGGAGTTGCACTAACTTTTTGTTTGCATGTATTTGTATTTTTATTTCCCTTGACCTTGGCAAATTTAAGGATTCAATTCAAGAGAAAAACTCCCTAAGTGAAGGTAACATATTGTGAATGATTCAATTTAGGCTTAAAGGGGTGGCAAATCAATGGGGTCATGAGATAAGGAAGCTCTTTTAACCTTGTTATCTATGTTGAGTAGAGCAAAAGCTAAGACAAAATTCTGTGTGTGTGTGCAGGAGAGAAAATGTGTGCCAAGAAAGAAAAAAAATGCGTGGTGTATGTCATGGGGCAAAAAGATGCAAAAAGAAATAAAAAGACACAAGTAGAAAGCAAAAGATGATGTAATCAATGCAAATCAATGCAAAAACTAACCTAGCAATACCCCCACACCTATGACAAACATTGTCCTCAATGTGTAAGCATATATATAAAAAAATTAAGAAGGAAAGGGAAAAGGACTTCCTGGCCTGTGGGTGATTTGGCCAGTGATTTGGGCAAATCACTGGTCAAATCACTGTCTGTCACGGTGTTGGGGCAGAAAGTGTTGAACCAGCAGCTGCAACATGCTTTCCATATGCTGCATCCTGTCTTGAGCCTCCACCGAATGGTCTTGAGGTGCCTTTTATGTCCTCCAAGGTCCACCCAATTGCTTTCTTGTGCTTCATCAACACATCAAGGAGCTTTTCCTCTTCTTCTTGGCTGAGCTGGTTAGAAATAATTACTGGAAGTTGATAGAGCATATTTTAGTCCATATTTTCATGATCTTATTGATGTTTATTTACACCTGTTCTACCTAATTTTGTGGTTTTAATCATGTTTTGCAAATATTAGGTGTGAAGAAACAAGTTGAAGAAAATGCTCTTAAAAGTGCCAAAGAATGCCCAAAAACAGCCACTTTCGGAAGCACCTTCGGAAGCACTTTCGGAAGCCAAAACTCAACCACTTTCGAGGGCACCTTCGGAAGCACTTTCGGACGCCGAAAGTCACCCACTTTCGGGGGCACTTTCGGCGGCCTAAAGTCCAGTCCAGAGGCGAAAGTCACCCACCTTCGGGGGCACCTTCGGCCGCCGAACATTGGCTCCAGAGACGAAAGTCCTGCCCCCGAAACTTAACTTAGGCGGCAGAACTTGCCCCCGAACATGCTCTTCCCTATTTAATGAGCCAAATCTTGAAGATCACATGTTTCCTACATAGTGCTATGCTCATTCAAAATTCAAATCAAGGCTCCACCTTCCTCTTTAGTGCATAAATCTTCTTGGACACACCTTGGATGTCAATCAAAAGACCAAAAAGGGCTTGCAACTCCACACATGCACAAAGAAAACTCAAGGGCACTATGGGGCAATCACTCAAAGATACATGGACACTAAAAAGGAAAAAGGCAGCCTCTCAAGATCTATTTAAAGGCCTTAAGAAGACCAAGAATCACAATCTTCCATCAAGGGATTGATCAAGGCTCTCCAAAGGCTCCTCCATCTTAGTTCTTCATCTTTTGCTTTCTTTTCTTTTATTTTCTGTTTGGTTCAGCCATGAGTGGCTGAAACCCTTTTTCTAGTTGAAGTTTGGTTGAAACTAAGGTTGTTTATAAGGTTGTGAGATCTGAACAGAAACTTTTGTCTTTGATTTTATTCAATATTCATGCAATTGTGCTTTGATTATAAGATTGCTCTGTTGTTTTGATCAAATTGGCCACTTGACTCTTAATTGCAAAGTTAATTGATTGTTGGATTAGGATATTTGTTAGTCCGTAATTGCTGAAAATATTCTGTCCATAGAACACTTGGTGTAAAAACCAAGAAATTGCATGATCTAACATCATCTCATGCGTTTGAGTAGTTAGGGTATGGATCTTTCTTGTTCTTCATGCAATTGGCAATTGTTTTGATGCCTATGGCCCAAGGACGTTCCTTGGCAATTTGTTGATTAGTAATTGGTTAGAGGATGTTCCCTAATCAATTTGTTCATAAGGAAAGACATGGTGGTGAGAAGCGTCTTCCACCCCCATAACCAACCTATTGAGTTAATCAAGATAACCATGTTTCAATGATCAACCCAAACAACCAAAGTGGATCCATATCTTCGACTAGACCTTTCTCTTATTGATTTCCTCTCTTATTTTAGATTACTTGCTGTTTCAATTACTTTCATTAGTTGTTAATCAAATCATCTCAAAACCCCCCTTTTTACTTTCCTTGCACTTTACTTTTGTTCTATTTGCAATCACTTGCTTTCACTTGTGCTTTCAATTGGTTTGATTGGTCTTGATTAAGATAAATAAATAGGAAATCAATTCTCTGTGGATACGATCCTTCACCACTGTCTACAGTTGTATTTGTAGGTAACCAAGAAGGTTATTTTTGACCGGCTTCGACAACCGCTCCTGTCAAAAATTGGCACCGTTGCTGGGGAATTGATTTCACTTGTTTGTTTATTTTCTTTCATGACCAGATCTGATTCATGGATAAAGCTCGACGACTTCAGCAATCTCAACCATATGGAGGATTCTATGAACAGCCAATACATGATCCCCACCATGGCTCATACAATCCATATTGGGGAGACCCTCAGAATTATGGCTATGCAAGAGACCAACCAGTTCATGCATATGGAGGATTCTATGAACAGCCAAGACATGATCCCTACCATGACACATACAATCCATATTGGGGAGACCAACCGAACTATGGCTATGCTGAGGCTAACAACTACCAAGATTATCAAGGATATCAAGCCCAACCAGAACCTTCAAATCCAGCTCAACACTTTGAAAAGATGATGTAAACAATGATGGAAACAATGGTAAGTTCCATGCAAAGCCTGCGACAGGACATAGGACAATTGGCCACCTCAATGGAATCACTCGTGTTAAGAAGAAAGCAAGAACTTCAAGATGTGGAGGATGAAGATGAAAGTTGGCAAATTCAAGAACAAGCTGCTGAAGAGACACAACCAGAATACTGTTTGCTCAAACAAACTGATCAAACAGAGACTGTTGATAATTTAGATATCATTAATTGTTTGAGTGAAAATGTTTTTTATCAAGATGATATACTAAATGATGATCTTTGCAGGGAAGAGACTCAGAAAGAGCCAGAATTGAAAGAAACTGACTGTTGCAACCAACAGGTAGACTGCAGCCAAGCGCAGGCAGAAGACATTCGGCCGCCAAACTCCACCATCTTTCGGCCGTCGAACCCTACTGCCCTTCAAACACCAGATTCTATTGCACCACCTCAGGAACATATTGCGCAAGACGTCCTTCGGACGCCGAACCCAAGCGATCTTCAGACGCCGAATCTATCGCCACAGTCCACTCCGCAAACTGAAGACCTTCGGCCGCCGAACTCAGACACTTTTCGGCTGCCGAACCTTGTTCCACAGATTCCAACACAGATCAGTCTTCCACTTCAGTTAGGTCCTATGCAAAAGGAGGATACTGAACCCAATTACACAATTCATTCAATGCAAATAGCCCATGCTCACAAGGAACAAATGGCGTTCCAAGAGCCAAAACCAAAGGAGCATGCAGATCAATGTCTTCCCAAACCCCCGGATAAGGTAGAGTTTGTTTTGCCAGATTTTAGTACTAAATTGCAGCTACATATGGAGAAACATGAATTGAAATTCAAAGTTCTGCCCAATCATCTCCAAAGTACAAACATAAAAGCTAGAGGCACACCTCATCTAAAAGAGGAGAAGCTAATCATGTTACTTCATGAGTACATGGAGAAAATAGGATGGTTCATGACCAAATCAAAAGGAGCGCTACACTTTTTGCTCAATGCAATTGGGACTCTTTTCCCTTCCCCAATTACTTGAGCCTTGATCAAGAGGATCGCACCATGCACACCACACCCAGGGAAGTACTCAGTTTCCTTTGTTCTTTTATGTTTCTTATACATTGAGGACAATGCATGATTTAAGTGTGGGGGTGCATATATCTGAATTTTTACTTTTAAGTTTATTTTTGCTTTGATTCTTAGTTTGATTGCATTAGGAAAATTTTTCATTTTTGTTATTTTTATGCTTTCAATAAAACACACACAACCACAACCTTCTTCATCTTTTTGTTTTGCTCTACTCAAACCGATGAACTATGTTGAATGAGTTTTTCTTTCCAAGACCCCATTGATGTGAAAACTCTTTAAACTTATGTTGAATCAATTGTAGTGAGTTGTATTCATGTTTGAGAATTGCCTTTTGAATTGAATCTTTGAGTTTCCCATGGTGAAAAATGTATTGATGACCCTCAATTGATTGAGAATAAATTAAAATTGTGTGAATGAACTTAATGTGACTTGATTTAGCAATTGGTGTTGATTTGCCCAAATCATTGAGAGAAAGAAAATTCAGCAAAGGCAAAGACCTCAAAAGCACAATTCAAAAATTGTTCTAATGGTCAAAAGACTATGAACAAGGCTAGTAGCCACTTGGATAGGTGACCAACTGAAAATCTAAACCTTCAAATCAAAAATAGGTTGGTGACCTTTCCAAGCAAAATCTAAAGTGCAAAAGCCTGAATAAAGTAATTCAAGGTAAGGGCAAGTCAATCCAAAAGCTAGAAAAAGTCTTAACAAACTAATGTGCATGTCTCTCTTGAGGAAAACAAATCCTAGCCATGGTAAGCAAAGGGAAACAAGGAAAAGAGGTAAGTAATCTTCATGCATATATTCTTCACTGCAATGCTTCAAAATAGGTGTCTAGAGTATGAGCTTAAGTGGAAATAAGGATCTAGAGCAAAGAATACTTATTTGACTATGTTTGTTTGCTTGAGGACAAGCAAAAGCTTAAGTGTGGGGGTATTTGATAGAGCATATTTTAGTCCATATTTTCATGATCTTATTGATGTTTATTTACACCTGTTCTACCTAATTTTGTGGTTTTAATCATGTTTTGCAAATATTAGGTGTGAAGAAACAAGTTGAAGAAAATGCTCTTAAAAGTGCCAAAGAATGCCCAAAAACAGCCACTTTCGGAAGCACCTTCGGAAGCACTTTCGGAAGCCAAAACTCAACCACTTTCGGGGGCACCTTCGGAAGCACTTTCGGAAGCCGAAAGTCACCCACTTTCGGGGGCACTTTCGGCGGCCTAATGTCCAGTCCAGAGGCGAAAGTCACCCACCTTCGGGGGCACCTTCGGCCGCCGAACATTGGCTCCAGAGACGAAAGTCCTGCCCCCGAAACTTAACTTAGGCAGCCGAACTTGCCCCCGAACATGCTCTTCCCTATTTAATGAGCCAAATCTTGAAGATCACATGTTTCCTACATAGTGCTATGCTCATTCAAAATTCAAATCAAGGCTCCACCTTCCTCTTTAGTGCATAAATCTTCTTGGACACACCTTGGATGTCAATCAAAAGACCAAAAAGGGCTTGCAACACCACACATGCACAAAGAAAATAAAAGGGCACTATGGGGCAATCACTCAAAGATACATGGACACTAAAAAGGAAAAAGGCAGCCTCTCAAGATCTATTTAAAGGCCTCAAGAAGACCAAGAATCACAATCTTCCATCAAGGGATTGATCAAGGCTCTCCAAAGGCTCCTCCACCTTAGTTCTTCATCTTTTGCTTTCTTTTCTTTTATTTTCTGTTTGGTTCAGCCATGAGTGGCTGAAACCCTTTTTCTAGTTGAAGTTTGGTTGAAACTAAGGTTGTTTATAAGGTTGTGAGATCTGAACAGAAACTTTTGTCTTTGATTTTATTCAATATTCATGCAATTGTGCTTTGATTATAAGATTGCTTTGTTGTTTTGATCAAATTGGCCACTTGACTCTTAATTGCAAAGTTAATTGATTGTTGGATTAGGATATTTATTAGTCCGTAATTGCTGGAAATATTCTGTCCATAGAACACTTGGTGTAAAAACCAAGAAATTGCATGATCTAACATCATCTCATGCGTTTGAGTAGTTAGGGTTTGGATCTTTCTTGTTCTTCATGCAATTGGCAATTGTTTTGATGCCTATGGCTCAAGGACGTTCCTTGGCAATTTGTTGATTAGTAATTGGTTAGAGGACGTTCCCTAATCAATTTGTTCATAAGGAAACACATGGCGGTGAGAATCGTCTTCCACCCCCATAACCAACCTATTGAGTTAATCAAGATAACCATGTTTCAATGATCAACCCAAACAACCAGAGTGGATCCATATCTTCAACTAGACCTTTCTCTTATTGATTTCCTCTCTTATTTTAGATTACTTGCTGTTTCAATTACTTTCATTAGTTCTTAATCAAATCATCTCAAAACCCCCCTTTTTACTTTCCTTGCACTTTACTTTTGTTCTATTTGCAATCACTTGCTTTCACTTGTGCTTTCAATTGGTTTGATTGGTCTTGATTAAGATAAATAAATAGGTAATCAATTCTCTGTGGATACGATCCTTCACCACTGTCTACAGTTGTATTTGTAGGTAACCAAGAAGGTTATTTTTGACCGGCTTCGACAACCGCTCCTGTCAAAAATTGGCGCCGTTGCCGGGAAATTGATTTCACTTGTTTGTTTATTTTCTTTCATGACCAGATCTGATTCATGGATAAAGCTCGACGACTTCAGCAATCTCAACCATATGGAGGATTCTATGAACAGCCAAGACATGATCCCCACCATGGCTTATACAATCCATATTGGGGAGACCCTCAGAATTATGGCTATGCAAGAGACCAACCAGTTCATGCATATGGAGGATTCTATGAACAGCCAAGACATGATCCCTACCATGACACATACAATCCATATTGGGGAGACCAACCGAACTATGGCTATGTTGAGGCTAACAACTACCAAGATTATCAAGGATATCAAGCCCAACCAGAACCTTCAAATCCAGCTCAACACTTTGAAAAGATGATGGAAACAATGATGGAAACAATGGTAAGTTCCATGCAAAGCCTGCGACAGGACATAGGACAATTGGCCACCTCAATGGAAGCACTCGTGTTAAGAAGAAAGCAAGAACTTCAAGATGTGGAGGATGAAGATGAAAGTTGGCAAATTCAAGAACAAGCTGCTGAAGAGACACAACCAGAATACTGTTTGCTCAAACAAACTGATCAAACAGAGCCTGTTGATAATTTAGATATCATTAATTGTTAGAGTGAAAATGTTTTTTATCAAGATGATATACTAAATGATGATCTTTGCAGGGAAGAGACTCAGAAAGAGCCAGAATTGAAAGAAACTGACTGTTGCATCCAACAGGTAGACTGCAGCCAAGCGCAGACAGAAGACATTCGGCCGCCAAACTCCACCATCTTTCAGCCGCCGAACCCTACTGCCCTTCAAACACCAGATTCTATTGCACCACCTCAAGAACATATTGCGCAAGACGTCCTTCGGCCGCCGAACCCAAGCGATCTTCAGACGCCGAATCTATCGCCGCAGTCCACTCCGCAAACTGAAGACCTTCGGCCGCCGAACTCAGACACTTTTCGGCTGCCGAACCTTGTTCCACAGATTCCAACACAGATCAGTATTCCACTTCAGTTAGGTCCTATGCAAAAGGAGGATACTGAACCCAATTACACAATTCATCCAATGCAAACAGCCCATGCTCACAAGGAACAAATGGCGTTCCAAGAGCCAAAACCAAAGGAGCATGCAGATCAATGTCTTCCCAAACCCCCGGATAAGGTAGAGTTTGTTTTGCCAGATTTTAGTACTAAATTGCAGCTACATATGGAGAAACATGAATTGAAATTCAAAGTTCTGCCCAATCATCTCCAAAGTACAAACATAAAGGCTAGAGGCACACCTCATCTAAAAGAGGAGAAGCTAATCATGTTACTTCATGAGTACATGGAGAAAATAGGATGGTTTATGACCAAATCAAAAGGAGCGCTACACTTTTTGCTCAATGCAATTGGGACTCTTTTCCCTTCCCCAATTACTTGAGCCTTGATCAAGAGGATCGCACCATGCACACCACACCCAGGGAAGTACTCAGTTTCCTTTGTTCTTTTATGTTTCTTATACATTGAGGACAATGCATGATTTAAGTGTGGGGGTGCATATATCTGAATTTTTACTTTTAAGTTTATTTTTGCTTTGATTCTTAGTTTGCTTGCATTAGGAAAATTTTTCATTTTTGTTATTTTTATGCTTTCAATAAAACACACACAACCACAACCTTCTTCATCTTTTTATTTTGCTCTACTCAAACCGATGAACTATGTTGAATGAGTTTTTCTTTCCAAGACCCCATTGATGTGAAAACTCTTTAAACTTATGTTGAATCAATTGCAGTGAGTTGTATTCATGTTTGAGAATTGCCTTTTGAATTGAATCTTTGAGTTTCCCATGGTGAAAAATGTATTGATGACCCTCAATTGATTGAGAATAAATTAAAATTGTGTGAATGAACTTAATGTGACTTGATTTAGCAATTGGTGTTGATTTGCCCAAATCATTGAGAGAAAGAAAATTCAGCAAAGGCAAAGACCTCAAAAGCACAATTCAAAAATTGTTCTAATTGTCAAAAGACTATGAACAAGGCTAGTAGCCACTTGGATAGGTGACCAACTGAAAATCTAAACCTTCAAATCAAAAATAGGTTGGTGACCTTTCCAAGCAAAATCTAAAGTGCAAAAGCCTGAATAAAGTACTTCAAGGTAAGGGCAAGTCAATCCAAAAGCTAGAAAAGGTCTTAACAAACTAATGTGCATGTCTCTCTTGAGGAAAACAAATCCTAGCCATGGTAAGCAAAGGGAAACAAGGAAAAGAGGTAAGTAATCTTCATGCATATATTCTTCACTGCAATGCTTCAAAATAGGTGTCTAGAGTATGAGCTTAAGTGGAAATAAGGATCTAGAGCAAAGAATACTTATTTGACTATGTTTGTTTGCTTGAGGACAAGCAAAAGCTTAAGTGTGGGGGTATTTGATAGAGCATATTTTAGTCCATATTTTCATGATCTTATTGATGTTTATTTACACCTGTTCTACCTAATTTTGTGGTTTTAATCATGTTTTGCAAATATTAGGTGTGAAGAAACAAGTTGAAGAAAATGCTCTTAAAAGTGCCAAAGAATGCCCAAAAACAGCCACTTTCGGAAGCACCTTCGGAAGCACTTTCGGAAGCCAAAACTCAACCACTTTCGGGGGCACTTTCGGAAGCCGAAAGTCACCCACTTTCGGGGGCACTTTCGGCGGCCTAATGTCCAGTCCAGAGGCGAAAGTCACCCACCTTCGGGGGCACCTTCGGCCGCCGAACATTGGCTCCAGAGACGAAAGTCCTGCCCCCGAAACTTAACTTAGGCAGCCGAACTTGCCCCCGAACATGCTCTTCCCTATTTAATGAGCCAAATCTTGAAGATCACATGTTTCCTACATAGTGCTATGCTCATTCAAAATTCAAGTCAAGGCTCCACCTTCCTCTTTAGTGCATAAATCTTCTTGGACACACCTTGGATGTCAATCAAAAGACCAAAAAGGGCTTGCAACTCCACACATGCACAAAAAAAACAAAAGGGCACTATGGGGCAATCACTCAAAGATACATTGACACTAAAAAGGAAAAAGGCAGCCTCTCAAGATCTATTTAAAGGCCTCAAGAAGACCAAGAATCACAATCTTCCATCAAGGGATTGATCAAGGCTCTCCAAAGGCTCCTCCACCTTAGTTCTTCATCTTTTGCTTTCTTTTCTTTTATTTTCTGTTTGGTTCAGCCATGAGTGGCTGAAACCCTTTTTCTAGTTGAAGTTTGGTTGAAACTAAGGTTATTTATAAGGTTGTGAGATCTGAACAGAAACTTTTGTCTTTGATTTTATTCAATATTCATGCAATTGTGCTTTGATTATAAGATTGCTTTGTTGCTTTGATCAAATTGGCCACTTGACTCTTAATTGCAAAGTTAATTGATTGTTGGATTAGGATATTTGTTTGTCCGTAATTGCTGGAAATATTCTGTCCATAGAACACTTGGTGTAAAAACCAAGAAATTGCATGATCTAACATCATCTCATGCGTTTGAGTAGTTAGGGTTTGGATCTTTCTTGTTCTTCATGCAATTGGCAATTATTTTGATGCCTATGGCCCAAGGACGTTCCTTGGCAATTTGTTGATTAGTAATTGGTTAAAGGACGTTCCCTAATCAATTTGTTCATAAGGAAAGACATGGTGGTGAGAAGCGTCTTCCACCCCCATAACCAACCTATTGAGTTAATCAAGATAACCATGTTTCAATGATCAACCCAAACAACCAAAGTGGATCCATATCTTCAACTAGACCTTTCTCTTATTGATTTCCTCTCTTATTTTAGATTACTTGCTATTTCAATTACTTTCATTAGTTGTTAATCAAATCATCTCAAAACCCCCCTTTTTACTTGCACTTTACTTTTGTTCTATTTGCAATCACTTGCTTTCACTTGTGCTTTCAATTGGTTTGATTGGTCTTGATTAAGATAAATAAATAGGTAATCAATTCTCTGTGGATACGATCCTTCACCACTGTCTACAGTTGTATTTGTAGGTAACCAATAAGGTTATTTTTGACCGGCTTCAACAACCGCTCCTGTCAGAAGTGTATTTCCAGCTCCCAAGTAGGCATGTTTGAGGTATTCTGGTAAGGGCTTCAGATCTGGTGCATTTTCTGTCTGTTGGTTTGCTTGCTGTCTGCTTGCTGATGGGGGCAGATTTGGTGTTGATTTGGGCAAATCATCTGGTGATCTGGGCAAATCACTATCTGTCAAGTCTGTCTGCTCCAGTGACTTGGGCGAGACGGGGTCTGTTTGCTTAGGTGATTTGGGCAAATCACTCGCAGAAACTGCCCAAATCACTGTCTGGTCTGTGTCTTTTTCGGTGCTGGTGCTGGTGCTGTCTATTTTTTCAGATCTGCATAAATCAGCATTAAGTGAGTTATCTAGATCAAAATCAAAGATTTCTTGACTTAAATCATCAATAACATCAAGGCCATAAACAGGAGAAACATCATTGGGGAATTTCATGGTATCATAAACATTAAATTTGATAATCTCCCCTTCAAACTCCATGATTAATGTGCCATCATGCACATCAATTTTTGTTCTAGTCGTGCTCAAGAATGGTCTTCCAAGTAGGATGTCAGAGGTGATGTTGCCCTTATCCTCCTCCATGTCAATCACATAAAAATCTGCTAGGAAGACTAGTTGGTCAACTTGTACCAACACATCTTCTAGGACTCCCTTGGGGTAAATAACCGATCGGTCGGCCAATTGGATTACTATGCTGGTGCCTTTGAGTGTACCTGCATTCAACAAGTTAAAGATGGAAAGGGGCATGACATTTATTGAAGCTCCAAGGTCACACATGGCCTTCTTTATTCCCACATTGCCTATTTTACATGAAACCGCGAACATGCCTCTATCCTTGCATTTGGTTGGAAGTTTCCTTTGGATGACAGCTGAAACACACTCCCCCATACTTACCTTTTCACGTTTAGCAAGTTTCCTTCGGTTGGTGCATAGTTCTTTGAGAAACTTGGCATACCTTGGAATTTGCTTTACAGCATCAAGTAGGGGTATGTTGATTTCTACCTTGCGAAGTGTCTCAAGTATCTCTTTTTCCTCTTTTTCTTTCTGAGATCTTGCAAATCTCTTTGGGAAGGGAGGAGGTACCTTGAATTTCTCTGCTGGTTGCTGTTTCTGCCTTTGACTGGATTCTGCCTGGTCTGTTGATTTGGGCAGATCACTTTCTGCCTTCTCTGGTGATTTGGGCAGATCACTTTCTGCCTTCTCTGGTGATTTGGACAGATCACTGCCCTGATCACTTTCTGGCAGAATTTCTTCCATGGCCTGTTTTTGTGATTTTTCAGCCTTGCTGTCTTGTAGCTCTTTTCCACTCCTCAATGTGATGGCACTAGCATTTTGCCTTGGATTTATCTCGGTTTGGGAGGGTAACTTCCCTTGAGACTCATATTTGCTCATTGAAGTGGCCATTTGGCTCACTTGCTTCTCAAGATTTTGCACAGTATTTGCTAAATTCTTCACAATCTCTTCAAGAGGTGCATTGGAGTTCTGAGGTGCAGCTTGAGGTTGATTCCTTTGCTGGTAGCTTGGATACTGATTTCCCCTTGCATAACTGAAATTTGGATGGTCCCTCCAACCTGGATTATATGTATTTGCATAGGGATCATACCTCCTTTGCCCATTGAAACCTCCAACAGCATTGACTTGCTGGTCCTCCTCTTGAAGAGAAGGACATAGATCAGTTGGGTGGTTGTTGGCACATATTCCACATGGCTTGGGCTGCTGAATCTGCTGGACTTGTTGGGTTTGACCCACAACAAGGCTACGGACAGCATTGGTGAGTTCAAAAATTTGGGATGCTAAAATGGATGTACTCACCTCATTTACCCTTCTTGGTGGCTGATCTTGATCTCCAAATTGCTGAGAAGCTGCAGCCATGGTGGAAATTAAGTCCCTCATCTCTCGTGGTGATTTTTTTTCAATTGATCTCCCACAGGCTGCGTCAATAAATTTTCTTTATGAGGGTAGCAAACCTCCATAGAAGTACTGAATGAGAGATTGGTCAGAAATATCATGTTGAGGGCAGCTCGTGCACAGCCTTTTGAACCTCTCCCAGTATTCATACAAGTCTTCAGAGTGCTTTTGCCTTATGCCACTTATTTCTCGACGGATGCCTATGGCTTTTGAGGTTGGGAAGAATTTTCTCAAGAATGCTCTCACCATATCAGTCCATGATGTGATGGATCCGGGTGGTAAGTAGAATAGCCATTCTTTGGCATAGTCGTCAAGGGAAAAAGGGAAGGCTCTAAGTTTGATATCCTCTTCGGGAATACCTTGGGGTCTCATGGTTGAGCACACAACGTGGAATGCCTTCAAATGCTTGTGAGGATCTTCATTTTCTAGGCCTCTGAATTTAGAAAGGAGATGGATCAGACCTGTCTTAAGCTCAAAAGGTGCTGTCAATGGGGGATATGCAATGCATAAGGGTGCTAGGTCTCCTACTGGTTCAGCTAGCTCTCCGAGAGTTCTTTCCCGTGGCTGAGGTGCTTGGATGGGCACGTTTCCAGCTTGTATTTCAGCTTCTACATGTGCAGTAGGTGGTTCTGCCATTGCTGGATTTTCTGCCATAACCAGAAATTCAGTTTCTGGTGCAAATTCGATAGTAGCAGGTGCAGTGATGGAGGTCTCAGCTGGTGCAGAAATTTCTGCAGCAATAGCTAGTCTGTAAGATGGAGTTGTTGATGAAGATGGTCTTGAGGCTTGGTTCCTCAAATTTGCTTGCTTCCTCAAGCTCTTGGCAGTTTTTTCAATCTTCGGATCGTAAAGAAGAGTGTCTTTACGGCCAGACCTAGTCATAAAGGGAAAAACATATGTTTGAATCAAGTCCCCGGCAACGGCGCCAATTTTTGATAAGCGGTTGTCGAAGCCGTCAAAAATAAACCTATTAAACGATCAACAAATAAATTTGAAGATAGTGGCAATAGGGTCGAACCACTGGGAATTGACACTAAAGGTCTTCCTAATAAAGACCAAGATAAGTAAATAACAAACTGTAACGACCCCAAAATGGACCGTCACCGGCGCTAGGATTCAGGTCGGCTTAAGGCCGCCAGAACCGGTAGCAAGCCTGCTATACTCTCTGTGTACCTGTAAACCTCATACATGATCATACATTTTCTGTGAAAATAAAACTCTTTTCTGAACCAAGGCTTAACCTGTGCATGCACTATCTCTGTACTCTGTACTCATGTACTCTGTACTCTGTATCCCTGACTAGAGCTTGCTCTAGATGGGTTAACTCATACCTGTTAAGCCTGGTTTTCACATACAGGAAAACATATATACATATACAGATCATGTACAAAACATACAACACTAGGTCAAGCAACAACTTGTAATACCCGGCTAGAATCCGGCACCGGAATTCCTATTATCTGGCGGAATCCGGGGTGTTGGGATTCTATCTAAGGGTAGGAGTTGTGTGTTATTAAGGGTTATGATGTGTTTAAATGTTTTAAAGGTTAAGGGAAGTGAGTTTTGAGTTGAAATGACCTAAGGCAGTTGAGCCAAGTTCGGCCGCCGAAAGTAAGTTCGGCCGCCGAAAGTGTTTGGCTTCCGAAGGGAAGTTCGGCCCCCGAACTTTGCATGGTCTTGCATGTGATTGGGCAGCCGACGATGAGTTGGCTGGTGAGCTGAGTCATGGTTTTTGACAAGTGTTGGCCTCAGATTCTTGCCATGAAATGGCCACGTCTCTATGACTCACCTGTACATGTTTTGGGTGATCATACAGAAGCTTGAGGTGCTTGCAAAAGTGTTGAGAGTTGAGAGAAACTAAAGTTACGTTTTTGAGAGAGTTTGAGAGTGTGAGAAGAGGTGATTCGTTTTCCCTTGTTCAGAGTGTTTAGCTTCTTGCTACAGGAGGTAAGTGATGCACTTGAACATGTATATATGTTTCTGAGTTTATGGGGATAAAGGAAGGAGATGCATGCTTAGGGTATTAATGATAGTTTTGATGAGTTATGCATGGCTACATGTTTATGTGTTATGTTTGATTTATTGTTTGGGGTTATTAGCTAGTTTTGGACCCCTGTGATCATATACATGAGTATATGTATGTTGAGGAGGTGAAGTTTGCATGGTTTGAGAAGTTGAAGGGAAGGAGGAGATGGTTTGCCATTGAAACTGAGTTCTGGATGAACTCAGGTTCGGCAGCCGAAGGTTCATTCGGCCGCCGAACCTCTTGCATGGTGGCTTAGGCTGCCACAGCTTGCCCCCGAGTGTTTTGCATGTTCGGCTCTGTTTGGGGGATTCGGCCGCCAAAGGTGCCGCCGAAGGTGAGAGACTTTCGTCTCTGGAGTGCCTTGTGGCCTCCGAAACTTGCCCCCGAAAGGGTTCGGCCGCCGAACATAGAGATTCGGCCGCCGAAGGTGCTTGAGTTTCGTCTCTGGAGAGGACATTCGGCCGCCGAACCTGCCGCCGAAAGTGTCCTGTCCAGCTTTTCTTTTGCATGCTTTGCATAGCTAGTTAAGTGAGTTTCAGGGGATTCTTGGGAAGTTTAAGAGAGTTATTGCTACGTTTGTTTGGTCCCTCATTTGAGTCCATCTGTATAGGTACAGACCAGAGGAACCAAAGAGAGCAGCAGTGAGTACTGCTCCAGAGTTTCAGAGCCTGCAGAGTCAGTCAGTCCAGTTAGCCAGAGGTGAGTGGAACTAAACTTATGACTTTTTAATTGAATCACAAACTGCTTTTAGCATGTCTCATGCATCATGTTTATGCCATAGGTTGATTGCATTAGTATGCACGAATATGTTGCATTGCATTGTTATTTGATGATGTGAGTAAATGCTGAATGATCCAATAGTCACAGACAGGAAGACCAGGAGCCTTTGACTACGCCCTGGCACGTATAGCAAAGACCAGGAGCCTTTGACTACGCCCTGGCAGGTATATAGCAAAGTCCAGGAGCCTTTGACTACGCCCTGGCAATGGTAAGTTCACAGGTGTTATATACACATATACATATATGACAGGAAGACCAGGTGCTCGATTCTACGCCCTGGCACAGAGTTACTGGGACTATGTGGTGACAGGTTTACTCTTGATGTGGCTTGTCTGTGATATGACGCATTCCATGAGATCATATTTTACTGAGATGTTTTACTGTTCTACTCACTGGGCTACAGAGCTCATCCCACTCCCTTAACCCCAGTTTTGCAGGTTCAGTGTACAGTGTACAGGGACAGTCCAGCAGAGTACAGGAAAAGAGAAGAAATCTGTAATAGCTTAGAGTGGACATGTACTATTAAAGAGATGTAATAGTTGTTGCTTGACCTAGTGACCTAGTGATGTACATGATCTGTATATGTATGTATGTTTTCCTGTATGTGAAAACCAGGCTTAACAGGTATGAGTTAGCCCATCTAGAGCAAGCTCTAGTCAGGGATACAGAGTACAGAGTACATGAGTACAGAGTACAGAGATAGTGCATGCACAGGTTAAGCCTTGGTTCAGAAAAGAGTTTTATTTTCACATAAAATGTATGATCATGTATGAGGTTTACAGGTACACAGAGAGTATAGCAGGCTTGCTACGGGTTCTGGCGGCCTTAAGCCGACCTGAATCCTAGCGCCGGTGACGGTCCTTTTTGGGGTCGTTACAGATTGGTATCAGAGCCCTAGGTTCACATGATCGGACCTATAGAGACAGTGTTGGGCTCAGACAGGGTAGAAGTGGTCAAGCACAATAGGAAATCATGTCCACTAGGATAGGGTCGTGAGTCCTATCTGCTATGATATGCCATGAGTGTTGCATGTGTATGATTGATATGTGATGATTATGTGCTAAATGGTATGTTATATGTTGTGTTTCCAGAGTAAAGATGCGAGGAACTCGTCGATCAGCTCGATTGACTGGAGTCCCACCAGAAAGTGAGAGACCAGCTGCTCGTCCTCCTGCATTGCCAAGGGCAAGGTCTCAGAGATCTAGCAGGGAAGGTACGTCAATAGACCCTAGAAGGTCTGTAGACGAGAGCAGAAGAGGAACAGTTAGGGGAGGAAGATCAGAGGAAAGGAGGGAAGCTATGGAGATTGATCAGTCTAGAGATGACAGCATGGGTATAGGCAGTTTTGAGGAAGGTATGGGAGAATCACAGGGTGGTGCTCAGGCCTCAGGTTTTGGCTATCCATCCTTGTTTCAGGAGCAAGAGTATCCGATGGAGGGGATGTCGGAGTACTCTCGATTTGACCCATATCCTACATACAGGCCATATATGCCATATCCTCACTATTACCCATCATATCCTATGTATCCCTCTTCCCCTATACATCCAAGTGCAGCACACCTAGAGCCAAATGAACCAAATGAGCCAGTACCACCACCAGAACCAGTAGCCCCTGTTGTTGACAGGCATGAACCTAGCTCATCTGGAGGTAAAGTTCAAATGACGGAGTACTTGAAATTGGATGCTCCGAAATACAATACGGGAGATGATCCATTTGATTACCTCAGAGCAGTTAGGATGATCACCAGTGAATTGGGAGCAGATGATAGGAGAGCCATTGAGATGGCAGGTTTCACATTAAAGTGCAGGAAGGCCAGAGAATGGTTTAAGAATTATGTGGAGCCTAGAATGGACAGTATGTCATGGGGAGAGTTCGCCAATGAGTTTGCAGGGTGGGCTTTTCCTGACAGTTCAAGGGAGATGAAAGTAATTGAATTTGAACAGTTGCGACAGACAGATGAGATGAGTGTTGATGAATTTACAGATAAGTTCCTGGATCTGCTTCAGTATGTGGGTCAGGCCTATGATACTGATCAGAAGAAAGCAAGGAGATATACCATGAGACTTCATCCCAGGTATTCTTCTTTGATCCTTCCAGCAGAAAAGGAGAGTTTTCACTCTATTATAGATGCAGCCAGGAAGATGGAAGCTAGTGCCAATATTCAGAAACAGGTACAGGCTTCGGGTTCTAAAGCCCCCACACCAAGCAGTAAAAGATGGGACAGAGCAAAAGGAACAAAGAGTAAGTTCTGGAATAGAGTCAAGTCAGGTCTGGGAATAGGTAGTGGCTCAAGCTCTGGCACAGCTCCAGTCTGCAGACGATGCGGAAAACCACATGGAGGAGTTTGTCGGTTGGGATCTACAGCTTGTTTTCGATGTGGACAGGAAGGGCATATTGCTCGGGATTGTCCGCAGATGACTTTTGCACCATCCCAGCAGATGAGTTCAGGTAGTGTGGTACAGCCAGTTGTACGGCCAGTAGCTCCAGTCATGCCTCAGAGTAGTGGCAGAGGTAGAGGGAGAGGGGTAGCCTCTACTTCAGCAGCAGGTTCCCGAGGTGGAAATCCGGTAGCCCCAGCACGGATTTTCACAGTGACACAGGAGGAGGCTAACACGTCGAACACAGTGGTGTCAGGTAATCTCATCATTGGGTGTTCAGATGTGTATGCTTTGATGGACCCCGGTGCTTCTCATTCCTTTATTGCTTCGAGAGCCATAGAGCGATTGGGTTTGATCAGTTCTGAGTTAGAGTATCCTCTCTGGGTCAGTGGACCTAGATGTGACCCATCAGTGGCAGTGTCAGTCTGTCGTTTCAGTCCAGTGTTCATAGAGGATAGATGCCTTCCAGCTGACCTTGTGGTTCTAGACTTGACAGATTTTGATGTCATTCTAGGGATGGATTGGCTATCTGCATATAGTGCTACGTTGGACTGTCGAGAGAAGCTAGTGAGTCTCAAAGACCAGGATGGGTCAGAGTGTGTCTTCAGAGGAGACAGGAGAGGTACACCCAGAGGTATGATTTCAGCCCTTCAGGCTCGTCGTTTGCTTAGGAGGGGTTGTCAGGGGTTTCTAGCTCATGTGAGAGAGCTAGACAGTCAGGTGAGGGAACCAGCCACAGTACCAGTAGTCCGAGAGTTTCTCGATGTGTTCCCAGACGATTTGCCAGGACTACCACCTGATAGGGAGATAGGGTTTGAAATTGAATTACTGCCAGGTACTAGACCTATCTCTATTCCTCCCTACAGGATGGCGCCAGCTGAGTTAACAGAGTTGAAAGAACAGTTGCAGGACTTGGTAGATAAGGGTTTCATCCGCCCTAGTACCTCACCTTGGGGTGCTCCAGTGCTCTTTGTCAGAAAGAAGGATGGATCCTTTAGACTTTGTATCGACTACAGACAGTTGAACAAGGTCACTATCAAGAATAGATATCCCTTACCTCGGATTGATGATCTATTTGACCAGCTAGCTGGAGCAGGTTGTTTCTCGAAAATAGATCTGAGATCTGGGTATCATCAGTTGAGAGTCAGAGAGGCCGATGTGCCTAAGACAGCTTTTAGGACCAGATATGGGCATTATGAGTTCTTAGTGATGCCGTTCGGGTTGACTAACGCCCCTGCAGCATTTATGGATCTCATGAACAGAGTATTCAGTGAGTTTCTGGATCACTTTGTCATTGTGTTTATCGATGATATTTTAGTGTATTCCAGAGATGCAGAGGAGCATGCCCAGCATCTGAGGATAGTACTGCAGACACTGAGAGAGCATGGTTTGTATGCCAAGTTCTCGAAATGTGAGTTTTGGTTAAGGAGCATTGCCTTCTTGGGACATGTGGTATCAGCAGAGGGTATTGAGGTAGACCCCAAGAAGATAAAGGCTGTAGCTAACTGGCCCAGACCCACGACAGTGACTGAGATTAAAAGCTTTTTGGGACTGGCAGGTTACTACAGGAGGTTCGTTCCGAACTTCTCAAAGATAGCAGCTCCTATGACCAAATTGACTCAAAAGAACCAGAAGTTTATCTGGTCAGACCAGTGTGAAGAGAGCTTTGAGGAGCTCAAAAGGAGATTGACAACAACACCAGTGTTAGCTCTGCCGGTCAGTAATGAGGACTTCACAGTGTTCTGTGATGCATCTCGAGTGGGATTGGGTTGTGTTTTGATGCAGAGTGATAAAGTAATAGCGTATGCTTCTAGACAGTTGAAGAAGCACGAGTTGAATTACCCTACCCATGATCTAGAGATGGCAGCAGTTATCTTTGCACTTAAGATGTGGCGGCATTACCTCTACGGAGTTAAATGCGAGATCTTCACTGATCATAAGAGTTTACAGTACATCTTAAGTCAGAGAGAGCTGAATTTGAGGCAGAGGAGATGGGTAGAATTGCTCAGTGATTATGATTGTAAGATCCAGTATCATCCGGGTAAGGCGAATGTTGTCGCAGACGCCCTAAGCCGGAAGTCACTAGGCAGTTTATCCCATATAGTAGCAGAGCGGAGACCAGTTGTGATGGAGCTTTATAAGCTCTTTGACGAGGGATTACAGCTCGAATTGTCTGGTACAGGTGCGTTGATAGCACAGATGCGAGTGACACCAGTGTTTTTGGAGCAGATAGCTCAGAGACAGCATGAGGACCCTGAGTTGATGAAAATTGCCAGGACTGTTCAGTCAGGCAATAATGCAGAGTTCAGATTTGACAGCAAAGGGATCCTTCGCTATGGAAGTCGACTTTGTGTACCAGATAGGGGCAGTGTGAAGGAAGACATTATGAGGGAAGCTCATAATGCGAGGTATAGTGTTCACCCAGGAGCTACCAAGATGTATCAGGATCTGAAAAGGGTCTATTGGTGGCCAGCCATGAAGAAAGAAGTGGCGCAGTTCGTGACAGCCTGTGAGGTTTGTCAGAGGGTGAAATTAGAGCATCAGAAACCAGCAGGAATGCTTAACCCATTACCGATTCCAGAGTGGAAATGGGAGAACATAGCCATGGATTTTGTAGTGGGTTTACCAGTAGCGTCCAGCAGGATAGACTCGATATGGGTGATTGTGGACAGACTCACGAAATCTGCTCATTTTCTTCCAGTACGGAGTAACTATTCTGTGGATAAGTTGGCACAGGTCTATCTGGATGAGATAGTGAGATTACATGGAGTCCCAGTGTCTATAGTTTCAGACAGAGGACCTCAGTTTACTTCTCGCTTTTGGCGGAGTCTGCAAAGTGCAATGGGCACGAGATTAGAGTTTAGTACTGCTTTCCACCCACAGACTGATGGACAGTCAGAAAGGACCATCCAGACCATAGAGGATATGCTTCGCCTTTGTGTGTTAGACTTTGGCGGTTCTTGGAGGCAGCATCTACCTTTGGTGGAGTTTGCCTATAATAACAGTCATCATGCTAGCATTGGGATGGCTCCTTATGAAGCATTATATGGAAGGAAGTGCAGATCACCTGTTTGCTGGGAAGAGGTAGGAGAAAAGGCTCTTGCAGGGCCAGAGTTAGTCGACATTACCAGCAGAATGGTGCCCATGATCAGAGAGAGAATCAGAACAGCTCAGAGTAGACAGAAAAGTTATGCAGACGTTCGCAGGAAACAGTTAGAGTTTCAAGAGGGTAATTGGGTATTGCTGAAAGTGTCTCCAATGAAAGGAGTGGTTCGTTTTGGGAAGAAGGGTAAATTGGCTCCACGGTACATTGGACCCTTTGAGGTATTGCAGAGGATCGGAAATGTGTCGTATAAGCTGGATTTACCTGCTTCTATGGAGAGGATTCACCCGGTATTTCATGTTTCTATGCTACGACAGTTTGTGTCAGATCCGAATCAGGTTCTGAGTGAGCCTGAGGTGGAGATTCATACAGATCTCACCTATTTAGAGCAGCCAGTGCGGATTCTGGACACGCAGATCAGACAGCTAAGGAACAAGGAGATTCCAATGGTGAAAGTTTTATGGAACCACCATAATCTAGAAGAGTGCACATGGGAGACGCGGGAGTCTATGCTCCAGCAGTATCCATATCTATTTTGAGGTTAGTTTCCTCCTGGTGTTTGTCTTTTTATTTTGTGTGTTAGGAACATCCGAGGACGAATGTTCTTAAGGAGGGGAGAATGTAATACCCGGCTAGAATCCGGCACCGGAATTCCTATTATCTGGCGGAATCCGGGGTGTTGGGATTCTATCTAAGGGTAGGAGTTGTGTGTTATTAAGGGTTATGATGTGTTTAAATGTTTTAAAGGTTAAGGGAAGTGAGTTTTGAGTTGAAATGACCTAAGGCAGTTGAGCCAAGTTCGGCCGCCGAAAGTAAGTTCGGCCGCCGAAAGTGTTTGGCTTCCGAAGGGAAGTTCGGCCCCCGAACTTTGCATGGTCTTGCATGTGATTGGGCAGCCGACGATGAGTTGGCTGGTGAGCTGAGTCATGGTTTTTGACAAGTGTTGGCCTCAGATTCTTGCCATGAAATGGCCACGTCTCTATGACTCACCTGTACATGTTTTGGGTGATCATACAGAAGCTTGAGGTGCTTGCAAAAGTGTTGAGAGTTGAGAGAAACTAAAGTTACGTTTTTGAGAGAGTTTGAGAGTGTGAGAAGAGGTGATTCGTTTTCCCTTGTTCAGAGTGTTTAGCTTCTTGCTACAGGAGGTAAGTGATGCACTTGAACATGTATATATGTTTCTGAGTTTATGGGGATAAAGGAAGGAGATGCATGCTTAGGGTATTAATGATAGTTTTGATGAGTTATGCATGGCTACATGTTTATGTGTTATGTTTGATTTATTGTTTGGGGTTATTAGCTAGTTTTGGACCCCTGTGATCATATACATGAGTATATGTATGTTGAGGAGGTGAAGTTTGCATGGTTTGAGAAGTTGAAGGGAAGGAGGAGATGGTTTGCCATTGAAACTGAGTTCTGGATGAACTCAGGTTCGGCAGCCGAAGGTTCATTCGGCCGCCGAACCTCTTGCATGGTGGCTTAGGCTGCCACAGCTTGCCCCCGAGTGTTTTGCATGTTCGGCTCTGTTTGGGGGATTCGGCCGCCAAAGGTGCCGCCGAAGGTGAGAGACTTTCGTCTCTGGAGTGCCTTGTGGCCTCCGAAACTTGCCCCCGAAAGGGTTCGGCCGCCGAACATAGAGATTCGGCCGCCGAAGGTGCTTGAGTTTCGTCTCTGGAGAGGACATTCGGCCGCCGAACCTGCCGCCGAAAGTGTCCTGTCCAGCTTTTCTTTTGCATGCTTTGCATAGCTAGTTAAGTGAGTTTCAGGGGATTCTTGGGAAGTTTAAGAGAGTTATTGCTACGTTTGTTTGGTCCCTCATTTGAGTCCATCTGTATAGGTACAGACCAGAGGAACCAAAGAGAGCAGCAGTGAGTACTGCTCCAGAGTTTCAGAGCCTGCAGAGTCAGTCAGTCCAGTTAGCCAGAGGTGAGTGGAACTAAACTTATGACTTTTTAATTGAATCACAAACTGCTTTTAGCATGTCTCATGCATCATGTTTATGCCATAGGTTGATTGCATTAGTATGCACGAATATGTTGCATTGCATTGTTATTTGATGATGTGAGTAAATGCTGAATGATCCAATAGTCACAGACAGGAAGACCAGGAGCCTTTGACTACGCCCTGGCACGTATAGCAAAGACCAGGAGCCTTTGACTACGCCCTGGCAGGTATATAGCAAAGTCCAGGAGCCTTTGACTACGCCCTGGCAATGGTAAGTTCACAGGTGTTATATACACATATACATATATGACAGGAAGACCAGGTGCTCGATTCTACGCCCTGGCACAGAGTTACTGGGACTATGTGGTGACAGGTTTACTCTTGATGTGGCTTGTCTGTGATATGACGCATTCCATGAGATCATATTTTACTGAGATGTTTTACTGTTCTACTCACTGGGCTACAGAGCTCATCCCACTCCCTTAACCCCAGTTTTGCAGGTTCAGTGTACAGTGTACAGGGACAGTCCAGCAGAGTACAGGAAAAGAGAAGAAATCTGTAATAGCTTAGAGTGGACATGTACTATTAAAGAGATGTAATAGTTGTTGCTTGACCTAGTGACCTAGTGATGTACATGATCTGTATATGTATGTATGTTTTCCTGTATGTGAAAACCAGGCTTAACAGGTATGAGTTAGCCCATCTAGAGCAAGCTCTAGTCAGGGATACAGAGTACAGAGTACATGAGTACAGAGTACAGAGATAGTGCATGCACAGGTTAAGCCTTGGTTCAGAAAAGAGTTTTATTTTCACATAAAATGTATGATCATGTATGAGGTTTACAGGTACACAGAGAGTATAGCAGGCTTGCTACGGGTTCTGGCGGCCTTAAGCCGACCTGAATCCTAGCGCCGGTGACGGTCCTTTTTGGGGTCGTTACAGATTGCCTTTTTATGTAACAGCCCGGCCCCGTACGACCGGCCCTGTTACCGCTCACAGCCCGTTACACCTCCTGGGGGCGGCCACTGTGAGCAGCTCTTAACATCCCTTCACCCTCACGGGTTCCAGGCAGGATTTGTCCCTCGGGGGAGCCAATACGGCCCGCCCTAGCCCGAGTGGATTTGGCCCAAATTTCCCTTTGGAAATTAGGTCGCCTCCCCCACTGCTCGAACCCTTGACCTCCCACTTTAAGGGAATAGTCTGGTGAGAGTGAGTACCAATTGCGCCTTTTTATGTAACAGCCCGGCCCCGTACGACCGGCCCTGTTACCGCTCACAGCCCGTTACACCTCCTGGGGGCGGCCACTGTGAGCAGCTCTTAACATCCCTTCACCCTCACGGGTTCCAGGCAGGATTTGTCCCTCGGGGGAGCCATTACGGCCCGCCCTAGCCCGAGTGGATTTGGCCCAAATTTCCCTTTGGAAATTAGGTCGCCTCCCCCACTGCTCGAACCCTTGACCTCCCACTTTAAGGGAATAGTCTGGTGAGAGTGAGTACCAATTCTTCTACTAGAAGAATTGGTACTCACTCTCACCAGACTATTCCCTTAAAGTGGGAGGTCAAGGGTTCGAGCAGTGGGGGAGGCGACCTAATTTCCAAAGGGAAATTTGGGCCAAATCCACTCGGGCTAGGGCGGGCCGTAATGGCTCCCCCGAGGGACAAATCCTGCCTGGAACCCGTGAGGGTGAAGGGATGTTAAGAGCTGCTCACAGTGGCCGCCCCCAGGAGGTGTAACGGGCTGTGAGCGGTAACAGGGCCGGTCGTACGGGGCCGGGCTGTTACACAACTATTACATCTCTTTAATATTACATGTCCATTCTAAGCTATTACAGATCTCTTTACTTTTCCTGTACTCTGCTGGACTGTCCCTGTACACTGTACACTGAACCTGCAAAACTGGGGTTAAGGGAGTGGGATGAGCTCTATAGCCCAGTGAGTAGAACAGTAAAACATCTCAGTAAAATATGATCTTATGGAATGCACCATATCACAGACAAGCCACATCAAGAGTAAACCTGTCACCACATAGTCCCAGTAACTCTGTGCCAGGGCGTAGAATCGAGCACCTGGTCTTCCTGTCATATATGTATATGTGTATATAACACCTGTGAACTTACCATTGCCAGGGCGTAGTCAAAGGCTCCTGGACTTTACTATATACCTGCCAGGGCGTAGTCAAAGGCTCCTGGTCTTCTCTATACCTGCCAGGGCGTAGTCAAAGGCTCCTGGACTTCCTGTCTGAGACTATTGGATCATTCAGCATTCACTCACATCACCAAATAACGATGCAATGCAACATATTCGTGAATACTAATGCACTCAACCTATGGCATAAACATGATGCATGAGATATGCTAAAAACAGTTTGTGGTTCACTTAAAAGTCATAAGTTTAGTTCCACTCACCTCTGGCTCTGGACTGACTGACTCTGCAGGTTCTGAACCTCTGGAGCAGTACTCACTGCTGCTCTCTCTGGTTTCTCTGGTCTGTATAAACACATAAAGACGTAACTGAGGGACCAAACTACCTTAAAATCACTCTAGTGAACTACCCAAGAATCCCCTTACGCTCACTCTAAAACTCATGCAAAGCATGCAAAAGAAAGCTGGACAGGTCACTTTCGGCGGCAGGTTCGGCGGCCGAATGTCCTCTCCAGAGACGAAACGCAAACACCTTCGGCGGCACCTTCGGCGGCCGAATCCCCCTAACAGAGCCGAACATGCAAAAACACTCGGGGGCAAGCTGTGGCAACCAAGCCACCATGCAGGAGGTTCGGCGGCCGAATGAACCTTCGGCTGCCGAACCTGAGTTCATCCAGAACTCAGTTTCAACGGCAAACCATCTCCTTCTTTCCTTCAACTTCTCAAACCATGCAAACTTCACCTCCTCAACATACATATACTCATGTATATGATCACAGGGGTCCAAGACTAGCTAATAACCCCAAACAACAAAACAAACATAACACATAACCATGTATATATGCATAACTCATCAAAACCAGTACTTCTCACTTAAACATGCATCTCTCTCCCTTAACTTCCATAAAACCTTCAGAAAACACATAAATAAGTTCAAGAGCATTACTTACCTCCTGTAACAAGAAGCTGAATACTCTGAACAAAGGAAAATGAACCAACTTCTTTTCCCACGCTCAAAATCTCAAAAACTTAGTTTTAGCTTCAAAACCTTCAAACACTTAGCAACCCAATAGATATTCTGTATGAGCTGCTGAAACCACTTGCAGATGAGTCATAGAAGACGTGGCTAATTCATGGCAAGAATCTGAGGCCAACATCTGTCAAAAGCCATGACTCAGCTGGCTGGCCAACTCATCGTCGGCTGCCCAATCACATGCAAGACCATGCAACATTCGGGGGCCAAACTTGAAAGCCGAACATGGAGCACTTTCGGCGGCCGAACTTATCTTCGGCGGCCGAACTTGGCTCCTCTGCCTTAATGCATTTCAACTCCAAACTAAAGAACTGTAAAACCAGAAAACACCTCATACCACTGAGAAAACATAACTCCTACCCTTAGATAGAGTCCCAACACCCCGAATTCCACCAGATAACAGGAACTCCGGTGCCGGATTCTAGCCGGGTATTACATTCTCCCCTCCTTAAGAACATTCGTCCTCGGATGTTCCTAAAACAAACAACAAACATAAATAAAGGAGGAAACGAACCTCAAAACAGATGTGGATACTGCTGGAGCATAGACTCCCGCGTCTCCCACGTGCACTCTTCTAGGTTATGGTGGTTCCACAATACTTTCACCATCGGAATCTCCTTGTTCCTTAGCTGTCTGATCTGCGTATCCAGAATCCGCACTGGCTGCTCTATATAGGTGAGATCTGTATGAATCTCCACCTCAGGCTCACTTAGAACCTGATTCGGATCTGACACAAACTGTCGTAGCATAGAAACATGAAATACCGGGTGAATTCTCTCCATAGAAGCAGGTAAATCCAGCTTATACGACACATTTCCGATCCTCTGCAACACCTCAAAGGGTCCAATGTACCGTGGAGCCAATTTACCTTTCTTTCCAAAACGAACCACTCCTTTCATTGGAGACACTTTCAGCAATACCCAATTACCCTCCTGAAACTCTAACTGCTTTCTGCGAACGTCTGCATAACTTTTCTGTCTACTCTGAGCCGTTCTGATTCTCTCTCTGATCATGGGCACCATTCTACTGGTAATGTCTACTAACTCTGGCCCTGCAAGAGCCTTCTCTCCTACCTCTTCCCAGCAAACAGGGGATCTGCACTTCCGCCCATACAAAGCTTCATAAGGCGCCATCCCAATGCTAGCATGATGACTATTATTGTAGGCAAACTCCACCAAAGGTAGATGCTGCCTCCAAGAACCGCCAAAGTCTAACACACATAGTCGAAGCATATCCTCTATGGTCTGGATGGTCCTTTCTGACTGTCCATCAGTCTGTGGGTGGAAAGCAGTACTAAACTCTAATCTCGTGCCCATCGCACTCTGCAGACTTCGCCAAAAGCGGGAGGTAAACTGAGGTCCTCTGTCTGAAACTATAGACACTGGCACGCCATGTAATCTCACTATCTCATCCAGATAGACCTGTGCCAACTTATCCACAGAATAGTTACTCCGTACTGGAAGAAAATGAGCAGATTTCGTGAGTCTGTCCACAATCACCCATATCGAGTCTATCCTGTTGGACGCTACTGGTAAACCCACTACAAAATCCATGGCTATGTTCTCCCATTTCCACTCTGGAATCGGTAATGGGTGAAGCATTCCGGCTGGTTTCTGATGCTCTAATTTCACCCTCTGACAAACTTCACAGGTTGTCACAAACTGCGCCACTTCTTTCTTCATGGCTGGCCACCAATAGACCCTTTTCAGATCCTGATACATCTTGGTGGCTCCTGGGTGAACACTATACCTCGCATTATGAGCTTCCCTCATAATGTCTTCCTTCACACTGCCCCTATCTGGTACACAAAGTCGACTCCCATAGCGAAGGATCCCTTTGCTGTCAAATCTGAACTCTACACTATTGCCTGACTGAACAGTCCTGGCAATCTTCATCAACTCAGGGTCCTCATGCTGTCTCTGAGCTATCTGCTCCAGAAACACAGGTGTCACTCTCATCTGTGCTATCAACGCACCTGTACCAGACAACTCTAGCTGTAAGCCCTCGTCAAAGAGTTTATAAAGCTCCATCACAACTGGTCTCCGCTCTGCTGCTATATGGGATAAACTGCCTAGTGACTTCCGGCTTAGGGCGTCTGCGACAACATTCGCCTTACCCGGATGATACTGGATTTTACAATCATAATCACTGAGCAATTCGACCCACCTTCTCTGCCGCAAATTCAGCTCTCTCTGACTTAAGATGTACTGTAAACTCTTGTGATCGGTGAAGATCTCGCATTTAACCCCGTAGAGGTAATGCCTCCACATCTTAAGTGCAAAGATAACTGCTGCCATCTCAAGGTCATGGGTGGGGTAATTCAACTCGTGCTTCTTTAACTGTCTGGAAGCATAAGCAATCACCCTATCCTGCTGCATCAGAACACAACCCAATCCCACTCGAGACGCATCACAGAACACTGTGAAATCCTTGTCATTAACAGGCAGAGCTAGCACTGGTGCTGTAGTCAATCTCCTCTTGAGCTCCTCAAAGCTCTCTTCACACTGGTCTGACCAGATAGAACTCAGTTTCAACGGCAAACCATCTCCTTCTTTCCTTCAAGTTCTCAAACCATGCAAACTTCACCTCCTCAACTGTAACAGCCCGGAAACCGGTACCCTCTTTGTAACGGTCCGACCCGTTCGGCACTAGGATCCAGATCGGCTTAAGGCCGCCGGGACCCGTAGTAAGCCTGCTATGAACTCTGTGTACCTGTTAAAATCCCATACATGATCCGACTGGACTATTACTTTTTAAAACTTGTCTTTAAAACTACCAGACTTAACCTTTAAAATACTGTACCATAGGTCCAATCATATGAACCAAAATGCTCAGATATACTAATCTGAACTAGCCCTCTGGCTATTTATAATACACCAGTGATGCTCTACCAAGTAACCTCCATACCCTATGCGCTCTGCAGCATAGAACCCACTCTGTAAGGGTCAGCATATCATAAGTTAACTTGGCTACCATAGAGTCACAGGAATCAAACCTGGTCTTCTCTAGTGGTCTACTCTGTGGATCACAGGAATCAAACCTGGTCTTTCCTATTGCACTGGTCTTGGGTCAAAGGAAGTAATCCCTGTCTTCCCTCACAGTTATAATTCACTGGGTTTTCGAAACACATCATTTATTAAGTCTGGTTTGACTCATTTCTCATTAAGAAAACACAGGATACATGCATAGACAAGGGATAAAACATACTATAGGCAAAGCACATACTAAACCACAAGCACACTATCTGACTGTTTATTACATCTGTAACACATATCTCTTTATTTTACATCATGTCCACACGAACTATACATAAGCATACTGAAGCCATAACTCTGATGCTTCTACCCTTCCCAGCTACTCTGAACCTGCAAAACTGGGATTAAGGGAAAGGGATGAGCTTCTAAAGCCCAGTGAGTAGAAACACTGAAAACAGTTCATTCATACGC
The DNA here is from genome assembly GCF_001659605.2 of Manihot esculenta. Taxonomy (NCBI): domain Eukaryota; kingdom Viridiplantae; phylum Streptophyta; class Magnoliopsida; order Malpighiales; family Euphorbiaceae; genus Manihot; species Manihot esculenta. The sequence goes on along the minus strand of NC_035162.2, from coordinate 20,798,966 downwards.
ACTATATATGAAAATGCATCACAACACAAACATCTCAATATATCTTGGATTAGACATGACCCCAAAACTCCCTCGACGGGCTATTGAAGTCGCCTTGGTCCAATCCCCACTAAGGTAGACATGACCCCAAAAATACCCTCTGTCAACACTGGCCCCCCCAAAGGAGCTACACAGGGCATTCCAACAAGTAATTGCCCAACTGACCTGACACAATGACAGGAGCCGAAGCTTAGGCTATTGGAGTCGCCTGGGTCCACCTAATCTCTGATCACATAATATGCAATGCTTCACATTCGTGATTCTAATGCAATCACCCTAGTACATATCATAGCATTCATGATGCATGAACTATGCTAAAGCATTATGTTTCTTTAATAAAAGATTAAGTTTAGTTCTACTCACCTCTGCTCCTCTGGCAGATACTGTACTGACTCTGTAACTTCTATCTCTGATGACCTCCTCGAACTCTCGGGTCCAAACCTATACAAATGGACTCGAATGAGGTGTCAAACATACTCTTATACAATCCCCTATAATCCCTTTAAAAGCTCATAAAACAATCACATAAAGTATGCATAGGAAAAACTAGGCAGGACACCTTCGGCGGCACCTTCGGCGGCCGAATGTGCTGGACAGATCCGAAAGTCCATTCTTTCGGAGGCAACCTTAGGCAGCCGAAACTGCCTTCACAAGGGGTTCGGCGGCCGAATCCTCCCTTCGGCGGCCGAACCTGAGTTCATCCAGAACTCAGTTTCATGCACAACCATCTCCTGCCAAGTACCAACCCTACACAATCCTACATACACAACTCCTCAACTTGCATATACTCTGGTATATGCTCAAAGGGGTCCAAAACTACCTATTAACCCCAACAAAACAGCAACTATAACACATAATCATGCTTACACCATTAAAACATCAAAAACTCAACTTTAAAACCTAAACATGCCACTCTACCCTTAACCACTTTAAAAGCTATTAGAAATCATTAAAACAAGTATAAAGACTTCCCTTACCTCCTGCAATCAGAAGCTGGACAACCTAAACACCAAACTATGCACCAACACCTCTTTCCCTTCACCAAAACCCCACAACTCTCTTCTTTTGTTTCAAAACGTTCTAAACACTTTACCACCCTCAAACCTGTGCATGAGTGATTAAAAGTGTATAGATGAGTCATGGGAGACGTGGCATAACCCTCTAGCCATGATCTGGAGGCAACAGCTGGCCAAACCACGGACCGAGGCGCATGCACAGCTTAGCCGACCACCCCAGCTTCGGCTGCCGAAACTGCATGCAAAACCATGCAACTTTCGGAGGCCGAACATAAACTTCGGGGGCCGAACATTGGGCACTTTCGGCGGCCGAACTTAACATTCGGGGGCCGAACATGACAGAAACTCCTTTGGCCATTTCTCCCGAAAACTCAACTATTTCCTAATCAAACCGTGAAAATACTTTAAAACATTTTAGAAAACCTTCACTCTACCCTCAGGAAACCTCTGACATCCTTGAATCCCACCGGACGGTAAGAATTCCGATGCCGGATTTAGCCGGGTATTACATCAACATACATATACTCATGTATATGATCACAGGGGTCCAAGACTAGCTAATAACCCCAAACAACAAAACAAACATAACACATAACCATGTATATATGCATAACTCATCAAAACCAGTACTTCTCACTTAAACATGCATCTCTCTCCCTTAACTTCCATAAAACCTTCAGAAAACACATAAATAAGTTCAAGAGCATTACTTACCTCCTGTAACAAGAAGCTGAATACTCTGAACAAAGGAAAATGAACCAACTTCTTTTCCCACGCTCAAAATCTCAAAAACTTAGTTTTAGCTTCAAAACCTTCAAACACTTAGCAACCCAATAGATATTCTGTATGAGCTGCTGAAACCACTTGCAGATGAGTCATAGAAGACGTGGCTAATTCATGGCAAGAATCTGAGGCCAACATCTGTCAAAAGCCATGACTCAGCTGGCTGGCCAACTCATCGTCGGCTGCCCAATCACATGCAAGACCATGCAACATTCGGGGGCCAAACTTGAAAGCCGAACATGGAGCACTTTCGGCGGCCGAACTTATCTTCGGCGGCCGAACTTGGCTCCTCTGCCTTAATGCATTTCAACTCCAAACTAAAGAACTGTAAAACCAGAAAACACCTCATACCACTGAGAAAACATAACTCCTACCCTTAGATAGAGTCCCAACACCCCGAATTCCACCAGATAACAGGAACTCCGGTGCCGGATTCTAGCCGGGTATTACACAAACAATTAAAAGAGGGGGGTTTGATTTGATGAATTAATATTAAACAGCAAAAGAAAGCAATAATTTAAATAGATGAGAATTTCAATGGAAAAAGGATTCTAGTTGAAGTATGAGTCTATTTCAGTTTGTTCAGAATTGATCATTGATTATTTAGGACTCCTATTTTATTTCAATAAATTGGTTTTGGTTATGGAAGACGCTTCTCACAATCAAATTCCTCCTTAGTTCTAGTTTGATTAGGAAACGTTCACTAATCAAACACTAATCAACAAGTTGCCAAGGAACGTCCTTGGGGCATTGTAGCATCGAACAACGGTTGACTGCATTAAGACTTAGAGAAACCCAATTCTATCCTTGCCAACCGCGTGGTCAAGTTTAGATTATGCAACTTGATTAAATGTGCATTTGAACAACCTAAGCAATTACGGACCTAAATCATTCAAACAATATTACTTAAGCAATTTAAAAGCAATGGGCCCTTATTGATTCTAAAAGCTAAGTAAGAATTATGGAAAGATCAAATTGCATAAATATTGAAAGCAAATAAGAGTTTTAACAATGGAGTTTTAAATCTCCCAATTCATCACAAACTGAATTTCCTCAAGTTCAACTAGAAAAGAAAGGAAATTAGCCACTCATGGTGGACTAAATAAACAAAAGATGAAAAGAAAGGAAAAGGAAAGAAGCTGCAGGGTTTCTGGCGAGGGAAGAAGATGTTGAGTAGCTGATCAGAAGATGCCCCCTGCTGGTTTGGAGACTGCCCCTTTTATAGCTGAAGAATTCCATCCTTCTAGGGTTTTGAAATCCCTTTTTAATTTGGCTTGTGATAGAGCATATTTTAGTCCATATTTTCATGATCTTATTGATGTTTATTTGCACCTATTCTACCTAATTTTGTGGTTTTAATCATGTTTTGCAAATATTAGGTGTGAAGGAACAATTGGAAGAAAATGCTCTTAAAAGTGCCAAAGAATGCCCAAAAACAGCCATTTTCGGAAGCACCTTCGGAAGCACTTTCGGAAGCCAAAACTCAACCACTTTCGGGGGCACCTTCGGAAGCACTTTCGGAAGCCGAAAGTCACCCACTTTCGGGGGCACTTTCGGAGGCCTAAAGTCCAGTCCAGAGGCGAAAGTCACCCACCTTAGGGGGCACCTTCGGCCGCCGAACCTTGGCTCCAGAGACGAAAGTCCTGCCCCCGAAACTTAACTTAGGCGGCCGAACTTGCCCCCGAACATGCTCTTCCCTATTTAATGAGCCAAATCTTGAAGATCACATGTTTCCTACATAGTGCCATGCTCATTCAAAATTCAAATCAAGGCTCCACCTTCCTCTTTAGTGCATGAATCTTCTTGGACACACCTTAAACCCTTCTAGGCCTTTCAACAATATTCCAGCGCCATTGCCTTCAGCGCTGAATGCCCCATCTACAAATAATCTCCAGTTGAATTCCCGCGAGGGCTGTTCTTTACTCTCTCCTCCTGCCACACCTGATGATTCTTTACAGAGCTTTATCTGCCCTTCATTGAAGGAACATTTTGCTATGAAATCAGCAAGGGCTTGAGCTTTGATGGCTATCCGAGGTTGGTATTCAAGGCAATACGGGCCAATTTCAACAGACCATGCGAGCATCCGACCTGATGTCTCTGGTTTGCAAAGTATTTTCTTCAAGGGCCGATTTGTCATCACCACTCCCTGATGGCTCTCCAGGTAGACTCTAAACTTCATCACTGCCAACAGCAGGGCGAATGCTAACTTTTCTATGTTCAGGTATCTGACCTCGGCATCTTTGAGCACTTTGCTAACATAGAAGACTGGCTTCTGCTTTCCTCCTTCTTCCCTTACTAGCACAACACTTATGGCTTGTTTTGAGGCTGCTAAGTAGATCAAAAGTTCTTCCCCAGCTAATGGACTACTGAGCACATGTGGTGAGCTGAGGTATTGCTTGAGGCTCTTGAAGGCTTATTGGAAATCTTCCATCCACTCGAAATTTGGAACTTTTCTTAGCTTCCTAAAGAATGGTAGGCACCTTTTTGTAGACTTTGACATGAAACAGTTAAGTGTTACCACCCTTCCTATGAGTATCTGCATATCTCTCACGCAGGTCGGTTCTGGCATCTTCAGTATGGCTTTTACCTTCTCTGGATTCGGTTCAATGCCCTTTCCACCATGTAGCCTAGGAATTTTTCTCCTCTGATGAAGAAAGCACACTTCGTCGGGTTCAATCTCATTTTGTACTGCTCCAATACCCCAAATACTTCTTTCAAATTTGCCAAGTGCTACTGGAAGGTCTGGCTTTTCACCACCATGTCATCTATATACACTTCCACATTCCTCCCTATTTGACCTTTAAAGATCTTATTCATCAGCCTTTGATATGTCGCCCCTGTATTTTTTAGCCTTTGGCATGGCCCTGTAACAATAAGTCCCGTCTTCAGGTATGAACGAGGTCTTCTTCTCATCCGACCTGTCCATTGAAATTTGATGATAACTAGACATTGCATCAATGGACGACATATAATCAAAGTCGGCTGTGGAATCGACCATTTTATTAATATCGGGAAGGGGATAAAAATTTTTTGGACAGGCTTGATTCAGGTTGGTAAATTCTATACACATTTTGTACTTGCCATTGGCTTTTTTTACTAACATAGGTTTTGCTAACCATTGTGGGTACATGACTCCCTCGTGGGTACATGAATCCTACCTCCTCTAATTTTTGCACTTCTTCCCTCGTGGCTTGTTGTTTCTCCTTCCCGAATACCCTTTTTTTTTTGCTTTATTAGCTTCATTTCAGGGAGGACATTGAGCTTGTAAGTCATCACTTCAGGGTCAATTCCCGGCAGGTCAGAGGGCTTCCAGGCGAAGCTCGAGGCATGTCCTCAGATCAGGGCCATCGCCGCCGCTTTCTGTTCTTCGCTCAGGCTCGCGTTGAGACTGAAGACCTTGTCTGACTCTTCTTCTGATAGTGGGAAGGTCTCCAGTTCTCCAACGGGCTCCGTCCTGGCTTCCTTCTTTTCATCCCGGACCTCCATGACCTCCGAGTTTATCCCCTCAGCTGCTGCGCTCAGTTCTGCCACTGTGGCCAGATACAATGCTCTTGCTTTCTCTTGTCATCCCCGGACTACTCCCACCCTTGCCTCAGCTGGAAACTTCATGGTTAGGTATCTGATGCTGGTCACCACTTCAAATTCGTACAGCACAGGCCTTCCTAGGATTGCATTGTAGCTTAATGGGAGCCTCACCACCAAGAATACTGCGTAGTGAGTTCAAGACAGGGGCGATTCTTCGAAAGTCAGGGCTACCTTCACTTTTCCCTCTACGGCCACCGGGGTCCCACCAATCCCCTTCACCGGGGCTTGATCCCTTACTACCTGCTCCTTTGGTATCCCCATCTGTTGAAAAACCCTTGGGGCAGCAAGTTCACTTTGATCCCATTGTCGACCAGGTTTTTGCGAACACGGTAGTTGTGAATGACGGCTTTGATGATAAAAGCATTATCATGGGGCATCTGAATCCCATGAGCATCTTCAGGGGAGAAGGAGATGGTTACTAAGGAGTGTTCTACTACATGCAGGACTTCGTTATTGCTCCCTTCCCCACTCCGGCTTCTCTTCCTCCCTCTCCTGCTCATCTGACCTCCATTCCCCTCGATAATCATATTGATGGTTCCGCTGGAGCCGTCATTCACGGGCTCTGCCCTCTGTCTACGGGGCCTCTCTACTGTGGGGTTCCACTGGGGCCTCTCCCCGTCTGGATTCTTTACAAAGTTTTGGAGATGCCCCCTTTTGATCAACCTCTCGATCTCACTGATCAGTTGGTAGCAGCTATTGGTGTCATGGCCGTGGGTGCGATGATACTGGAAGTACTTGTCGGGATCCCTCCTGCTTGCATAGGCTTAGGCCATTAAAGGAAATTCTTATCTTGAATTTCTATGAGCACTTCGGCTTTGGATGCGTTGAGGGGGGTTATTGCTGTAACGATCCGAAAACCGGACCGCTACCGGTGCTAGGATCCAGATCGACTTAAGGTCGCCGGGACCCGTTGCAAGCCTATTATACATCCTGTCATACCTGATAAATCCCATACATGATCATACATTATCATAAAACTTTAAACTTTTCATTTACCAAGCTTGACCTGTGCATGCACTATATCTGTAAACATAATACCCCTTACTAGAGCCCTCATCAAATGCTTTAGTGGGTCAACATAACATATATCAAGCTTGGTTCAACAATTCTCATCATAAAACATTTCATTTAAAAGATCATGTACAAAGGGATTACCATTACCATTAGGGTCAAGCACAATACTAAACCATAAAACATTTCTCTACATTACTTTACAATATCGTTTTACATTTACATTACATGTCCACTAAAACTCTATTACATAGACTATACCATAACCTTGCTGACTTTCCCATAGCTACCTGTGCTCCTGCAAACCTGGGGATTAGGGGAGAGGGGTGAGCTTCAACAGCCTAGTGAGCAGAACAATAAAAACATTTAAATATCACATGCCATCATGAAATGCATCACATCACAAACAAATCACATCAAGGATGGACTTGTCACCAATGACCCTCTACATAATCCAATGTGCCCGGCCCTCGACGGAGCTCCGCAGGACTTCTCCCTTAAACATAACATAACATATCCATAATGCCAAGGGCGTAGAATGGGCCTCGACCTGGACTTTATCTTACTCTGTGCCAAGGGCGTAGAATAGGCCTCGACCTGGACTTTATCTTACTCTGTGCCAGGGGCATAGAATGGGCCTCGACCTGGACTTCTATACCATATCATATCATACCATATCATATCAAGGGTCAATGGATCATCCAACATCCACCCACATCAACATCATATTATGCAATGCGTCATATTCGTGAATTCTAATGCAATATAACCTATTACATACATGGCATTCATGATGCATGAACATGCTTGAAAGTTTATTTGCTTTTAAATAAAAAGAGTTGTGTTCCACTCACCTCTCGCTGACACTTTACTGACTCTGTAGCAGCTAGCTCACTGCTGACCTCCTCAGTCTCTCAGGTCTTGTAATACCCAGCTAGACTCCGGTATCGGAATTCCTACCGTCCGGTGGAATCTCGGATGTCGGAAACCTCTAGAAGGGTAAAACCATGTTTTCATAAAATGTTTTAATGTATTTTATGGTTTTAAGTAAAAAGAAAATGAGTTTTTGCATGAAAATAGCTTTGGAGGAAAACCCAGGTTCGGCCGTCGAACATGCATGCATTTCGGGAGTGCCTTAGGCCCCCGAAGGCATAAGTGAGGGAAGTCCAGTGTAACGATCCGAAAATCGGACCGTTACCGGCGCTAGGATCCGGGTCGACTTAAGGCCGCCGGGACCCGTAGCAAGCCTGACATAAAACCTGTGAACCTGTATAATCCCATACATGATCAACAACATGCATAAAAAAAATTAAAACTTTTCTTTACATATTCATCAACCAAACTCAACCTGTGCATAACATTAACATAACATTGATCCCTCTGTGGGATCTCATCTGTGCCCTCAAGGGGTAACATAACCTGTGTTGAGCTGGTTTACATAAACATCATCAAAATCTCTAAGATCATGTATAAAGAGGGATACAACATTCTATGGTCAAGCACACACTAACTTCCATAAAACTCATTACATAACTATACTGTACTTATACATTACAATTTTTTTTTTTGATCATCTCCATTACTAGCTATTACAAAGGCATGACTTCTTTACTCTATCCGGACTCCCGCACTATACTGTACCTGCAAGCCTGGGGGTAAAGGGAGAGGGGTGAGCTAAAAGCCCAGTGAGTAGAGCTAGTAAAACACATTAACACTATGCTCAAATGGAATGCATCATAACACATACAATTCACATAAGGGTTGGGTGAACTCGTCACCAATTAGTCCAAGTTAACTCTGTGCCAGGCCTGTAGAATGGGGTCCTGGTCTTTCCTGTCAGAACATACATTACTTACCATTTTCCAGGGCCTCCTCTGAGCTCCTGGTCTTCGAGTCCCATAACCGTGCCTTACTCTGTGCCAGGCCTGTAGACTGGGGCCTGGTCTTTCTTACTCTGTGCCAGGCCTGTAGCATGGGGCCTGGTCTTCCTGTCTTGGACTAACTGGGTCATCCGACATTCACCCACAACAACAATAACTTATGCAATGCGGCATATTCGTGAAAACTAATGCAATCATCCTATTGCATAATCATGATGCATGAAACATGATAAAGCATTTAATTTAAAAGATTAAGTTTTAGTTCCACTCACCTCTGGCTGACTCTGACAATACCGAAGCAGCTGAACTCACTGCTGGGGTCCTCGGTTCCTCGGGTCCGAACCTACACAGGTGGACTCAAATGAGGGACCAAACATACTTGAACATAACTCTAAAGTATTCCCCAAAAACCCCCTAAAACATCCTGAAAATATGACATAGAGATATGCATGAAATGGCTGAACAGGGCACTTTCGGCGGCACCTTCGGCGGCCGAAAGTCCTGGACAGAGACGAAACTCAGGTAGGTTCGGCGGCACCTTCGGCGGCCGAAAGTCCCAGACAGAGATGAAAGTCTCTTTTCGGGGGCAACTTCGGCAGCCGAAAGGCCTGCCTCCCTAGCCATGTTCGGCGGCCGAAAGTACCTTCGGCTGCCGAACCTGGTTTCTGCCAAAGGGCAGAAACTTGGCTCCCTTAGCACATTTCGCCTCCAAACCTTCCAAACATGCATATTTCTCAACCAAAGCATGCATACCAGTTCCTAGGGGTCTCAAACATACATATACCCCATCTACAACACTTCAACATACTCAAGCAAGCCACATTGTTCAAAACATCAACATTAATCCATAACTCAACATATAACCTAACATGCATTTCTACCCATAGATCTTGCATGAAACTTAGTTAAAACACATAAGGAGCTTAAGATCGGCTCTTACCTCTTGAAGATCGAGAGGGAGACGACCTAAACTTGGAGATCCACGAAAATGAGCTCCTGAGTTCCCAAAGCTCCAAAACTTGTTTCAAAAGCTTAAATCTTCCAAACCAAGTGAAAACAAGTAAAAATCTTTGAAAGATTTAGAGGAAGAACATCAAAAATGGGTGAGGGACGGCGGAAAGCTCACCTTGGCCGAAATGGGGAGAAAAAGCTCGCCCATTTTCGGCTAAGGGACCCTTTTATAGGTGGCTGGCCAGGCCACGTTCGGCGGCCGAACTTGACTTTCGGCGGCCGAACCTTTACTTCCCTAATTCATGCTTTCGGGGGCCTAACGTGCCTCCAAAACGCATGCATGTTCGGCGGCCGAACTTGGCTTTCGGCGGCCGAACCTGGGTTTTCCTCCAAAGATTCTTCATGCAAAAACTCATATAAAATCATACTTAAAATCATTAAAAACATGAAAACATTTCATAAAAACATGATTCTACCCTTCTAGAGGTCTCCGACATCCGTGATTCCACCGGGCGGTAGGAATTCCGATACCGGAGTCTAGCCGGGTATTACATTCTTCCCCCCTTAAGAACATTTGTCCCCGAATGTTCCTCACTAGCACACATAGCATGGCAAAGAACATAACACACATACTAGGCACATAAACACATAGGGATCTAACCTTAAAAGAGATGAGGGTACTGCTGGAGCATAGACTCTCGTGTCTCCCAAGTGCATTCCTCTAGATTGTGGTGGTTCCACAGGACTTTCACCATTGGGATTTCCTTGTTCCTTAGCTTTCTGATCTGGGTGTCTAAGATCCGTATTGGCTGCTCAACATAGGTGAGATCCTCTTGGACCTCCACATCAGGCTCACTAAGAACCTTGCCAGGATCTGACACGAACTTTCTCAACATAGAAACATGGAAAACCGGATGGATTCTCTCCATTGAAGCAGGCAAATCTAGCTTGTACGATACATTCCCAATCTTTTGCAAGACTTCAAAGGGTCCGATGTACCGCGGAGCCAGCTTACCCTTCTTCCCAAAGCGAACCACTCCTTTCATTGGAGACACCTTAAGCAATACCAGATCCCCCTCCTGGAACTCTACTAGCCTTCTGCGGATGTCTGCATAACTCTTCTGTCTGCTTGCAGCTGTCTTGATTCTTTCTCTGATTAAGGGTACCACCCTGCTGGTGATCTCTACTAGTTCAGGCCCTGCCAAGGCCTTTTCTCCAACTTCCTCCCAGCAAACAGGTGACCTGCACTTCCTTCCATATAAAGCTTCATATGGAGCCATCCCAATGCTAGCATGATGGCTGTTATTGTAGGCAAACTCCACCAAAGGTAGATGTTGCCTCCAAGAACCGCCAAAGTCCAGCACACACATTCTTAGCATATCTTCTATGGTTTGGATGGTCCTCTCTGACTGTCCGTCTGTCTGTGGATGGAAGGCAGTGCTAAAATCCAATCTAGTACCCATGGCATTCTGCAGACTCCGCCAAAACCTGGAGGTGAACTGGGGCCCTCTATCTGACACTATAGAAACAGGAACCCCATGCAGTCTGACTATCTCATCAACGTACACCTGCGCCAACTTGTCCACAGAATAGCCACTCCTGACAGGGATGAAGTGAGCAGATTTGGTGAGTCTGTCCACAATCACCCATATGGAGTCCAATCTGTTGGACGTCGCCGGTAACCCCACTACGAAGTCCATAGCTATATTTTCCCATTTCCACTCTGGAATAGGTAGCGGGTTAAGCATTCCAGCCGGCTTCTGATGTTCCAGCTTCACCCTCTGACATACTTCGCAGGCTGACACGAACTGTGCCACTTCTCTCTTCATAGCTGGCCACCAATAAACCTTCTTCAGATCTTGATACATCTTGGTGGCTCCGGGGTGAATGCTGTATCTTGCATTATGAGCCTCTCTCATAATGTCTCCTTTTAGCCCTATGTCATCTGGTACACACAATCGACTCCCATAGCGGAGGATCCCCTTATTGTCGAATCTGAACTCACTGTCCTTGCCTGACTGAATAGTCCTGGCAATCTTCACTAACTCTGGGTCCTCATGCTGTTTCTGAGCCACCTGCTCCAGAAACACGGGTGTCACTTTCATCTGAGCAACCAAGGCACCTGTACCAGACAACTCCAACTGTAGACCTTCATCAATGAGCTTGTAAAACTCCTTCACCACTGGTCTCCTCTCTGCCGTGATGTGGGATAGACTGCCTAGTGACTTCCGGCTTAGGGCGTCTGCCACAACATTCGCCTTACCCGGATGATACTGAATCTTGCAATCATAGTCACTCAGCAACTCTACCCATCTCCTCTGTCTCAAATTTAAGTCTCTTTGACTCAGGATGTATTGCAGGCTTTTATGATCTGTGAAGATCTCACATTTTACCCCATAGAGGTAGTGCCTCCACATCTTGAGTGCAAAGATTACTGCTGCCATCTCAAGGTCATGTGTGGGGTAATTCAACTCATGCTTCTTTAGCTGCCTAGAAGCATAAGCAATTACCCTCTCATTTTGCATCAGTACACAACCCAGTCCCACACGGGACGCATCACAAAAGACTGTGAAGTCCTCTCCACTAGATGGCAGAGCTAAAACTGGTGCTGAAGTCAACCTCTTCTTAAGCTCTTCAAAACTCTCTTCGCACTGGTCGGTCCACAGAAACTTCTGATTCTTCCTGGTTAGTCTGGTCAGAGGAGCTGCTATCTTTGAGAAGTCCTGAACGAACCTCCTGTAGTAACCTGCCAAACCCAAGAAACTCCTGATCTCTGTTACTGAAGTGGGTCTAGGCCAGTTAGCCACAGTTTCTGTTTTCTTGGGGTCTACCTCTATACCATTCTCTGACACTACATGCCCCAAGAACGAAATGCTCCTCAGCCAGAACTCACATTTAGAGAACTTGGCATACAAGCCATGTTCCCTCAAGGTCTGTAGAACCAACCTCAGATGATGGGCATGCTCCTCTGCATTCCTGGAATACACCAAGATATCATCTATGAAGACGATAACGAAGCGATCCAGGTATTGGCTAAACACTCTATTCATGAGGTCCATGAATGCTGCAGGGGCGTTAGTTAACCCAAACGGCATTACAAGGAACTCAAAATGCCCATATCTGGTCCTGAAAGCTGTCTTTGGTACGTCCTCTTCCCTGATCCTCAACTGATGGTACCCCGATCTCAGATCTATTTTGGAGAAACAACCCGCTCCTGCTAGCTGGTCGAATAGATCGTCGATCCTTGGCAATGGGTACTTGTTCTTAGTAGTGACTTTGTTCAACTGTCTGTAGTCGATACAAAGTCTAAGGGATCCATCCTTCTTTCTCACAAACAAAACTGGAGCACCCCAGGGTGAGGTACTCGGTCGGATGAAGCCCTTGTCTACTAGCTCTTGCAACTGCTCCTTCAACTCTTTCAATTCTGCTGGCGCCATCCTGTAGGGAGGGATAGAGATCGGTCGGGTTCCAGGCATCAGTTCTATCTCGAACTCTATCTCCCTAGCAGGTGGTAAACCTGGCAGTTCGTCCGGGAACACATCTAAGAACTCTCTAACCACCGGCACCGAGGCGGGCTCTCTAACCTGACTATTTAGCTCTCTCACATGAGCCAAATACCCCTGACATCCCCTCCTAAGCAACCTACGAGCCTGAAGAGCTGAGATCATACCTCTAGGTGTACCCCTCCTGTCTCCTCTGAAGACAACCTCTGATCCATCCTGACCTCTGAACCTGACTACCTTGTCCCTGCAGTCCAAGGTAGCACCATGGGTAGATAACCAGTCCATCCCTAGAATGACGTCAAAGTCTGTCAAATCTAGAACCACAAGGTCGGCGGACATGCATCTCCCCTCAACAAACACAGGACTACACTGACAGACTGACTCTGCCACTGATGGATCACACTTGGGTCCACTGACCCAGAGAGGACACTCTAACCCAGAGATCATCAATCCCAACCTCGCTACGGCCCTCGGAGCAATAAAAGAATGAGATGCACCAGGGTCCATCAAAGCATAAACATCCGAACAACCTATGACGAGATTACCTGCCACCACGGTGTTGGATGCGTCTGCCTCCTGCTGTGTCATTGTGAAGATCCGTGCTGGGGCTGATGGACCTTCACCTCTGAAACCCGCTGAAGAAGAGGCTGCTCCTCTCCCTCTGCCTCTGCCACTGGCCTGAGTCATGGCTGGAGCTGCTGGCTGCGCTACACTGCCTGAAGCTGTCTGCTGGGACTGAGCCATCGGGGCCGCTCTTGGACAATCTCGAGCTATATGCCCCTCCTGACCACATCTGAAGCAAGTGTTTGTCCCAAATCGACATACTCCCTTGTGTGGCCTACCACACCTCACACATATTGCATTATCCGCACCAGAGCTTGAGCCACTCCCAAATCCCAGACTAGACTTGACCTTGTTCCAGAACTTATTCTTCTTACCCTTGGGTTTACTCCATCTCTTACTGCCTGAAGTTGCTGCACTCAAGGTAGAGGGATCTAACCTTCCCCCTCCCGGAGTTTTAGAACCAGAAGCTTGTGCCACTGTCTGCTTAACTGTCCCCTGAACGATGGCACTAGCCTCCATTCTCCTAGCCATGTCTACTATGGCGTGAAAACTCTCTCTATCTGCTGACTGTACCAAGGAGGAATACCTGGGATGGAGCTTCATGATATACCTCCTCGACTTCTTCTGGTCTGTGCTAAGGTCTTGCCCTGCAAATGGCAGCAACTCCATAAACCTGTCAGTATATTTGTCTACACTCATGTCATCAGTCTGCCTCAACTGCTCGAATTCTATCATCTTCAATTCTCTTGAACTATCAGGGAAAGCCCATCCTGCAAACTCGTTTGCAAACTCTTCCCAAGTCATGCTGTCCACTCTCGGGTTCACATAGTTCTTGAACCACTCCCGTGCCTTCTTGCACTTAAGCGTGAACCCGGCCATCTGAATGGCTCTACTGTCATCCGCCCCTATCTCATCTGTAATTGCCTTGACCCGCTCCAAGTACACGAACGGATCATCACCGGTTTCAAACTGGGGAGCACCCAGCTTCATATAGTCTGTCATCTTAACCTTGCTCCCACTGGCTGAGCTAGGTCTAGGTGGCTGAACAACTGGGGCTGCTGGTTCTGCAGGTGGTGGAGATGGTGCAACATTTTCTGAGGTAGGGTTTGCTGGATTTGGATAATAGGGTGGAGGTGGATACATTGGGTATTGTGAATATGGTGGGTAGTATGGTGGGTATGGCATCTGTGTGGGATAAGGGGTGAAACTAGGGTAATCCGATGTACCTCCCATCGAATACCCGGGATGTTGTGAGAAATGTGGGTAGTGAGGTGGCTGTACAAATCCCGAGGCCTGAGTGCCTCCTTGGGACTCTCCCATTCCTTCTTCTGGCATACTGACTCCCAAACTGCCATCCCTCCTCTGTTCCACGTCCATATCATCCCCCAAATCCTCTGACGCTCCTCCCTGAACTGTTCCTCTGACTGACCTGCTTCTACCCAGATCCAGAGACCTTCTAGGGTCTCTTGCTACTCTGTCCCTGTTGGACCTGCTTGACATTGCCCTAGGCAATGTAGGAGGACGGGCGCTCATGCCCTCATCCTCAGGTGGTACTCCAGTCAACCTTGCTGATCGACGAGTTCCTCTCATCCTGTTTTCTGAAAAACAGTATACAGCACATAAACATCAGCATCATATGGTTCATGTGGGCACACATGAACCCGCATCACATATCATAGCATATCATCAATGCACATGCATATTATCATGGCATTTCACATCATCATGCAAGACAGGACTCCACATCCTATCCTAGTGGACATGATCTTTTCCTATTGTGCTTGACCTTCTATAACCTCTATGAGCCCGACACTCTAGGTCCGACCATATGAACCTAGGGCTCTGATACCATTCTGTAACGACCCGAAAATCGGACCGTTACCGGCGCTAGGATCCGGGTCGACTTAAGGCCGCCGGGACCCGTAGCAAGCCTGACATAAAACCTGTGAACCTGTATAATCCCATACATGATCAACAACATGCATAAAAAAAATTAAAACTTTTCTTTACATATTCATCAACCAAACTCAACCTGTGCATAACATTAACATAACATTGATCCCTCTGTGGGATCTCATCTGTGCCCTCAAGGGGTAACATAACCTGTGTTGAGCTGGTTTACATAAACATCATCAAAATCTCTAAGATCATGTATAAAGAGGGATACAACATTCTATGGTCAAGCACACACTAACTTCCATAAAACTCATTACATAACTATACTGTACTTATACATTACAATTTTTTTTTGATCATCTCCATTACTAGCTATTACAAAGGCATGACTTCTTTACTCTATCCGGACTCCCGCACTATACTGTACCTGCAAGCCTGGGGGTAAAGGGAGAGGGGTGAGCTAAAAGCCCAGTGAGTAGAGCTAGTAAAACACATTAACACTATGCTCAAATGGAATGCATCATAACACATACAATTCACATAAGGGTTGGGTGAACTCGTCACCAATTAGTCCAAGTTAACTCTGTGCCAGGCCTGTAGAATGGGGTCCTGGTCTTTCCTGTCAGAACATACATTACTTACCATTTTCCAGGGCCTCCTCTGAGCTCCTGGTCTTCGAGTCCCATAACCGTGCCTTACTCTGTGCCAGGCCTGTAGACTGGGGCCTGGTCTTTCTTACTCTGTGCCAGGCCTGTAGCATGGGGCCTGGTCTTCCTGTCTTGGACTAACTGGGTCATCCGACATTCACCCACAACAACAATAACTTATGCAATGCGGCATATTCGTGAAAACTAATGCAATCATCCTATTGCATAATCATGATGCATGAAACATGATAAAGCATTTAATTTAAAAGATTAAGTTTTAGTTCCACTCACCTCTGGCTGACTCTGACAATACCGAAGCAGCTGAACTCACTGCTGGGGTCCTCGGTTCCTCGGGTCCGAACCTACACAGGTGGACTCAAATGAGGGACCAAACATACTTGAACATAACTCTAAAGTATTCCCCAAAAACCCCCTAAAACATCCTGAAAATATGACATAGAGATATGCATGAAATGGCTGAACAGGGCACTTTCGGCGGCACCTTCGGCGGCCGAAAGTCCTGGACAGAGACGAAACTCAGGTAGGTTCGGCGGCACCTTCGGCGGCCGAAAGTCCCAGACAGAGATGAAAGTCTCTTTTCGGGGGCAACTTCGGCAGCCGAAAGGCCTGCCTCCCTAGCCATGTTCGGCGGCCGAAAGTACCTTCGGCTGCCGAACCTGGTTTCTGCCAAAGGGCAGAAACTTGGCTCCCTTAGCACATTTCGCCTCCAAACCTTCCAAACATGCATATTTCTCAACCAAAGCATGCATACCAGTTCCTAGGGGTCTCAAACATACATATACCCCATCTACAACACTTCAACATACTCAAGCAAGCCACATTGTTCAAAACATCAACATTAATCCATAACTCAACATATAACCTAACATGCATTTCTACCCATAGATCTTGCATGAAACTTAGTTAAAACACATAAGGAGCTTAAGATCGGCTCTTACCTCTTGAAGATCGAGAGGGAGACGACC
The DNA here is from genome assembly GCF_001659605.2 of Manihot esculenta. Taxonomy (NCBI): domain Eukaryota; kingdom Viridiplantae; phylum Streptophyta; class Magnoliopsida; order Malpighiales; family Euphorbiaceae; genus Manihot; species Manihot esculenta. Next base: position 20,782,105 of record NC_035162.2, on the reverse strand, counting down.
TAAACTTGGAGATCCACGAAAATGAGCTCCTGAGTTCCCAAAGCTCCAAAACTTGTTTCAAAAGCTTAAATCTTCCAAACCAAGTGAAAACAAGTAAAAATCTTTGAAAGATTTAGAGGAAGAACATCAAAAATGGGTGAGGGACGGCGGAAAGCTCACCTTGGCCGAAATGGGGAGAAAAAGCTCGCCCATTTTCGGCTAAGGGACCCTTTTATAGGTGGCTGGCCAGGCCACGTTCGGGGGCCGAATGTGCCTCCGCATCCATGCAAAGTTCGGCGGCCGAACTTGACTTTCGGCGGCCGAACCTTTACTTCCCTAATTCATGCTTTCGGGGGCCTAACGTGCCTCCAAAACGCATGCATGTTCGGCGGCCGAACTTGGCTTTCGGCGGCCGAACCTGGGTTTTCCTCCAAAGATTCTTCATGCAAAAACTCATATAAAATCATACTTAAAATCATTAAAAACATGAAAACATTTCATAAAAACATGATTCTACCCTTCTAGAGGTCTCCGACATCCGTGATTCCACCGGGCGGTAAGAATTTCGATACCGGAGTCTAGCCGGGTATTACATCCAGGTTTAGCCGACGAATCTTATGTTCGGCCGCCAAACATGGCATGCATGCGGAGGCACGTTTGGCCCCCGAATGTGGCCTGGCCAGCCACCTATAAAGGGGTTCCTTAGCCGAAACGAGTGAGCTTTTCTCCCCATTTTCGGCCAAGGTGAGCTCTCCGCCATCCCTCACCGATCTTGAGTTTTTCCTTCGATTCTTTCATGATTTTTACGAGTTTTCATCTTTGTTTTGAAGATTTTTGAGCAAAGAGCAAGTTTTGAAGCTTGGAAGGCTCAGGAGCTCTCTCCCTCCGTTCTCCAAGTTTAGGTCGCCTCCCCTCTCGATCTTCAAGAGGTAAGGGTCGATCTTGAGCTTATAATATGTTTTAAACAAGTTTTAAGTTGATTCATGGAGTAGAAATGCATGTTTAGGTTAGTTGAGCTTTGATAGGGTTTATGTGAATATGTGGACAATGTGGATTGTTTATGTATGTTTGATGTGTTGTAGTTGAGGTTTAGGATAGTTTGAAGCCCCTAGGAGCTTATGTATGAATGTATGCATGTTGTGGGAGAGTTGTATGCATGATTGTATGGTTTGGGAGGCTTTGGAGCTTGAGGAGCCGAGTTTCTACCCCTTGGTAGAAACCAGGTTCGGCAGCCGAAGGGACTTTCGGCCGCCGAACCTGCCTGTGAGGCAAGCCTTTCGGCTGCCAAAGCCTGCCCCCGAAGATGGACTTTCGTCTCTAGAGGGGGACTTTCGGCCGCCGACGGTGCCGCCGAACCTGCCTGACTTTCAGCTCTGGAGGGACTTTCGGCCGCCGAACCTGCCGCCGAAAGTGCCCTGTTCAGCCTTCCTTTGCATGATTTGTATGAATGTTTTGAGCTGTTTTAGGGGGGTTTTTGGGGAGTATTTTAGAGTCATGTTCATGTATGTTTGGTCCCTCATTTGAGTCCACCCGTGTAGGTTCGGACCCGAGGAACCGAGGACCCCAGCAGTGAGTCAGCTGCTTCAGAGTCTGGTCAGAGCTAGCCAGAGGTGAGTGGAATAACTCTTTATGCTTTAAAATAAATAAATCAATTTTAGCATGATTCACGCATCATAAATGCCATGAGATATGATAGGGTGTTTGCATTAGAATTCACGAATATGTTGCATTGCATAATTTGATGATGATGTGGATGAATGTTGGATGATCCTTTAGTCCTCGTATGATATGATATGATGTGATATGGTATGGTATGGAAGTCCAGGTCGAGGCCCATTCTATGCCCCTGGCACTATGGTAAGAGAAAGACCAGGTCGAGGCCCATTCTACGCCCCTGGCATTATTAGAATGTTGTGTTATGTATGTTATGGTAAGAGAAAGACCAGGTCGAGGCCCATTCTACGCCCCTGGCACTATTGGAATGTGTTGAGGACTATTGGTGACAAATTCATCCTTGATGTAATTAGCTGTATTGTGATGCATTCCATGATATCATATGTTTTAAATATAATGTTTTATTATTCTGCTCACTGGGCTTTATAGCTCACCCCTCTCCCTTAACCCCCAGGATTGCAGGTACAGGGTAGACCAGGAGGTCAGTAGGAGTAGAGTCTGGTATATGTAATAGATAGTTGTGGACATGAATATGATGTAATGTAAAAGTATAGTATTGTACTGTTATGTAATGATGGTTATGGAAGTTTAGAGTTGTGCTTGACCATAGTATGTCATTTATCCCTTTATGAGTACATGATCTTTTTATTGATGTTTATGTAAATCAAACTTAATTTGTCATGATATGTTACCCCATTGGAGTATTTGATGAGGACTCTAAGGTGGGGTTAATGTTAATGGTTATGATTATGGATAATGTATGTACAAGTTGAGTTTGGGAAATGAATGAAAAGAAAAGTTTAAAATTTTTATGTATGTTGTTGATCATGTATGGTATTAAACAGGTTCACAGGATGTATGTCAGGCTTGCTATGGGTCCCGGCGGCCTTATGCTGATCTGGATCCTAGCGCCGGTAGCGGTCCGATTTCCGGGTCGGTACAGATTGGTATCAGAGCCCTAGGTTCATATGGTCGGACCTAGAGTGTCGGGCTCATAGATGTTCTAGAAGGTCAAGCACAATAGGAAAAATCATGTCCACTAGGATAGGATGTAGAGTCCTGTCTTGAATGATGATGTGAAATGCCATGATTATATGAATGTGCATTAATGTTATGCTATGATATGTGATGTATGTGATGCGGGTTCATGTGTTTGCACATGAACCATTTAATGCTAATGTTTATGTGATGCGTGTTGTTTTTTCAAAAAACAGGATGACAGGAACTCGTCGATCTGCACGATTGACTGGAGTACCGCCCCAGGACGAGGGCACGGATGCCCATCCTCCTACATTGCCTAGGGCAATGTCCAGTAGGTCCAGCAGAGAAAGAGCAGTAAGAGACCCTAAAAGGTCTTTGGATCTGGGAAGAAGCAGATCAGTAAGGGGAACAGTGCAAGGTGGAATGTCAGAGGATATGGGGGATCAGATGGATGTGGATCAGAGGAGGGATGGCAGTCTCGGAGTAAGTATGTCGGAAGAGGGAGTGGGAGAATCCCAAGGAGGCACTCAGGCCTCGGGATTTGTTCAGCCACCTTACTACCCACCCTTTTCACAAAATCCCGGGTATTCGATGGGAGGTACATCGGATTACCCTAGCTTTAATCCTTATCCCACACACATGCCATACCCACCTTACTACCCACCATACCCACAGTACCCTATGTATCCACCCCCACCCTACCATCCAAATCCAGCAAACCCTACCCCAGGGGATGCTGCACCTCCTCCACCACCAGCAGCACCTACTGTCCCAGAAACCCAAATGCCTAAACCTAGCTCATCTGGAGGGAGCAAGGTCAAGATGACCGACTACATGAAGCTGGGTGCTCCCCAGTTTGAAACCGGTGATGACCCGTTTGTGTACCTGGAGAGGGTCAAGATGATAACAGATGAGATAGGAGCTGATGACAGTAGAGCCATTCAGATGGCTGGGTTCACACTAAAGTGCAAGAAGGCCCGAGAGTGGTTTAAGAATTATGTGAGCCCGAGGGTGGATAGCATGTCATGGGAGGAGTTTGCTAATGAATTTGCAGGATGGGCTTTCCCTGACAGTTCAAGGGAATTGAAGATGATTGAGTTCGAGTAGTTGAGGCAGACGGTTGAGATGAGTGTAGACGAGTACATAGACAGGTTTTTGGAGCTGTTGCCGTTTGCTGGGCAGAATCTGGACACAGATCAGAAGAAGTCAAGGAGGTATATCATGAAGCTCCATTCCAGGTATTCCTCCTTGATTCAGTCAGCAGAGAGGGAGAGTTTCCATGCCATTGTGGATATGGCTCGGAGGATGGAGGCTAGTGCAATCATTGAAGGGAAGGTCAAGCAGTCTGTGGTACAGCCTTCTGGTTCCAAAACCCCAGGTGGGGGGAGATTAGACCCTTCTTCTCTGAGTTCAAGTAGTAAAAAGTGGGGTAAAGCCAAGCCAAAGAAGAACAAGTTCTGGAACAAGATCAAGTCAGGTCTGGGATTAGGAAGTGGCTCGAGCTCAGGTGCAGATAATGCATTATGCAAGAAATGTGGAAAGCCGCACAAAGGAGTATGTCTGGTTGGGAAGTCAGCCTGCTTCAGATGCGAGCAGGAGGGACACATAGCACGGGAGTGTCCTAGAGCAGCTTTTGTGGCACAGTCTCAGCAGACAGCTTCGGGTAGTGTGGCTCAGCCAGTAGCTCCAGCCGTGACTCAGGCTAGTGGCAGAGGTCAAGGGACAGGGGTAGCCTCTTCTTCAGCGGGTTTTAGGGGTGAGGGTCAATCAGCTCCAGCACGGATCTTCACCATGACTCAGCAGGAGGCAAATACATCAAACACGGTGGTGTCAAGTAATCTCATCATTGGTTGTTCTGATGTTTATGCCTTAATGGACCCTGGTGCATCGCATTCTTTCATTGCTCCGAGGGCTGTCGAGAGGTTGGGATTGATGGTCTCTGGGTTAGAGTGTCCCCTATGGGTCAGTGGACCCAAGTGTGACCCGTCAGTGGCAGAGTCAGTCTGCCAGTGTAGTCCAGTTTTTGTTGAGGGAAGATGCTTTTTCGCCGACCTTGTGGTTCTAGATTTGACAGATTTTGACGTCATTCTAGGGATGGATTGGCTATCTACCCATGGTGCTACCTTAGATTGCAGAGACAAGGTAGTCAAGTTCAGATGTCAGGATGGGTCAGAGGTTATCTTCAGATGAGACAGGAGGGGTACACCTAGAGGTTTGATATCAGCCCTACAGGCTCGTAGGCTGCTCAGGAGAGGTTGTTAGGGTTTTCTAACTCATGTGAGAGAGCTAGACAGTCATGTCAGAGAGCCCGCCTCAGTGCCAGTGGTCAGAGAGTTCTTAGATGTTTTCCCAGACGAGCTGCCAGGTTTACCACCTGCTAGGGAGATAGAGTTTGAAATTGAATTGATGCCTGGAACCAGACTGATCTCTATCCCTCCCTACAGGATGGCACCAGCGGAATTGAAGGAGCTTAAGGAGCAGTTGCAGGAGTTGGTAGATAAGGGCTTCATCCGACCGAGTACCTCACCTTGGGGTGCTCCAGTGCTGTTTGTGAAAAAGAAAGATGGATCCCTTAGACTTTGTATCGACTACAGACAGTTGAACAAGGTCACTACCAAGAATAAGTACCCATTGCCAAGGATCGACGATCTATTTGACCAGCTAGCCGGAGCAGGTTGTTTCTCCAAGATAGATCTGAGATCGGGGTACCATCAGCTGAGGATAAGAGAAGAGGATGTACCAAAGACAGCATTCAGGACCAGATATGGGCACTATGAGTTCCTTATGATGCCGTTCGGGTTAACCAATGCCCCTGCAGCATTCATGGATCTCATGAACAGAGTATTTAGCCAATACCTGGATCACTTTGTTATTGTCTTCATAGATGATATCTTAGTGTATTCCAGGAATGCAGAGGAGCATGCCCATCATCTGAAGTTAGTTCTGCAGACCTTGAGGGAACATGGCTTGTATGCCAAGTTCTCCAAGTGTGAATTCTGCCTGAGGAGCATTTCCTTCTTGGGGCATGTGGTGTCAGAAAATGGAATAGAGATGGACCCCAAGAAAGTGGAAGCTGTAGCTAATTGGCCTAGACCCACCACAGTGACTGAGATCAAGAGCTTCTTGGGTTTGGCAGGTTACTACAGGAGGTTTGTTCAGGACTTCTCTAAGATTGCAGCTCCCATGACCAGATTAACTAAGAAGAACCAGAGGTTTGTATGGACCGACCAGTGTGAAGAAAGCTTTGAGGAGCTCAAGAAGAGGTTGACTTCAGCACCGGTGTTAGCTCTGCCAACTAGTAATGAGGACTTCACAGTCTATTGCGATGCGTCCCGTGTGGGACTGGGTTGTGTGCTGATGCAGAATGAAAGGGTGATTCTTATGCTTCTAGGCAGCTGAAGAAGCACGAGTTGAATTACCCTACACATGACCTGGAAATGGCAGCAGTAATCTTTGCACTCAAGATGTGGAGGCATTACCTTTATGGGGTTAAATGTGAGATCTTCACAGATCATAAGAGCCTGCAGTACATCCTGAGTCAGAGAGAGCTGAATCTGAGGCAGAAAAGATGGGTAGAACTGCTTAGTGATTATGATTGCAAAATTCAGTACCATCCGGGTAAGGTGAATGTTGTGGCAGACGCCCTAAGCTGGAAATCACTAGGTAGTCTATCCCACATCACAGCAGAGAGGAGACCGGTGGTGAAAGAGTTTTATAAGCTCGTTAATGAAGGTCTACAGATGGAGTTGTCTGGTACAGGTGCTTTAGTAGCCCAGATGAGAGTGACACCTGTGTTTCTGGAGCAGGTGGCTCAGAAATAGCACGAGGACTCAGAGTTAGTGAAGATTGCCAGGACTGTTCAGTCACACAAGAATGAAGAGTTCAGATTTGATGATAAGGGGATCCTCCGCTTTGGGAACAGATTGTGTGTGCCAGACGACGTGGGATTGAAAGGAGACATTATGAGAGAGGCTCATAATGCCAGATACAGTGTTCACCCTGGAGCTACCAAGATGTATCAGGATCTGAAGAAAGTTTATTGGTGGCCAGCTATGAAGAGGGAAGTGGCACAGTTTGTGTCAGCCTGCGAAGTGTGTCAAAGGGTGAAGCTAGAACATTAGAAGCCAGCTGGAATGCTTAACCCACTGTCAATTCCAGAGTGGAAATGGGAGAATATCGCCATGGATTTTATGGTGGGATTACCGGCAACATCCAACAGATTAGACTCCATATGGGTGATTGTAGATAGACTCACCAAATCTGCTCACTTCATCCCTGTTAGGAGCAACTACTCTGTGAATAAGTTAGCGCAGGTGTATGTTGATGAAGTGGTAAGACTGCATGGGGTTCCTGTTTCGATAGTGTCTGATAGAGGGCCCCAGTTCACCTCCAGGTTTTGGTGAAGTCTGCAGAGTGCTATGGATACCAGGTTAGATTTCAGTACTGCCTTCCATCCCCAGACTGATGGACAGTCAGAGAGGACCATCCAGACAATAGAGGATATGCTCAGAATGTGTGTGCTAGATTTTGGTGATTCTTGGAGGCAGCATCTACCCTTGGTGAAGTTTGCCTACAATAATAACCATCATGCTAGCATAGGGATGGCTCCATATGAAGCTTTGTATGGAAGGAAGTGCAGATCACCTGTTTGCTGGGAAGAAGTTGGAGAAAAGGCCTTGGCAGGGCCTGAGCTTGTAGAGATCACCAGCAGAGTGGTGCCCATAATCAGAGAAAGAATCAAGACTGCTGCAAGCAGGCAAAAGAGTTATGCAGATGTCCGCAGAAGGCAAGTAGAGTTTCAGGAGGGGGATTTGGTATTGCTCAAGGTGTCTCCAATGAAAGGGGTGATTCGGTTCGGGAAGAAAGGTAAGCTAGCTCCACAGTACATCGGACCCTTTGAGATCTTGCAAAAGATCGAGAATGTATCGTACAAGCTGGACTTGCCTGCTTCAATGGAGAGAATCCATCCGGTTTTCCATGTTTCTATGTTAAGAAAGTTCGTGTCAAATCCGGGCAAGGTTCTTAGTGAGCCTGATGTGGAGATCCAAGAGGATCTCACCTATCTCGAGCAGCCAGTATGGATTCTAGACACCCAGATCAGAAAGCTAAGGAACAAGGAAATCCTGATGGTGAAAGTCCTTTGGAATCACCACAACATCGAAGAGTGTACCTGGGAGACACGGGAGTCCATGCTCCAGCAATATCCTCATCTCTTCTAAGGTGAGTGTTTTGCTTCCCTATGTGTATGATTATGTGTTTTATGTATATGTATGTATGTTATGTTGTATGCTTTGTATGTGCTAGTTGAGGAACATTCGGGGACGAATGTTCTTAAGGGGGGGAGAATGTAATACCCGGCTAAACTCCGGTATCAGAATTCCTACCGTCCGGTGGAATCTCGGATGTCGGAAACCTCTAGAAGGGTAAAACCATGTTTTCATAAAATGTTTTAATGTATTTTATGGTTTTAAGTAAAAAGAAAATGATTTTTTTGCATGAAAATAGCTTTGGAGGAAAACCCAGGTTCGGCCGCCGAACATCCATGCACTTCGGGAGTACCTTAGGCCCCCGAAGGCATAAGTGAGGGAAGTCCAGGTTCAGCCGCCGAATCTTATGTTCGGCCGCCGAACATGGTATGCATGCAGAGGCACGTTCGGCCCCCGAATGTGGCCTGGCCAGCCACCTATAAAGGGGTTCCTTAGCCGAAACGGGCGAGCTTTTCTCCCCATTTTCGGCCAAGGTGAGCTCTCCGCCATCCCTCGTCGATCTTGAGTTTTTCCTTCGATTCTTTCATGATTTTTACGAGTTTTCATCTTTGTTTTGAAGATTTTTGAGCAAAGAGCAAGTTTTGAAGCTTGGAAGACTCAGGAGCTCTCTCCCTCCATTCTCCAAGTTTAGGTCGCCTCCCCTCTCGATCTTCAAGAGGTAAGGGTCGATCTTGAGCTTATAATATGTTTTAAACAAGTTTTAAGTTGATTCATGGAGTAGAAAAGCATGTTTAGGTTAGTTGAGCTTTGATAGGGTTTATGTGAATATGTGGACAATGTGGATTGTTTATGTATGTTTGATGTGTTGTAGTTGAGGTTTAGGATAGTTTGAAGCCCGTAGGAGCTTATGTATGAATGTATGTATGTTAGGAGCTTATGTATGAATGTATGTATGTTGTGAGAGAGTTGTATGCATGATTATATGGTTTGGGAGGCTTTGGAGCTTGAGGAGCCGAGTTTCTGCCCCTTGGCAGAAACCAGGTTCGGCACCCGAAGGGACTTTCGGCCGCTGAACCTGCCTGTGAGGCAAGCCTTTCAGCTGCCGAAGCCTGCCCCCGAAGATGGACTTTCGTCTCTGGAGGGGGACTTTCGGTTGCCGAAGGTGCCGCCGAACCTGCCTGACTTTCGGCTCTGGAGGGACTTTCGGCCGCCGAACCTGCCGCCGAAAGTGCCCTGTTCAGCCTTCCTTTGCATGATTTGTATGAATGTTTTGAGGTGTTTTAGGGGGGTTTTTGGGGAGTATTTTAGAGTCATATTCATGTATGTTTGGTCCCTCATTTGAGTCCACCCATGTAGGTTCGGACCCGAGGAACCGAGGACCCCAGCAGTGAGTCAGCTGCTTCAGAGTCTGGTCAGAGCTAGCCAGAGGTGAGTGGAATAACTCTTTATGCTTTAAAATAAATAAATCAATTTTAGCATGATTCACGCATCATAAATGCCATGAGATATGATAGGGTGTTTGCATTAGAATTCACGAATATGTTGCATTGCATAATTTGATGATGATGTGGATGAATGTTGGATGATCCTTTAGTCCTCGTATGATATGATATGATGTGATATGGTATGGTATGGAAGTCCAGGTCGAGGCCCATTCTACGCCCCTGGCACTATGGTAAGAGAAAGACTAGGTCGAGGGCCATTCTACGCCCCTGGCATTATTGGAATGTTATGTTATGTATGTTATGGTAAGAGAAGACCAGGTCGAGACCCATTCTACACCCCTGGCACTATTGGAATGTGTTGAGGACTATTGGTGACAAATTCATCCTTGATGTGATTAGCTGTGTTGTGATGCATTCCATGATATCATATGTTTTAAATATAATGTTTTATTATTCTGCTCACTGGGCTTTATAGCTCACCCCTCTCCCTTAACCCCCAGGATTGCAGGTACAGGGTAGACCAGGAGGTCAGCAGGAGTAGAGTCTGGTATATGTAATAGATAGTTGTGGACATGAATATGATGTAATGTAAAAGTATAGTATTATACTGTTATGTAATGATGGTTATGGAAGTTTAGAGTTGTGCTTGACCATAGTATGTTGTTTATCCCTTTATGAGTACATGATCTTTTTATTGATGTTTATGTAAACCAAACTTAATTTGTCATGATAGGTTACCCCATTGGAGTATTTGATGAGGACTCCGAGGTGGGGTTAATGTTAATGGTTATGATTATGGATAATGTATGTACAGGTTGAGTTTGGGAAATGAATGAAAATAAAAGTTTAAAATTTTTATGTATGTTGTTGATCATGTATGGGATTAAACAAGTTCACAGGATGTATGTCAGGCTTGCTACGGGTCCCGGCGGCCTTATGCTGATCTGGATCCTAGCGCCGGTAGCAGTCCGATTTCCAGGTCTTTACAGGTCTGATCCTACACAGGTGGACTCAAATGAGGGACCAAACATACTTTATCATAACTCTAAACATCTCCCAAAAAACCCCCCAAAACATCATAAAACAATCATAGAAAACATGCAAAGGAAGGCTGGACAGGGCACTTTCGGCGGCAGGTTTGGCGGCCGAAAGTCCTTCCAGAGTCGAAAGCTAGGCAGGTTCGGTGGTAGGTTCGGCGGCCGAAACTCCCCTCCAGAGCCGAAAGTCCAAACTTTTGGGGGCGAGTTTAGGCGGCCTAAAGCTGCCTCCAGGCAGGTTCGGCGGCCGAACATAGTTTCGGCGGCCGAACCTGAGTTCTTCCAGAATGGCAGAACTCAGCCTCTCATGCACATTTTGCCTCCCAAACCTTCCAAACTCAAGAACAACACTCACAAGCATGCATAAACATATATTCAAGCATATAGGGGTCTCAAACTAGCCTAAACCCCAACAAACGCCTTTAACATACATTTATCAAAAAGGGTACATAAACCCTAACATTTTGCATTTACTCTAATCATGCATCAAAACCCCATAACTCTTCATAAAACTCATTTAAAACATCATAAAAGCAAAGATCTACACTTACCTCTTGAAGATCGAGAGGAGAGGTGATCCTAACTCGGAGATTTGGAGAAATCGAGCTCCGGGGTCTCTAAGCTTCCAAACTTCGATTTTTGCTCAAAAAATCTTCAAAGCCAAGTTAAAACTCATAAAAAACATGAAGGGATTGAAGGAAAACACAAGATCATCGAGGGGGTGGCGGAGACTCACCTTGCTCGAAAATGGAGAGAGAAAACTCACCCATTTTCGGACAGGGGGCCTTTTATAGGTGGCTGGCCAGACCACCTTCGGAAGCCAAAAGTGCCTCCGCAACTCCACCATGTTCGGCGGCCGAACATGGGCTTTCCTCGGCCGAACCTGGGTTTTCCTCGGCCGAACCTGCGTTTTCCTCCTTGGTACTTTTCTTTCAAAAACTCAATTTCTTTCTTACTTAAAACCTTAAAACACACGAAAACATTTTAGAAAAATATATTTTACCCTTCTAGAGGGTTCCAACATCTGAGATTCCGCCGAACGGTAGGAATTCCGATACCGGAGTCTAGCCGGGTATTACAATTGCCTCAAGGACCCGAGGTGGATACGACTGTTGAACCTAAATACTCTAATCCTTGTTTTGATGATTAATAAACAATTGGTATGCTACTAATTATCTTCAAAAGTGTTTATGTTGAGCTTGTAGGTCCCTTGCTAACAAGAATGAAATTGCTTCAATCTCAAAAGGGAAAAATGCATATTTTGGAAGCATACCACAAGAAAGGGATCATAATGTAATTTCTTGTTTATGTTTTGTCAAGTTATTCATTGTGAATTTCAATTAATTAGTTGTGATGGCTCAAGGTTTCTTTCATTTCTAAAAGTTTTTCAGATATGGCCAAATCTTTAAATACTTGACTTTCGGGGACTAAAATGAAATTTTCCAAAAGAAGTGTTTTTGAAATTATTCTTTATCAAAATCAAAGATAAAAAATGTGGGTTATAAAAATTCAAACGGATTGAAAAATGGAATTTTATAGCCTAAGTTATGATTTTTCAAAGAATTTAATGAAATATTTTTGTGCCCCCTAAAGCCAACTTTCGGCTTCTGAAAGTCAGGGACAGAGACGAAAGTCCCACATGTTCGGCCGCCGAACATTGACTTTCAGCCGCCGAAAGTGTGTTTTCAACTTGCAGCCTAAAGTCCAACCTTCGGCCTCCGAAAGTAAGGGACAGAGACGAAAGTCCTGTATGTTCGGCCGCCGAACATTGGCTTTCGGCCGCCGAAGGTGTGATGCTCCCTAAGCTAAACGTTTGGCTTCTGAAAGTGAAGGACAGAGGCAAAAGTCACCTATGTTCGGCCGCCGAACATTACCTTCGGCCGCCGAAAGTGTGGTTTTAAGTCTGCCTCCGAAGCCAAAAGTTTGACTTCCGAAAGAGAGGGACAGAGACGAAAGTCCCACATGTTCGGCCGCCGAACTTGGGCTTTAGGCCGTCGAAAGTCTATTTTTAAAGGATGTTGTTCTTCACCACAAGAGGTTCGACCGCCGAACTTTAGCTTAGGCCGCCGAACCTGAATTTTTCTGATAACGATATAACGGTTATTTCTGTACTCAAACGGCTCTATTTGCATTTAATGCACTCCCAACGGACATATTTATGACTGAACTATAAATACAATGAGTTTTAGATATGAAAAGGTTACAACAACCATCTAAGCAAATATTTATTGAGATTACAGCATTTTTCACTCTCTCTCTCTCAAAACCTTGAGCCAAAGCATTAATTTCTTGAAAGCTCATTTTGAGTTGTAATTGTTTGGGTTTACAGAGTGAGTAAAGGTTGTTGAGTGATTCTATTGTGGTGGGTGTGGTATTGAGCAAAGAATTGCTCTTGAGTAAAAAGGAGATTTGTAAAGAGCAAAGGCTTGCTCTAAGATTGTAAGGGTTTTAATCTTCACCCAAAGAAGATTTGATCGTGGAGTTGAACTCTCAAGGTGGGCCTTAAGGAGAGGACGTAGGCTTGAGATAGCTGAACCTCTATAAATCCTTGTGTTAATTTTCTTCTTCCCTATTGCCTTCTAATTTGTTCTTTTGCCTTAATTTTTTTTATAAACCCAATTCACCCCCCCTCTTGGGTTGCTTCAAGGGACAACAAGTGGTATCAGAGCTAAGTCTCCCTATCTTGAAGATATAATTATCTTGGAGTAAAGATCAAATGGCAGCCCTCAATTCTCAAGAAGGTCAATCGGTTGTGAGACCACCTTTCTTTGATGGAAATGACTTTCTATATTGGAAAAATAGAATGTATTATTTTCTCAAATCGGAAGGAGTTGATTTGTGGGATATTGTAGAAAATGGTCCCTTCTTTCCCACAAGAGTGGTAGATGGAAATCAAGAGCAAAAATCTAAGAGTGAATGGAGTGAACTAGAGAAGAGAAGGGTAGCCCTAAATGACAAAGCCATTCATGTAATACCCGGCTAGACTCCGGTATCGGAATTCCTACCGTCCGGTGGAATCTCGGATGTTGGAGACCTCTAGAAGGGTAAAACCATGTTTTCATAAAATGTTTTAATGTGTTTTATGGTTTTAAGCAAGATGGAAATGAGTTTTTTTCATGAAAACAACCTTGGAGGAAAATCCATGTTCGGCCGCCGAACATGCAAGCATTTCGGGTGTGCCTTAGGCCCCTGAAGGCATAAGTGAGGGAAGTCCAGGTTCGGCCGCCGAATCTCAAGTTCGGCCGCCGAACATGGCATGCATGCGGAGGCATGTTCGGCCCCCGAACGTGGCCTGGCCAGCCACTATAAAAGGGTCCCTTAGCCGAAAACGGGCGAGCTTTTCTCCCCATTGTCGGCCAAGGTGAGTTCTCTGCCGTCCCTCACCAATCTTTGAGTTCTTCCTTCAGATCTTTCACAATTTTCACAAGTTTTGCTTTGTTTTGAAGATTTTCAAGTTTTGAGCAAGTTTTGAGCTTGGAGACCCAAGAAAGTTGAAAATCTCCCATCTCCAAGTTTTGGTCGTCCCTCTCTCGATCTTCAAGAGGTAAGAGCCGATCTTAAGCTCATTGCATATTTTAAGTAAATTTTATGAAGATCTATGGGGTAGAATGCAAGTTTAGCTTATAGTTAGGTTTTTGAGTTTATGTTGTATTTTTGAACAATGTGGCTTGCCAATGCATGTTTGATGTGTTGTAGATGGGGCTTAGGATAGTTTGAAGCCCCTAGGAGCTTGTATGCTTGTATATATGTGTTGTAGAATAGGTTTATGCATGTTTGGAAAGTTTTGGAGGCAAATGTGCATAGAAGAGCTGAGTTTCTGCCATTATGGGAGAAACCAGGTTCGGCAGCCGAAGGAACTTTCGGCCGCCGAACATGCTTGTGGATGCAGCCTTCGGCTGCCAAAGCTTGCCCCCGAAAGAGGACTTTCGCCTCTGTCTGGGAGTTTCGGCCGCCGAAAGTGCCGCCGAACATGCATGAGTTTCGCCTCTGTCTGGGAGTTTCGGCCGCCGAAGGTGCCGCTGAACCTGCCTGACTTTCGGCTCTGGAGGAACTTTCGGCCGCCGAACCTGCCGTCAAAAGTGCTCTGTCCAGCCCTCTTTTGCATGTTTTTCTATGATTGTTTCATGATGTTCTAGGGGGTTTTTGGGGGATGTTTTTAGAGTTATGTTCTAGTTGTTTGGTCCCTCATTTGAGTCCACCTGTGTAGGTTCGGACCCGAGGAACCGAGGACCCCAGCAGTGAGTTCAGCTGCTTCTGAGTCAGTAGAGCTTCAGCCAGAGGTGAGTGGAATAACTCTTACGCTTATAAATAAATAAATCAGTTTTAGCATGACTCACGCATCATGAATGCCATAAGATATAATAGGGTATTTGCATTAGACTCACGAATATGTTGCATTGCATAATATGTTGATGATGTGGATGAATGTTGAATGATCCTTTAGTCCTCATATGTTATGATGATGATGATACGGTATGGAAGACCAGTGAGGCCCATTCTACGCCCCTGGCACTATGTAAGAGAAAGACCAGCGAGGCCCATTCTACGCCCCTGGCACAGTTGGACCATGTTATGTTATGTTATGTAAGAGAAAGACCAGCGAGGCCCATTCTACGCCCCTAGCACAGTTGGACCATGTAGGGGACTATTGGTGACAAATTCATCCTTGATGTGATTAGCTGTGATGTGATGCATTTCATGTTATCATATGTTTTAAATGTTTTATTATTCTGCTCACTAGGCTCTAGTAGCTCACCCCTCTCCCAAATTCCCCAGGTTTGCAGGTACAGGGTAGACCAGGAGGTCAGCAAGAGTAATGAAGTCTTGAGTATGTAATAGATAGATTGTGGACATGATAAATTGTAAAATGATGTAATGTAATGATATTGAGGAGTAGAGATTGTGCTTGACCCTATGTGTTTGGTATCCCTTTTAATACATTATCCTAGATGTTTTATGATGTTTATGTAAACCAACTCAACATATGTTGTATCGCCCATTGGGGCATTGATGAGATCCCACAGAGGGGTCAATGTTTATGATTATGACGATGTTCAGTGCATGCACAGGTTGAGTTTGGTGTATGAGAGAATGTATGAAGGAAAAGTTTTAATTTTTATGTATGTTGTTGATCATGTATGGGATTAAACAGATTAACAGGATGCATGTTAGGCTTGCTACGGGTCCCGGCGGCCTTAAGTCTACCTGGATCCTAGCGTCGGTAGCGGTCCGATTTCTGGGTCGTTACAATTCACATCTTATTTTGTGCTCTTAGTAGAAGTGAGTACAACAAAGTGTGCATGAAGTCTACCGCAAAGGAAATTTGGGATGCTTTGGTTGTCACTCATGAAGGAACTAATCAAGTCAAAGAAAACAAGATGGAATCCCTCATTTACCAATATGAGTTGTTCAAAATGAAATCCGATGAAACTATTAGCCAAATGTATGATAGGTTCATTGAGATCATTAGAGGGATGAAATCTCTTGGAAAGACATTCATAAATGAAGAGTTGGTGAAGAAAATCCTTAGATGTCTACCTAAAGAATGGCTACCAAAGGTAACTTCTTTGAAGGATGCCAAAGACTTGAGCAAAGTGCAATTGGATGAACTCTTGGGGAATCTCATTGACTATGAGATGACTCTAAAGAGAGAGCAAGTGGAGGAACCTAGCAAGATGAAAAAGAACATTGCTCTAAGGGTAGCCTCCGAAGATACTAGTGAGGAAGAAGAAGAGATAAGTGAGGAAGAATTGGCCTTGGTAACTAGGAGGATAAGGAAGTTGCTTCTCCAAAATAAAAAGTTCATCCCAAGGAAGAATTTTAGAAAGGAAAAGGGTGAATCAAGCAAAAAGGAAGTGGTCATTTGCTATGAATGCAATAAGCCGGGTCACTACAAAGTGGATTGTCCCAAGTTGAAGAAGCCTATCAAAAAGTTCAAGAAGAAGGCCTTCAAAGCAACATGGGATGAGTCGAGTGATACCGAAGAGGAGGACGTTGGGGATGAAATTGCCAACATGTGCTTCATGGCTCTAGAGGAAAGCTCTGATGAGGTAACTATACTTGATGACTCTACTTTATGTGATGATGTTGTTGAGTTTTCATATGATGAACTTGTAGGTGCTTTAAAATTAATGAATGATGAGCTTGAAAAGAGTCATAAGAAAAATAAAATTTTGAAATGTGAGTTAGCTAGCTTTAAAAGGGAAAGTGAGAACTCACCTAAGGAACCTTTACCCTCAAATAATTCTTTACAAAAATCCTTAGATGAGCTCTCACTAGAAAATAAAATTTTGAAAAATGAAATCCTTGAGTTGAAAAATTCTCTTTCAAAGTTTTTAAAAGGCAAGGACAAACTTGATGAAATATTAGACTCTCAAAGGTCTCCTAGCATCAAGTATGGCCTTGGCTATGATAAATCAACTCAAGCAAACTCTTCTAAAACGGTTTTTGTTAAAGCTACTAACTCAAATGAACCTAAGGTATCTAGCTCTAATGGAAGTATGCCTAAAGTTTCTAGTAGTAATATGTCTATAAGGAATGCACATGTACACAAATCCACTAGTTACAACACTCATATAAGACACACACCTAGGCAATTTGCATATAAGAGAAATGATCATTATAGAACACACACGTCTAGTTCACAAAATCACCACTCTAATCATATCTCTAGCTCACATGCTTTTAATAAACAAAGGAGAAATGGCCACATGAGAACTCAAACACATTCACTCACCTATGGACCTATAATAAGAAGGTTCAATGGTCATTGCCACTATTGTGGCAAGTTTGGTCATACCAATTATAAGTGTACTATTAGAAAATTGCATCTTGGATATGGTAGCATATGGAAATTGGATGGTGGAATGACTAACCCCCAAGGACCCAAGTACATTTGGGTACCTAAAAGTGTTTGAATTCTTTTTTTAGGTGTGCTTTAAATCCTCAAAAATTGAAAGTAAATGGTATCTAGATAGTGGATGTTCAAGGCACATGACCGGAAATTCAAGTCACTTCATCTCTATTGAAAAGAAAGATGGAAGTGGACAAGTAACTTTTGGAGACAATGGAAAAGGTAAAATTGTTGGCATAGGTAAAGTCGGTAAGGAAAACTCTCCTATTCTTGATAAAGTTCTCTTAGTTGATGGTTTGAAGCATAATTTATTAAGTGTAAGTCAATTATGTGATAAAGGTTGTAGAGTTATCTTTGAACCAAAATCATGTTTTGTTTCTAGAATGTCGGATAACAAAATATTGTTTGTTGGTGAAAGAGTTGAAAATATTTATCTTATTGATTTACAAGCTATGACTAACCTAGATATGAAGTGCTTTGTGTCTATTAGTGATAACTCTTGGATTTGGCATAGAAGGCTCTCTCATGCTAGCATGGATCTCCTCAAAAATTTGAGCAAAGATGAGCTAGTTGATGGCCTTCCAAAGATCAAATATGAAAAGGACAAAGTATGTGATGCATGTCAAATGGGTAAGCAAGTTAAGAGTTCTTTTAAAGCTATTAATAAGGTAATCTCTTCTAGACCTTTGCAACTCTTGCATATGGATTTATTTGGTCCAACTAAAGTAGCTAGTCTTGGTGGCATGCATTATGGGTTTGTTATAGTTGATGACTACTCTAGGTATACTTGGGTTGTGTTCCTTGCTCATAAGGATGATTGTTTTGATGCTTTTAAAAGTTTTACAAAGAAAGTTCAAAATGAAAAGGGTTTTCAAATTTCTTCAATAAGGAGTGATCATGGTAGAGAATTTGAAAATGAAAAATTTGAAGTCTTTTGTAATAAGTTAGGGATCACTCATAATTTTTCATCTCCTAGGACTCCCCAACAAAATGGTGTTGTTGAAAGAAAAAATAGAACTCTTTTAGATATGGGGAGGACTATGTTAAAAGAGTATAATTTACCTACTTATTTTTGGGCGGAAGCCATAAATACGGCTTGTTATGTTTCAAATAGAGTTTTAATTAGACCTCTCTTAAATAAGACTCCTTATGAGCTTTGGAATGGAAGGAAACCTAGAGTTAGTTATTTTAGAGTTTTTGGTTGTAAATGCTTCATATTAAACAACAAGGATAATCTAGGCAAATTTGACTCCAAAACCGATGAAGGTATCTTCTTAGGATACTCTATATCTAGTAAATCATATAGAGTATTCAATAAAAGAACCTTGATAGTTGAAGAGTCAATGCATGTTGTTTTTGATGAATCTAATCCCTTTGCTCCTAGAAAGGAGGTATCTTATGATGATGATCTTGTAGGTAACCTTGATGAGTTGACCATTGAAGATCCTCAATCTCATGGAGATCAAAGTCAACCCAAGGAGGATTCAATAGAGGCAATGGAAGATGAAGTTGGACTTCAAGAGCAACAAATGCAAATTACACAAAGTCAAGGAGTCCAACATGACTTGCCAAAGGATTGGACCTACAAGAAGGATCACCCCAAGGATCAAATAATTGGTGATGCATCACAAGGGGTAACAACTAGATCCTCTATTAGACATGTATGTAATAATATTGCTTTCATATCTCATATTGAACCTAAAACTATAGATGAGGCTATTAGTGATGAGAGTTGGGTTTTTGCTATGCAAGAAGAACTTAACCAATTTGAAAGAAACAAGGTTTGGACCTTAGTTTCTAGACCAAAACATCACCCCACCATAGGCACCAAATGGGTGTTTAGAAATAAGCTTGATGAAGATGGCAATATCATTAGAAACAAAGCTAGATTGGTAGCTAAAGGCTATAACCAAGAGGAGGGCATAGACTATGATTAAACTTTTGCCCCCGTAGCTAGATTAGAAGCCATTAGAATCTTGCTTGCATATGCATCATATATGAATTTTAATCTCTTTCAAATGGATGTGAAAAGTGCATTTTTAAATGGTTTTATTGAGGAGGAGGTTTATGTTGAGCAACCTCCGGGGTTTGAAAATCATGACCTTCCAAATCATGTTTTTAAGTTGTCTAAAGCTTTATATGGTTTAAAATAAGCTCCAAAAGCTTGGTATGAAAGACTAAGCAACTTTCTTTTGCAAAATGGTTTTTTAAAAGGCAAAGTGGATACAACACTCTTTGTCAAAAATCAAGAAAATGACATCCTTGTAGTGCAAATATATGTTGATGATATCATATTTGGTGCTACTAATGTGTGCTTGTGTGAAGAGTTTTCAAAAGTCATGAAAAGTGAGTTTGAGATGAGCATGATGGGAGAACTCAAATTCTTCCTTGGACTTCAAATCAAACAAGCTAAGGATGGCATCTTCATCAACCAAGCCAAATACACAAAGGAGCTAATCAAAAGGTTTGGAATGGAGAATAGCAAGCCTAGTAGAACTCCAATGAGCACAAACACCAAGCTTGACAAGGATGAAAAGGGTAAGCCAATTGATGAAAAGCTCTATGGAGGTATGATCGGAAGCCTTTTATATCTCACCGCATCTAGACCGGATATTATGTTTTCCGTATGCTTATGTGCACGTTTTCAATCTTGTCCTAAAGAGTCTCATTTGCATGCCGTTAAACGCATTCTTAGATATTTAAATTGTTCATTGCATTTGGGGTTATGGTATCCTAGAAGTTCTTCCTTTAGTTTATGTTCCTACTCAGATGCCGACTTTGCCGGAAGCATTCTTGATAGGAAAAGTACCTCGGGTACTTGTCAACTTCTAGGACAATCTCTTGTTTCTTGGTATAGCAAGAAACAAAATTCGGTTGCACTTTCAACTGTCAAAGCCGAATATGTGGTGGCGGGTCTTTGTTGTAGTCAAATCCTTTGGATTAAGCAATAATTAAGAGACTTTGAAGTATCTCTTGATCACATTCCTATTAAATGTGATAATACAAGTGCAATCAATCTAACCAAGAACCCCATTCAACATTCTAGAACTAAGCATATTGACATTAGACATCATTTCATTCGTGATCATGTGTTAAATGGTGATGTTGTTCTTGAATTTGTGGATACAAACAACCAATTAGCTGATATTTTCACTAAACCCTTAAATGAAGAAAGATTTAACTTCATTAAAAGGGAATTGGGAATATTAGATGGTGTTGCTTGTTGAGTGTAATTTTTTTATTATTATTATTTGTTTATCTTTTTGAATGTTTGTCAGTTTGTTTAATTTAGTTTTAATTCCTTTTTATTTAAAAAATAAAAAAAAGGGGGGGAAGCCCAAAAATTCCAGATTCGGAGGCACATTCGGCCCCCTAACCTTCAATTTCATAGGCAATATGAAAAGCGGGAAATTTCTTTTGTCTTTTTCTTTTCTCCTTTTCGGCCGCCTAACATTTTATTCGGCCGCCGAACTTTGTAACGTTTTGGCCGCCGAAGCTTAGTTCGGCCGCCGAAACTGCGCATGCCTTAAAAGCCCCCGCGACAGCTCATCGTCTTCCTCGCGCAACCTTCTCTCTCCCCCGAAGCTTTCTCTCTCTCCCCGAAGCTCCCTTCGTCTCCCTCTCAAAAATCTGCTGTTTCTAAGCCATTTTCCCTTAAAAAAACCTCCATTTTTCATCTTTTCTTTCACTCAAACGCCTCAAAACACCTTCTTTTCTTCTCAAGGAACCCATTTCGACCTTTTTCCATTTGGGTAAGTTTTTGTTTTCTCTCTCTATTTTTTATGGGTTTTTCATTATTTTCTGTTGATTTGTTTTTGTCCTTAGATCTCCTATTTGCCTAGGGCTGTGGTTTTTTTATTTTTTATTTTTTTATTGGCATATAAAATCTGCTGGATTTTTTTTTTTTTGTGTTGTTGCTCTCTTAATTTATACATGTTGATTAGCGGGGTTACTTTATTTGGTTAGTTTAGTTTTATGTTTTTTAAATTGTGATGCAAATCAAACCCAGGTTTTTTTTTTCTGATCCTGAATATGAATATGGTGCAATAACTGGTTAGCTGGGTTATCCTATTGTTAGCTAGGTACATATATATATATATATCAATGCCTGTTTTTGAATATGAGACTGTGATGCTTATTGGTTGTGATTTTGTGTTGATTATGGGTTGAGTCTGTGGTAATGTGTTGCTTATGGTTAGCTTTTCTGTTTTTGTCATTGCCTCTTTAGTTGTAGTTTGTCTGTCTAAAATGGGTAGAAAATCCACGGCTCGTAGACATCCATATTTTAGAGGTCAATCCAGTAGACAGTCTGAGGCTCCTAGGTCCCCCTCCCCTGACCCTCCTGCCTCTCCACCCTTTGAGTTCCCTGTAGTTCGAGAGAATGATCCTGCTTTTCAGCCTTTTTCTCTCAGGTTTGTTCATCCTGAGAGAACAGTTCATGCTAACAGTGTTCAGCTCTTTCGCTCTCAGGGATTCCTTCAGCCCTTTAGAGTCCAGGGTTGGGAGCACCTTCTTATCACTCCATCAGACACCCATCCTAGGATTGTTAGGGAGTTCTATGCAAACCTACACACCTTCACCCGTCACACTCCCCCCCACCTGGTCAGTTTTGTAAATGGTCAGAGAGTTTACCTCACTCCTGACATCATTGCTCGTCACCTAGGTATTCCCAACTCTGGGGCTGTTGTCTCCACCACTCATAAGTGGATCACTGGTGAGCCCTCTTCCCTTCACCAGACTAGAGTTATTTCAGGAGACACAGACCTTGAGGAGCCCTCTAGGCTTAAGGCCTGTGACCTCACCACTCTCCCTAAAGTGGTTCACCACATAGTCACCTATGAGGTTCTCCCTCGAGCAGGTCATCGGACTGCTCTATCCTACTTTGACATGTTTGTTGTGTCCTGTCTGATAGAGGGTTGAGCTCTTAACCTGCCTCATATTATGATTCACACTATAGCAGACTCCCTTAGGCTGAGTCGAGGTTGTCTCCCCTTTGGTCGTCATCTTAATCTTCTTCTTCGAGCTCTAGGGGTTGACCCAGGTACCGAGTCTGCCTTACCCTTGTCCAGTGAGTATACCCCTTACACTGAGGCTACCCTCCTCCACATGGGTCTGACTAGGAGAGGCAATGTTTTTTATAATTCTAGGAGAGATTTTGCAGCCCGCAGAGCAGCACGAGCAGCAGCACAAACACATGATGGTTCTGATAAGGAGTCAGATGATGCTACTCCTGCTGATCTTGAGACAGAGCGAGCTCCCAGAGGCGATGCTAGTACCGGGCGGTCCACCGAGCAGGGTACATCTTCTCAGACTGCATCTGATCTGTATGATGCCATGGGTCGTCTGGAGTTGCAGGTTGCTCAGATATCTGATCGCCAGATTCAGATGTTTGAGCGCCAGACTCAGTTGGAGCAGCAGGTGGGACGACTCACAGACCAGCAGCAGACCCTGATCGAGCAGCAGAGACAGATTTTGCAATTCCTTCAGCAGTCATCTGGAGTGCCACCTTCTCAGCCTCCTCAGTGATTTTCTTTGTTTATATAGTTGCTCTTTTTTTTTTTTTTCCTCTTTTGGTATTGTGATATTTTTTGTTTTTTGATGATGTCAAAAGGGGGAGAATGGTATAATGGTATCATATATGTATATATTTGATGTTTTGGATATTGGCTATATTAGTTTAACTCTTTTGGTTTTATGGATGTTGATATGTATCAACATCTATTTGACTCATGATTTTTGTGCATAATTATAGCTCTTCTTGAAATGCATTTTCTGTTGGAACTCATTCACTCATATAGGATCCATTGCATCTCATTGCATTGAGTCAAAACCTCCCTTATGTGTCTTCTCACATTTTAAATATGGCATAAAGTATTTTTGACAGGGGGAGCACATTAAGGGGGAGTGTTTTTTTTTTAAATGCACACACTACACCTATAATTATTATTTTATTGTTTACCAATTGTTTGTCATCATCAAAAAGGGGGAGATTGTTGAACCTAAATGCTCTAATCCTTGTTTTGATGATTAATAAACAATTGGTATGCTACTAATTATCTTCAAAAGTGTTTATGTTGAGCTTGTAGGTCCCTTCCTAACAAGAATGAAATTGCTTCAATCTCAAAAGGGAAAAATGCATATTTTGGAAGCATACTACAAGAAAGGGATCATAATGTAATTTCTTGTTTATGTTTTGTCAAGTTATTCATTGTGAATTTCAATTAATTAGTTGTGATGGCTCAAGGTTTCTTTCATTTCTAAAAATTTTTCAGATACGGCCAAATCTTTAAATACTTGACTTTTGGGGACTAAAATGAAATTTTTCAAAAGAAGTGTTTTTGAAATTATTCTTTATCAAAATCAAAGATAAAAAATGTGGGTTATAAAAATTCAAACGGATTGAAAAATGGAATTTTATAGCCTAAGTTATGATTTTTCAAAGAATTTAATGAAATATTTTTGTGCCTCCTAAAGCCAACTTTCGGCTTCCGAAAGTCAGGGACAGAGACGAAAGTCCCACATGTTCGGCCGCCGAACATTGACTTTCAGCCGCCGAAAGTGTGTTTTCAACTTGCAGCCTAAAGTCCAACCTTCGGCCTCCGAAAGTAAGGAACAGAGACGAAAGTCCTGTATGTTCGGCCGCCGAACATTGGCTTTCGGCCGCCGAAGGTGTGATGCTCCCTAAGCTAAACGTTTGGCTTCCGAAAGTGAAGGACAGAGGAAAAAGTCACCTGTGTTCGGCCGCCGAACATTACATTCGGCCGCCGAAAGTGTGGTTTTAGGTCTGCCTCCGAAGCC
The DNA here is from genome assembly GCF_001659605.2 of Manihot esculenta. Taxonomy (NCBI): domain Eukaryota; kingdom Viridiplantae; phylum Streptophyta; class Magnoliopsida; order Malpighiales; family Euphorbiaceae; genus Manihot; species Manihot esculenta. Next base: position 20,758,131 of record NC_035162.2, on the reverse strand, counting down.
AAAAGTTCAGCTTCCGAAAGAGAGGGACAGAGACGAAAGTCCCACATGTTCGGCCGCCGAACTTGGACTTTAGGCCGCTGAAAGTCTATTTTTAAAGGATGTTGTTCTTCACCTCAAGAGGTTCGGCCGCCGAACTTTAGCTTAGGCCGCCGAACCTGAATTTTTCTGAGAACGATATAACGGTTATTTCTGTACTCAAACGGCTCTATTTGCATTTAATGCACTCCCAATGGCCATATTTATGACTGAACTAAAAATACAATGAGTTTTAGATATGAAAAGGTTACAACAACCATCTAAGCAAATATTTATTGAGATTACAGCATTTTTCACTCTCTCTCTCAAAACCTTGAGCCAAAGCATTAATTTCTTGAAAGCTCGTTTTGAGTTGTAATTGTTTGGGTTTACAGAGTGAGTAAAGGTTGTTGAGTGATTCTATTGTGGTGGGTGTGGTATTGAGCAAAGAATTGCTTTTGAGTAAAAAGGAGATTTGTAAAGAGCAAAGGCTTGCTCTAAGATTGTAAGGGTTTTAATCTTCACCCAAAGAAGATTTGATAGTGGAGTTGAACTCTCAAGGTGGGCCTTGAGGAGAGGACGTAGGCTTGAGATAGCTGAACCTCTATAAATCCTTGTGTTAATTTTCTTCTTCCCTATTGCCTTCTAATTTGTTCTTTTGCCTTAATTTTTTTTATAAACCCAATTCACCCCCCCTCTTGGGTTGCTTCAAGGGACAACAACGGCCTTTGCTCCCTCCTGTCCTAGGGCTGCCTATACACCTCTGGCTCCTTATTCTGTCTGCTGTCCGATCTCCTTTCCTCTATTGCCTTCCCTCTGTCTGCAACCTCTTTATCGAACCTACTGGTTGTCAAGGCGTCATCTTGCCTTATATACTTCTCAGCTCTCTTCATCAGTTCAGCCAGTGTAGTGGGTGGCTTTATGCATAGTGACCCAAAGAACTCAGGGGATGTGGTCCCTTTTTGCATGGCCTCCACAGCCCGACTTTCATCCAGCTCCGACATTTGCAAGGCTTCTGTATTAAAACAGTCCACATACTCCCTTAAGGATTCATTCTTCCTCTACCGGACGGTTTCCAAATAACTGGTCTTCCTCTCAGCCGGAACCCCTGCTATGAACCGGCTGATAAAAACATTAGCAAGGTCCCTAAAGCTTCTAATACTCCCCGCTTCCATGCTGTTGAACTAAGCTCTTACTGGTCTTGTTAGTGTCATGGGAAAGACCTTGCACATCAGGGCGTCCGACAGAGTTTGGAGCTCTATGAATGTCTTGTAGTTAAGGATATGCTCCCGTGGGTTTCCTACTCTGTAATATGTGGCCATCAGCAGCATCATAAACTTTTTGGGGATGGTTTCTTATTAGATCCATCCAGAGAATGGTGAGGATGTGGGTAGGAGGGTCTAGCTATTGTCTTTCGCCCCCAGCTCGGCTAAGAACTGCTCCTTCATTCTTTGTAACTTCTGGTCCACATCCACCTCCTTCTGTCTCGGCCTCTTCTCCAGGCAGTACCCTTCTCCCCATTCTTCACTCTTGGTTCTCCTGACTGTCCTTGCAGAGTAGCTCTCTGCTTTATCATTTTCAATGTGTTCTCTCACCCTTCTTCCTCGGGCTCTGGTTGTCGGCTCTTCCTCTCTACCAGCTCCCCCGCTCCCTTCTTCGGTCCTCTTGCTACTTTGCTGAGGGATCTGGTAGTTGAAAGTGGGCTGGGGCTCAGTGGTATGGACCCCTTCAGCTACAGGGGATATGTTTAATAGGGTATTGAGACCCCTCTGCTGCAGCATCTACCCCAGTCAGTGGGCAGTATTCTGTAGCTGAAGCACCATGGTTTGGAGTTCTTAATTGGATAGGGTGGCTCTTGGTACATTCTCTGCCGAGCTCGGCGAGGGATTGAATAATACTGGTGGTTGTTGACCCTCTTGAGCAGAGCTTAGATCATTTGGGATATTATTAGTGTGGTTTGCCATGTGGATCTCAGTGGGTATTATGAGAGCAGAACTCCGGCGATGAGAATATCTCTTTCATTCCCATAGATGACGTCAATTGATATTCTGAAATCCAAAAAATATAATTTACAGTGGCTGTATCAGTTTAGATGGAGAGGAAGATGTTTCTCCCCTTATCTCATGTTCACTTTTTTTATTGAGTCAATGTGCAAGTCTCCGTGCAGTAGTTAGCAAGTTTTTATATTGACTCAACATCGTTATGAGAGAAGAAAAAGGTTTTTATATTGATTATATTGATTGTTTTAATTTTAAATTATATATATACTCTTAAAATTAAAAATAATTATAGTCAAATTTCAAATTTCTTAATTTTATAAAAAAATTAAAAAATAATTTATAATTGTTTTTATTGTATACAACAAAATAAACTTTCCTTAAAAAAAACAAAATAAATTCAAATAATAATACAACAATTTAAAATATGTATATTGCTGCTTTAGATTTTAAGATTTAGCTATAATTCTATATATTTGATTCAAAATTAAAATTTTTAGTCATCATACAGAAAATAATTTATGTTTAAAAAATATTTTTTATAAAAAATACTTTATAATAGAAAATATTTTCACACGTGAAAATTTATTTTTATTATTTAATTTTAATTTAAAAATATAATTTATTAATTTAAATACAACTTTTTGAAGTATTTGAAAGGTATGCTAAAATAGTAATGATTAAAGAAATGCTTGTTAATTAATTATTTTATTATTATTATTATTTATTTTAAGAAATATAGATATATATGAAGCAACTTCTTGAGGAGGGTTTGCTTTAGGAGGTTAGGTGCTTTTATTTTCTTTTGGTTGACGAGCTCAGTCTTTACGCTCCTTCATAGTACTATAAAGAAATCAAGTGGGCCCGCATCAAAGATATCAAGCGTTCCATTTTCACCTTCGCTTTCCAATTTCCCTTCCTTACTTGAGAAGGCTTTTATGTTTTGAGAAATTATTATTTTTTTAAATTATATTGTTTTTATTGTTAATCAAAATATTTAAAAAAATAATTTTGAATGCAAAAATTAAGAAAATTATATCAATAGAAAAATTATTTGACTTATATGACAGAAATTAAATTTATTTAAAATTTAAAACAAAAATTAAAATAAAATAATTTTGTTAATATAATAAAACATTATTAGATAATAAAATAGACAACGTTATCAATGAATTTTAGTTTATTGATACTAAATAGTCTTTGGATTGTGAGGTTTCAATTTTAAATTATCAGTTAAAATTAATAAAAATAACGTTGTTAAATATTAAAAAACTATATAAATGATTAAGTTTAAATTAAAATTTAATTTGAAAAATGGGTATAAATTTTCAATTTTTTTACAATTACATTAGGAATCTAAAAGGACAGGAGTACTTGAATAATTTCACCAAGCAAAAGTTGAGCAAATTGATAAGGATTCTATTCCTAAACTCAATATTATATTCAAATTTCCTATAAAAAAAGTATACATAGTAAAAAAAATACTATAAAAAAAATATATATATAATTCCAAAACACATCAGTTTCATACTAAATTAGGGCAGCCCAAGCCCAGTTCTCTTTTATTTTTGAACAGTGTATATTGATGAATGATGAGTTATCGCCACCTATATTGCAGTCGAGCCTTTTAGGAGGATTGGGCTTAAGATTTATTAGAACCCATTATGCAAGTTGACTTGTTAGCATGCAATTTAGATTGACTAGAGACTGAACTCATCATAGAGAAACTAACTCATTTGACGTTATGGAGAATAGAAGAGTAAACTCAGCTATGCCACGACTCTATCAGCACGAGTAGCGAAAGAAAATTTTTATGTAATAGCGACATGTAGTATTGAAAGTAAAGTGACGGTTATACATCATTAGAGGATAAAAAAAAAAGAAATAAAAGAGAGAAGCGTGAACCATTCGGACTAAACTTATTTATATCAAAACTCCTTTTATCCACTAGTGACGTCTAACCGCTTTTCTGCTACAATGTCAACTGTCTCTGTCATTCAGATTGGTATGTACGGGTGCGTCAGAGTCTCTTTCCACCCCAGACGGCCATTTAATTTTCCGCGGCGCATGCGGGCAGGGCTGCGAGGTGACTTAGCCTGCTCTCTTTCCCCTTGTCACATTACTAGGCTAGGCTTCCTTGAGGTGGGCTTGCATGTGAGGTATTCCCGACCCGACTCTTCTGACAGGGCTGAGACGCGCGTCATGGGACTGGTTTTTCTTGAGAAGGACTTGACTGCCTTGAGTCTGTATTCTTCTTTCAGACCCGGCCTTGTCCTCAGGTAAAGAAAGTCTGGTGATCATCAATTTAGTTTAGTTAAATTTTAAATGGAATCGACCAAATGCTCACCCCTAATGATTCCTTATGTATAGATTGTCCATAATGCTATGGGTTGATTCCTTGCTGGGAGTACATATATTTATAAGTCAAGCCTTAAAAATGACTTCACGATAATTTATCATATACATGAAAAAGTAACATGTAATATCTTTTATTTTTATTCTAATTTTTATAATTTATTACTTGAAAATATTTTTAAATATTAAATATTAGAATCATATTTCATATAAAATAGAATAATAATTATCTAAATTTTATTTTACTATAAATATATATAACTTATATAAATTATTATTTAAAAATTTATTCATTAAAATAATAATTAATAAATAATTTTATTGCTGATAGAATTTTATATTGTTATTTTAGATATAAAAGTATTAAATTTTATTTAAAAAAATTAATAAATAATCTACGGGAAGTAGCTAATTCATATAATTTTTTATTTTAATTCTAATTATTATTGGTAGCAACTTTCAATTAGGAATAATATGAATAAAATTTAGAGTAGTTAGATCTCTATAGAACAAATTAAAAATAAGAAAAGGATTTTTTTATATATATAAATATATAAAAGTATTTAATATATTTATAACTATATTTTTATATTTATGATATGTTTAATTTATATAATTATAATATTTTTTATATATTTTTTAATAAAAATAAATTAGTAAATTATAGCTGTATTGTACCGTAATCAGTATTGATGTTTGTAGCCTTAATGTTTCTACACTCCATGCTGGACTTACAGTTGCAAAGATAAACAATTTTTTTTTATTTGTAATTTAACATTCAAAAGTATTTTTAAATTTTAAGCACAACAAAATTTTGTCTTATATAGGATATAATAATAGCTATTTAAAATTCCCTTTAATGTATAAAATTATAAAAATTATTACCTAAATATCATTCATTAATATTTTAAATAAAATTATAACTAATAATACTTTTATTATTAATAAAATTTTTTGTGTGAAGTTTAAAAATAAAATATAAAAATATATATTAAGATATTAAAATAAAAAATAAATAATCAACAAATTGCAAGAGTAAATACATATAAAAGAAAAATACAATAAAAGAGGGTAGTTTTCACTGTAAAAAAAACTCTAGTCTCTCTAACTTTTCTCTAGAGAGGAAATCTCTCTGTCTACTCTTTTTTCTTTATATGGCTCATCCATTTTCTTCTGTCATCTCTCGTGTGGCCATCCCCTAGCGAGAGACAATCGTCCTTCTTTCATCCAAAGTAGTGGATTTTCTCTCTCTACTTTCTAGATTGCGTGTCTAAATAAGTTTTTCTCTTAGTTTTAGGTAGATCTGAGCTATAGAGGATGGTTTATATTTGATTTGTTTTGTTTGTTGTTGTTGCTGTTTTTCTTGGTTCTTTTTTGTTGTTTCTATATAGGTGGATTTCAGAATTTCTTGAAGATTATTTTCTGCATGCACCGGAAAAGAGTGGATGATTTGGTTTGGATGTCCTCCCTTTTAGCCAGCCTCACCCTTTGATGCCTATTAGAGTTTCAAATGGTAACAACTTACTTTCTTGGTAGTGGAAAAATCTAAATCTTTTTATTCTGTAGAGAATTTCTAGGTTCTATTGCTCTCTCTCTATGATGAGAATCTGATCCTCAAGGCACATTGTTTTGTCAACGAGCTCTCCTCCACAGCTTTTTAGGCGTTTCTTTTGGCCTTGCTCTTCTTGGGATTATGTGGTCCTTTTGAGGTTGGTTTTCTTTTTGGATGGGAAGGGTTTGATACTCTCAAGGTATTTGCTTCTTATTTTGAATACCGACAAAACTTTCGACTGTATCATGCAACGTAATCCAAAAGATCTTCCCACCTTCTGCAAGCTAGGATTTGGATGTTGAGCTGGGCTTCAACCTACGTCACTTAGGCTTAGTTTTTTAGGCTTTTGTAATTTTAGCATGTTTTCTTGTGATGGTCATGAGTGTAAGTTCTATAGGTTTTAAGTCTTTAATATAACAATTTTATTTTCTGACAAAAAAAACAATAAAAGAAGGTATAGTGTGAAAGGCTCTTAATCACACACATAGAGGTCTGAAAGAAAATCTTTTATTTATTAAGCAACATTAGGCTTTTATAGGCTTTACATGATAAGATTACTAGTAACATCCATTTACAACTCGTACAGACTAATTCAAAACTAACTCTATCTACTTGACTCCTAACTACTAGGAGTTTATTAGCAAAACACTGACAACTTTGAAATAGTCAAACCCAACAATGCCTCCCCTAAACTGAACGCAGTAGCATTCAATTTAAGCTCAGAGGTACTTCACACACTCCAAGCTCTTCTCGCAGCTTTATGAACACATCAAGCTTTAGGGGCTTAGTCATTATATCAGCTACCTGCTCCTTTGTGCCATAATGAACAAGCATCACAACTCCCTCCTTCGTAAGATCCCTTAGAAAATGGAATCTGACATTAATATGCTTACTCCTGCCATGTAGAACTGGGTTCTTGGACAATTTAATTGTTGAATAATTATCACAAAGGATAGTTGTGGGCTGTTGTTGTAGACAACCAAGTTGCTGCAGAATCCTTTGCATCCAGACACATTGATAGGCACAAGATGTTGCCGCAATGAATTCAGCTTTCGTGGTTGATAGTGTCACCACCGGCTGCTTCTTTGAGGCCCAAGAAACTGCCCCTCTATTCATAAAAAACACATAACCACTCGTACTCCTCTTATCATCGATGTCCCCTGCATAATCACTATCTATATAGGCAGCTAAATCTGTTGTATCACCTCTCTTGTAAAGTTAACCCAAAGACACAGTACCCTTAAAATAATGCAGCACCCTTTTTGCTGCTTGCAAATGCAACTCTGCTGGACCGACCATATATCTACTTAACAAACGTGTCACATACATTACATCTGGCCTTGTAGAAGTAATATACATGAGACTCCCAATTAATTGTTTAAATAAGGTTGCATCCACCTTAGCTCCTCCTCCATCCTTCGAGAATTTAGAACCTGGTATAATTGGATTCTTAACTGGATTTCCATTATGCAAGTGAAACCTCTCCAACAACTCACTGGCATATTTCTTTGACTTAGATAGATACCTTCTGAATTTTGCATAATCTCAACACCAAGGAAGTATTTCATCTTCTCTAAATCCATCTCAAACTCATCTTTCATAGAGTTCTTAAACTTCTCAAACATGTAAGAATCATTACCAGTAAAGATCAAGTCATCAACATACAGACTTACAATTAAAACTTTCTTCCCTCCTTCTTCTGACTTAATAAAGAGAGTATGCTCATAATTGCACCGTGTAAAGCCTTATTTGAGAAAATAAGCCTCAATTCTACTATACCAAGTACGTGGTGCCTATTTTAATCCATAAAGTGCCTTTCGAAGTTTGTAAACCTTCTGTTCTTCACCCTTTCGAACATATCCCATTGGCTGCTCCACATACACATCCTCATCCAATTCACCATGAAGAAACGCACTTTTAATATCAAGTTGGTACACACCCCAACCTTTTTGTGCTGCTAATGCTAGAATCATCCGAATTGTATTCCATCTTGCAACTGGCCAAACACCTCATTGTAATTGATCCCATGCTGTTGAGCGTAACCTTTTGCAACCAACCGGGCCTTGTACTTGTCCACCTCACCATTCTCCTTTCGTTTGATCTTGAAAACCCATTTGACACTGATTTTCTTTGCCCCAACTGTTGGTTGTGTAAGCTGCCAGGTCTCATTCTTCTCAATAGACTCCATCTCATAGTCTATAGCTTTTCTCCATTTTTTTTCTTTTGTTGCTTCTTCAAAGGAACAAGGATCTTCATAGGAAGCAAACATCGCAAGATTGTTTGACTCATCTTCTTCTTCTGAAAGTCCTTCTCCTGATACGTAATCTTGCAAGTACGAAGAGTTTGAAGCTGAGCACGCTGCACCTGAGCATTCCCCTGATACTTAACCTTCATTTAGTCCCACAATTGTTTGGCCGTTTGCTTTTGCAAAATTGTCTTCAGAATGGTCTTGTCAATGGAATTGAAGAGATAATTCTTGGCCTTCAAATCCTTTAACATTGTTTATTCTAAGGTCTTCTTCTGAACTGGTGTTAGTGCTTCTTCATCAGCTGGTTCTGTGTAACCTTTTTGGACGACACTCCAGTACTCCTTTGATCTAAGGAGATTTTCCATGATCGAACTCCAATGATCATAATTCCCATTAAACTTGGTAATGCATGCTTGTGCGAAGCTGTTAGTTTCAGTCATTGTCACACACTACCTACACTCGCAGTGTTTGAGCATTACAGACCTCTTTGTGACTCTGATACCAAATTTGAAAAGTTCTTAATTATACACATAGAGGTCTAAAAGAAAATCTTTTATTTATTAAGCAACATTAGACTTTTATAGCCTTTACATAATAAAATTACTAGTAACAACCACTTACAACTCAGTAGTGTTTATTATAGACTAATTCAAAACTAACTCTATCTACTTGACTTTTAATTACTAGGAGTTTATTAGCAAAACACTAACAACTTTGAAATAGTCAGAGCCAATGTAGTGAACATAATTAGAAAATGGATGATAAAAAGGAAAAAAAAAATTATTTATATATATTAATATGAAAACCTGAAACAATAGATAAAAAAAAAGTAAAAATGAAAGTTTAAGTATTTTTAATGAAGAAATTAGAGTTAAATAACATAACTGAAAAGGAATAAAATTTAAGTGATTAATTTAAGTGATTTAGAGTGAAAATTAAAATTATACTTCAAAAGTGATAGGAATGGACAGTTTTGATATAGGGTTTATATATACTTTTTTTTAACCGATAATTATTTTTATTAAAAGTGACCAGTATTATTTGGATTAATCCGCCAATTCACATTTATTTCATGATATTATTATATTATATATAAAATTTAATAATAAACATATGAAAAATAATAATTAGTATGTACAATAATTACAAATGACGTGGAATGCATCGATCTTCTAACCTAATAGCTCAAAAGACATGGTTGGTGAATTATTTCGGGACCACCTAAAAAGACATGGTTGGTGAATTATTTATGTTCCCTTCCCTTGCTTTTATATTCTCTGATATGCATCGACCTTCTAACCTAATAGCTATTTTTTATCATTGGATACCTGTCTGTGGTTGAGCTTTCTGCACTAGCTGATCCTTTTGCCGTTGCCGTTGCCGTTGCTGTGTGTAAAGAGATGGAAGAGTTCCTGCTTGCTAGCTAGCTACTCATCCCATGCCTGCTGATCATTCTCATCAAAATCACCGCTCCAAAGGACTCTACATGTTGCAGATCTTGGTTTGTTCTTCAGATCTAGGTTCATTATTATTATTATTTTTAATTTTATTAGTTATAGGTTAATTTTTAATTATTTTTTATTTACTTGCCCTCCTTTTATTTCTTCTTTTTTTTTTTTTTAATTTTAACTCGTTTTTTTATGTTTTTTTGGCTTAATTATTTGTGTTCCAGCTCTTGGTTATTCCAGTAACAAAGATTCTCATCATTTCAGTACATTTTCTGGTAAAATTACTTTCTCGCTCCAAATAATTTATCATTTGTGTTTACTTCCATTGATATAGTCTCACTCAATTGATATTTTTGTTGTATTATATGATGAATTTGGATGTCTTTGCATGATTTTTTTTTTCTAGGTAATTCATGCAGATATATATTTGCTTTTCTATATTTTTTTTTTCAAATTTTTCTGTTTGATAATTTAAATTTTAATTAACAATTCTTAATTAAAATTTTTATTTTATATAAATAATATACCATAACAAAGATGAGATAATATAATTTTTAATGTGCAATTAATAATACTTTACCATATTTATTATAATACTTATAAAATTTAGAATTTACTAAAAATCTTATTTGAAAAATATATATAATCAAATTAAATTAAAATAATCCCCTTATCCTAAAAGAAATAACCAAAATATTTTATAGTTTTTTTATTGATTCTTGTCCTGCACTACTTGTTTTTAGAGGTATTTAAAAAATCATTTAAATAAAAAATAATTATCCACCTATAATTTATATCTACATTTAAATGTAGGAAAGAGGGGAATATTAAGTTTATCAAAAATACCCCTACCTTTATATTATGATTATAAATTTATTTTCATTTAAAATTTTTAATTTAATTAAAAATTATATTAATATTTTATTCAAATTAAAAGTATGAGTGACCTCACACTATCATTATTTCAATATATATATATATATATCTTTTACAAAAGCAGTTAATAACACTTTCAGAAATTATGAATTTAAAAGACTATTACAATAAATTATATAAATATATTAAGAAATAGCATACCATGTAAACTAACTTATTTTCTTATTTTCTTTATTAATTAAATTTATTATTTTTATTTACCATTATATTGATAATTGTCATATATTGTATGATCTTTATAATAATAATAATAATAATAATAATAATAATAATAATAATAATAATAATAATGTAAAATAAGAGAGAATCATTATTTAACATGTTTTATTATGATAATTATCGATTGGTTTTAGCATTATTTCAATTTTTATTAGTAAATTTATTAATGTTATTGAAATAGAGGTTCATTAATTTATTATTCTATAATTTTTTAGAAAAACAAATTTAATATTAAGGAGATAAAGACATTTTCCTTAATTAGCCATCCAACAAAATGCTATATAAATGAGTTTAAAATATATAATTATTTTGGATAATTTTAACAAATTATTTAATTAATTTATTATTTTATAATTAATTTATTGGATAAAAATGCTTTCATAAGATAATATATTAGAATTTTTATAATTTTTTTTTAAGTATTTAGATAATCTTAAAATTATGATAATCATTTTACTATTAGATTTAAAATTATTAATATGTTGATAATTATTTTGTTGATAATTATTAATATGTTGATAATTATTTTCTAATAGTTTAATAGTGTGATAACTATTTTAATATATTAATATATTTAATTAATATTTAAATTTATTATTTTCATAATCATATCTCAAAAAATTATTTTTTAATTTATTAAAATTGAAATATTATCAAAATTATTAATTTTTAATAATTATCCTTCTCTATATGACAACCTATATATATAATAATGGATAATGATTTTATTATTTAATTTATTTTTAGATTTATTAAAAATATCAAAGTTTTGAATGCTCAAAAATACATCAAGGTTAAACTTTGAAGACAAGAATTATTAAAATATATTTAAATATTAATAATAAATAAAATTAATTAAACTAAAAGACAAAAAAATTTAAATGTACGTGTATCTAAAATAATTTGTAACCCGTAATATTCCATCCGTTTTACACTTTACTTTTTTGACACATATTAAAAATAATAATTTTTATATTAATTTTTTAATTATATCCATTTTTAAAAAAAAATTTATTAAACAAAAAGAGAGGTTTTGATAATTATTGAGAGGTTATTTTAAGATATAATAAAATTAAATAAAATTATATATTAATTATATGTATAAAAGAAAAATAAATAATAATTTTTGAATAATAATAAAAAATTAAATAAAAATTATCAAACAAAGAGAACAGATTTTAAAATTTAAATTATTTTAAATAATAAAATCTTTATTTATTTTCAAATTTAAATTCAATAGTAAATAAATAAATAATCTAGCGGTATGATATTTTAATATTTTTTTCTTTTCACTTTTATATATAGTGTAGATATAGATAATTAAAATTAGTAGTAACACAAAGTATTAATAATAAATGTATAATTAATTAAATAACCATTATACAATGTATAATACACAGTAAAAAAACTAGTTTTAACTAAAATTGTTGGGAGTTTATATTAATATTTAATCCTATTAAATTATTTTTTATTATAATATAAAATAAAATTAAAAAAAGTTAACTAAAAAAATAAAAGAAAATTTATATTTATACACAATTTTTCTTCATTGCTATTATTTATGGCTAACATTTTTAGAGTGAGTTATATTTTAAAAGTTTTAATAATGATATTTTTTGTTGTTAAATAAATATTTTTTGTCACTATAATATGTTATTAAAACGTTAACCTAAATTATATTCTAAAACTTTTTACAATAAAATATTTTTATTTGATAAATTAAATGTATACCAGATTTATTTTGAAATAGTTTTAACACATTAATTTTTTATTTCAAATCTGTGAGTATAAGGGAAACTCATTTTTCCTACAAATGTATTTACTTTGTCGCTATTGATTTGTGATTCCAACAACACGACTAAATCCGACCAACGTTTCTCCACAAATAACCTGAAAGCATTAAAGAAAGGGAAGCTTCATGCTCCTTGGCAGTTCCATATAAACACAGACATATTAAAAATGTAAGAGAAGAGAGAACGGGAAACAACGAAACCAAACCTTAGTCCTGTAGGTAAGGATCCACAAATGGTTCCTTCTCAAAATCACTACAAATGTTGACCAGTTCCATATCTTCATTGTCACCATTTTGGTCTACCCTCATTTCCTCATCCACGGCCAGCTGAGTGGAAATGGATGGTAAAGCTTCCTACATAAGAGCCCCATCACTAGAGAGTAAGCTTGGTATAGAGGAAAAAGGAATCAAATAGGAGCTAAGGCTTGTATTTGGTGGTTTGCTATGCATAATATTGTTCTTATTTTTAACCGAGGTCCCATACTTATGGCTTTAGTTAAGGGCCTCCTTATTTATAGCTTTCATCGAGGGCCCAATACTAATGAAAAAATGATTCGTAGGGTCTAAGGAAGTCTTCATGCATGAGATATCTGCATGAGAACTCTACATGGGATTTGACATATGTGGGGAATCTGCTAGCGTGTTGATTTGAAGGAGCATACCTTTTCCTAGGATCTCCACCCTATCCTTTTTGCTTCGATTGTGCCCCTACTCAATATATATCTGCCTTTTTCGCATATTTGACCTTCCCTTTTTCATGGGTATCCATTATAGAAACAGGCCTAGTACTAACCACAAATAGGGCATCAACTGATTGATTCTCATAAGCTAGAGTTTCCATCTCTACATCTTTTGTTAAGGAATCAAATCGAGATCCTTTACCAGCCTGATTAATGCTCTCCGAAACTTTCCTAGTATGCACTTTCCTTCCTCTATGAGTCACAACCATCCATTCCTCATAGGCAGTTTCCAGCATCGGAGGAGTCTACTCTTTTGCATTTAAACTTCTAGGTATCTCAGAGCAACCCTTTCTGAAAATGTAAGTAGGTATAGAGTGTCTTACCCGTCAACATTGAAAATAAATGTGAGGTAGGTTTTCATACTCAATCAACTGAACTCTACCCCTAATATCCACTTTAGAGAAAAGCGGCTTGGTGATATTTATTGAAATAACCATTCTCCCATACTACCCTTTTAAAACCACAGAGATGGTTTCAACGATTTTAACAAGCTTACCAACTGACAAGCCAACTCCGTGGAGCATTTTCTTGTTGTAAAGATGCAGGGGTAGGTCAGGTAATCTGATCCAAACCGCTACTGATTCCACAACATTGGACGAAACATCAAAGGAGGGATGCCATTATTGAATCTATAAGTAGCTTCCTAGCACCACCTAAAGCCCCTTTATAAGGGCTCTGCAGTACCCTTCATCATCAAAAAAGTTGGCCAGAAAGAAGTCGTTGCCGAGATCAAAGAGATTGAACTTCATCATATTCAAAAGCTCCTTGAGGCATGTCTCAAGGGCTTTGAAGCCCATCTTTCTTCCTAAAAGGCGATGATAAGAGCTTTGTTCTACTTTCTTACTAGGTTATTCTCCAACTCATCCGAGAAAAAATGACCGGATAAAGGCTTGTCAAATCAATAGTAACCTCCGATTTATTAAAATCAAAATCAGTAAACTGAACTACCAATGATTCATGATCCATATATGCAACTCCTAGAACTTTATCCTTGAAAGACACATTAAATTGCACAAATGAGGGGATGTGATCCCTATGCTTCACCTTCTTTGTGGTGCGATTAGAGTTAGGATTGAAATCATCTAATCCTTTTCGTTAGGAGAGCGAGGGGAGCCATACTCATTTTCTTTATCTAATTTTAATTTTAGTGAACTATTAATTTTGCTAAACTACAATTTTTCATAAAATTTAAAGTAAAAATTAAAAAATTAGCTTTATATTCTATTTGTCCTTTCTTAGACACTTTTTTTAAGACAACAACTCATCTTCCCTCTTTTATATATACTAATTTTATTTACTTGCAACACATGTTTTTTTACTCGTTTTAATTTTTTATATATTTTTATTAATTTTTACTTTTTTATTCTTAAAATATTTTTATTTTTTTAAAAGAATATTACTTTTTAATAGTTATAATTTTAATCTTTAATTGTTATAATTAAAATTTTTAATTAATGACTAAATTTTATATTAGTTACAGATTAAAAAGTTTAATTTTATTATATATTTATAAATATTTTAATAGAGTGATTCATAAATAAGAACTATATAGTTACTTTTAACAAAATAAGAAGCTATTAATAATTTATCCTAAATAAAAATTACAAATATATGAAAATAGGGAAAAAAACTTTGTTATAAAAATTGAATTTATAACTCTTACATTTTCTATGAACATATAAATTTAATTATATCAATAATTAATAAATTTTCTATATAATTTTATTATTAGTTTAATATTTATAAGATAAATAAATATTAATCAAAACAATTTTTTAAATAATTTAATATTTTTATAACCATATACTTTTAACTTATAATAGAAATTAAAAGTAGAGATGCCAACAGGTAAAATTACTTATAAATATTATTATATTCGCAGCCAAACTCAATTAATATTTTCAATATTCAAATTCATTTTATTTTATATATTTTAATTAATAATTTATATAAAAAATATTTTTAATTAATAATTTTCTTCTAAAAAAAATTATATTTCAAAAAAATTATAATCTATTTTTTAAATGAAAATATATGTAATAAGATAAGAAATAATTGAGCAATTCCAGTATATCTTCTCTATTGAGATAAGTGTGTATATATATACAGATTATAAGGTTTTGTTAAAGTAACTTCTAAAAATTATCTATCAATTAATTAGCCTATGATTATGTAATCTCCTATGATTATATATAGATTATGTTCACACTCTAACACTCTCCCTTAAGTTGGAGTATAGACTTTTATCATGGCCAACTTGTTAGAAATATATTCTATTCGAGACCCATTTAAAGTTTTGGTGAGTAGATCACCCAGTTGCTATTCTGTCTTTACATAACTGATGGAGATTAAATTTTCTTGAATCTTCTCACGGATGAAATGACAATCAACTTCAATATACTTAGTTCATTCATGGTATACTGGGTTGGAAGCAATGTAAAGAGCAACCTAATTATCACACCAAAGTTTCGCGGGTGACGCAACATCCATACTAACTTTCTTCAACAGATGATTTATCTATAGAATCTCATAAGTAGATTGAACCATGACCCTGTATTCTGACTCGGAACTGGATTTGGATACCACATTTTGCTTTTTGATATGGAACAGTTAGCCTTAGACTTTACGGCAGATTTGGACCGGACCTAACTTTTGCTGCCGACATCCGATAGAGACCCACGATAGCTTTTCGGAAAGGGAATTTTGAGACGCACGACTTTCAAAAATGTGACAATGGCCATAGGCCTGGTCACAAAGTTCGATATGGAAATTTCATCGTTTAGGGGGTCAATTTTGCAGTTTAATTATTATTTTTAGATATTTTAGGTATTTTTATAATTTTGCATATTAGGGTTTTATTTCTATTATAAATAGCCTCCCTTGGCTATTAGAAACACACTTTTCAATCTTTAAGAAATTTCAATAAGACTTTTCGTCTTTTAGCCTATCTTTTCTCTTATTTCGTCTTAGCCAAACGACATTGGTTAAAACTCCTGACGGAGTCTAAATAGTCCTTTATCAGCTTTTTACTTTTCGAAGACACTAGGTTTCCTCCAACAAATACACAGTAGCCTATAGTCTACCTTCTATCACTTTTGGATCTCACCCAGTCAGCATCAGAAAAATACTCAAGTGCAGTATGTTCATAATCACTATAGAGCATATCGAGTCCAGGAGTCTCTTTTAGATAACATAGAATTTATTTTAGAGCGGTCCAATATTTCACAGGTGCATATATAAACTGGCTTACAATGTTTACTGCAAAAGTAATATTTTATTACTATACTAAAATAATTTTTTTTAACTCTAAATTAAAAATTGACGTAATTTTAGAAATTACTTTTGTAAATAGGCTTCTTATTCTAAATGGATTGCTTATAGATATTAGAAATAAATCTTCTGTTATAAATTATTTTAGCCAAAGTAATTTTTACCTTATTTTTACCCACTATTAACCTATACTTAATTTGTAAATAAAAATACCTATTAATTTTAGGCTAAGTTGGTGCTAATATTTTTTAGTGTAGTCCTATCCAAAAATAGTTTAATTGAATTATTTTTATTTTGATAAATTATTGCATGAACATATGGTTTGATTCAAGTGAGTATGAAAATTTTAATTAAAATTAAAAAAAAAATAGCTAAAATTGTGAAAGTGCATAAAAGGGTTGACTAAAATATATAATTAGCTTTTATTTCGGGACCCCCTAAAAAGACATGGTTGGTGAATTATTTATGTTCCCTTCCCTTCCCTTCCCTTCCCTTGTTTTTATATTCTCTGATATCCATCGATCTTCTAACCTAATAGCTATTTTTTATCATTGCATAGCTGCCTGTGGTTGAGCTTTCTGCACTGGCTGATCCTTTTGCCGTTGCCGTTGTTGCTGTGTGTAAAGAGATGGAAGAGTTCCTGCTTGCTAGCTAGCTACTCATCCCATGCCTGCTGATCATTCTCACCAAAATCACCGCTCCAAAGGACTACATGTTGCAGATCTTGGTTTATTCTTCAGATCTAGGTTCATTATTATTATTATTTTTAATTTTATTAGTTATAAGTTAATTTTTAATTATTTTTTATTTACTTGCCCTCCTTTTATTTCTTCTTTTTTTTTTTTTTTTTAATTTTAACTCGTTTTTTATGTTTTTTTTGGCTTAATTATTTGTGTTCCAGCTCTTGGTTATTCCAGTAACAAAGTGAGAAAATTGAGATTCTCATTGTCATTTCAGTACATTTGCTGGTAAAATTACTTTCTCTCTCCAAATAATTTATCATTTTTGTTTACTTCCATTGATATAGTCTCACTCAATTGATATTTTTTTTGTATTATAGGATGAATTTGGATGTCTTTGCATGATTTTTTTTTTCTAGGTAATTCATGCAGATATATATTTGCTTTTCTTTATTTTTTTTCCAAATTTTTCTGTTTGATAATTTAAATTTTAATTAACAATTCTTAATTAAAATTTTTATTTTATATAAATAATATACCATAACAAATATGAGATAATATATATTTTTAATGTGCAATTAATAATACTTTATCATATTTATTATAATACTTATAAAATTTAGAATTTACTAAAAATCTTATTTGAAAAATATATATAATCAAATTAAATTAAAATAATCCCCTTATCCTAAAAGAAATAACCCAAATATATATATATCTTTTACAAAAGCAGTTAATAACACTTTCAGAAATGATGAATTTAAAAGACTATTACAATAAATTTAAAAAAATAATTTTCAACAAAAAAAAAATTTAGAAAAGTAATTCTTGAATAAGAAAAAAAAAACTTATCTATCCCTCCAAGGTCTAAATGAAATTAGATATAAATTTTCATAATTTCATATTGATTAATTATCATCTTATAAATTTAAATTTTTTATCTAAGGATGTAATATTATGACTATTATTTTAATGTTTATTTTTAAATAAATATAAATTATCATCAGGATATAACTGATTTATATTATTATTTTATTATTCAATAATATTTTTTAAATTAAAATTATTATCTAATAATTTAATTTTATTAACATATTAATCATCTATTCCTCCACATTAATTTGGATTAGTACTCAGCCAATATCTACCTGTAGTAAGAGTATGGATAGAGCAAATACTATTCAACTTGACAACCTTATTTTTAAAATTTTGAAATTCCAAAAATAAATTTATTATTTTTTACTATATTCTTTATTAATTAAATTTATTATTTTTATTTACCACTATATTGATAATTGTCATATGTTGTATGATGATGATAATAATAATAATAATAATAATAATAATAATAATAATAATAATAATAATAATAATAATAATAATGTAAAATAAGAGAGAATAATTATTTAACATGTTTTATTATGATAATTATCGATTGGTTTTAGCATTATTTCAATTTTTATTAGTAAATTTATTAATGTTATTGAAATAGAGGTTAATTAATTTATTATTCTATAATTTTTTTAAGTATTTAGATAATCTTAAAATTATGATAATCATTTTACTATTAGATTTAAAATTATTAATATGTTGATAATTATTTAGTATATCCTATAATTTTTACCTTTTAAATTTGAACTTATTATCTAATAGTTTAATAGTGTGATAACTATTTTAATATTTTAATATATTTAATTAATATTTCAATTTATTATTTTAAAAATCATATCTCAAAAAATTATTTTTTAATTTATTAAAATTTTAATATTGATTTAACATATGGAGATTTAATAACTTGTGTAAATTTAATAGGATTAAGGTTATGTAGAGATATAAAATTACAAAATAAATTAAAAACAGAAAACAGACAATCAAGAAAAGAATTAGGAAACTGGTGCGAACAATTTGGATTTGGAAGTACAAAGAAACCAAAACAAAAGAAATATAAGTCTTTTAGGACAGATAAAATTTACAAAAAATCTAATGATCATCAATATGAAAATAAAAATAACAAACAAATAAATAAGAAAAAACAATTTAGAAAAAGAAATTATAATTATAGAAAAACCAGGTCAAAAGATAAAATAACATGCTATTTATGTAATCAAAAAGGACATTTTGCTAAAGAATGCCCTGCAAGAAAAAAGATACATGAATTAGGATTAGAATTAAAAATTGACAATATTGAACAATTATTAGATAAAATAGACCAGATTAATTTATCCTCATCAGAACTAGATGATAATTATAGTAGTGACCATTCCTCAGAAACAATAGGAAGTAGTGAACATAATTGCAAAGGAGAAATATGTGTTTGTAATAATAAAATAAATATGTTAACAGAATATAACCAAGTATTAGAGCAAATAGAACAAGTTCAAGATTCTAATATAAAAAGAAAATTTTTCAAAAAATTAACAAAAATAATAAATGAAGAAATGAAACAAGGAACAGAATCACCAACAACTTTTGAAGAAATAGAACAAATGTTTAAACAAAAGAAACCAATAAAAACAATCTCTTCTATGGATTTACAGTCAGAAATTAGACAATTAAAATTAGAAGTAAAACAATTAAAACTTAGATGTGATCAATTAGAACAAAACCAAAGCTTAGAAAAAATCAAAATAAAATCAGAAGATGTTGGTTCGGATAACGAAAGTGACAAAAAATTAAAATTTAATCATATTACTAGAATTAAATTTCAAAAATGGTATGTTAAAATTGCTTTAACAATTAAAGATTTTAAAATAGAAACAATAGCTATGTTAGATTCAGGTGCAGATATGAATTGTATAGACCAAGAAATAATTCCTAGTAAATATTTTCATAAAACTAAACAAATCCTATCAGCAGCAAATTCGACTAAAGTAAAAATAGAATATAAAATACCCAGTGCACATATTTGTAATAATAATATTTGTTTTAAAACAAGTTTTATGTTAATAAAAAATCTTAATACCCAAATAATACTAGGAAATCCTTTTTTACAAATGTTATATCCTTTTAAAGTGACACAATTAGGATTAGAAACCAACATTTTAGGACAAGATATTATATTCAAATTCATATCCCCAATTACACATCATGATGTAAATTTATTTCAACAAATAAATGTAAGCAAAATAAATAATATAGAAAATCAAATAAAATTCTTAAAAGAAGATTTGCATTCTAAAAAGATTGATGAACAATTAGATACGCCACAAATACAACAGCAAATAAAAAACATACAAGAAAAATTTGAAAAAGATTTATGTTCTGATTTACCTACAGCCTTTTGGAATAGAAAACAACATATAGTGACATTACCTTATGAACCAGATTTTAAAGAACAAGATATTCCAACAAAAGCTAGACCCATACAAATGAACCAAGAAATGCTCGAATATTGCAAAAACGAAATTCAAGATTTATTAACAAAAAATTTAATTAGACCAAGTAAATCTCCCTGGTCTTGTGCGGCTTTTTATGTAATAAAAAATGCAGAATTAGAAAGAGGAGCACCTAGATTAGTTATAAATTACAAACCTTTGAATAAAGTTTTAAGATGGATTAGGTATCCTATACCTAATAAACAAGATTTATTAAACAGATTATATAAAGCAGAAATATTTTCAAAATTTGATATGAAATCCGGATTTTGGCAAGTCCAGATAGCAAAACAAGATAAATACAAAACTGCTTTTACTGTACCATTCGGACAATATGAATGGAACATCATGCCTTTTGGGTTAAAAAATGCACCAAGTGAATTTCAAAAAATAATGAATGACATTTTTAACCCATATGATTTTATCATTACATATATAGATGATGTTTTAATTTTTAGTCAGAATATTTCTCAACATATTAAACATTTACAAATTTTTTATAATGCCATAAAAAGAAATGGACTAGTTTTATCTAAACCAAAGATGAAAATATTTCAAACAAAAGTTAGATTTTTGGGACATGAAATTTATCAAAATACAATAGTACCAATTTAAAGAAGTATAGAATTTGCAGACAAATTCCCAGATAAAATTAAAAACAAAAATCAATTACAACGGTTTTTAGGATCTCTAAACTACATTTCTGATTTCTATCCAAAATTAAGGATTTTTTGTAAACCATTATATAATAGGTTAAAAACAAATCCCAAGCCATGGAGTAATGAACATACAAAAATAGTCTAAGAAATTAAAAAATATGTAAAGAATTTACCATGTTTAAATATTTGTAATCCAAATTTTTCAAAAATAGTAGAAACAGACGCTTCAGATATAGGATATGGAGGTATACTCAAACAAAAGATAAATGATAAAGATTGTATCATCAGATATTATTCAGGATTTTGGAATCCAACCCAAGAAAAATATTCTACAATAAAAAAGGAAATTTTAGCCATAGTATTATGTGTTACTAAATTTCAAAGTGATTTATTAAATCAAAAATTTACTATTAGAGTAGATTGCAAAGCCGCTAAAGATGTACTAACAAAAGATGTAAAAAATCTAGCAGCCAAACATATATTTGCAAGATGACAAGCTTTTTTTATCTATATTTGATTTTGAGATTACTCATATTAAAGGAAATAATAATTCTATTGCAGATTTCCTGACTCGAGAATTCTTACAAGGCAAATAATGGACAAAGGAAAAGATACTGAAAAGATATCTTTGAAATCTCAGACAAATATTTCTAAGACCAATTTGACAAATTTACAATTATTTACTTCTGGACAATCTTCTGTTCCTAGACCAATTTTTACTAGTACTGCAAGTATTATGCAGAGACCAATGGATCATATATCAAGTGCTCTAGTTCTGCAACCAAGTGACCCAAGACCCAGATCACCAAGGCCCAACTTTACTTCACTTAACAAATTCAGCCCATTACAATCCCCCACAAGATTAATAGAACCAGTAACACCATCCACCTTTAAACAAGCTGTTACAGGCCCATCTACTTCAAGCCCAATAACTTCACAAGAATTGGCTCAATCAGAATATAAATATAAACCCATTGAAGACTATGTACTCACTATAGAACCTGAATATTGGGCCCAAAATCCCAATTTAAATGTCTACCAGTTTTGTGAATCCATCTTTCCCAAAACCCATTATTATATTCCCGATAATTTCCATAAATCTCAGCAGTATTATGAAGCCATCCTCATCAACACAAACTCCATTCTTATTCATAATAATTTTGATCCAAAGTCTCCTAACAAACTGAGATATTGCAAGGTACGTATTTTAAAAATATGGACACTTTCAGATTGGGGACAAGAGCCCCATAAGACAAAAGAAATGACTTTGACCAATGGACAAATGAGACAAATTGTTAAATACAATTATTATGATTATCAAAATGCTTGGGAAAGAACATTCCTGAAGCAAAATGACCAATTATCTGTCTCTTTCTTTTTCTTCTTTTCTGACAATTTTATATATCCTATACCATATTGGTTCCATCAATGGTGGAATAAATTTGGTATAAGCAAAGAGATTATTCCAGATCAAATCCAAAATGCACAAGACCAATTCTTTGAGAAAAACAAATTACCAGATACTATTAATTGTTCACCCAAATGGCTAATTTATTGCCATTACTTTCATATACCATGGATCCTTATGATAGAATACCAAATAAAAGACCAGTCTATTGACAACTTCCAAATACCAGTCCTTATCAGAAAATATAAAATCAAATGGTGGATCAAGACTGATTTACAAGCTTGTGGCCCAAAAGCCATAGAACAATTCTTTCTAAAACATCCTGAATATTGCAATACTGCAAATTTAGGTCTATCCACTATAACCAAACACGAAACCTTTTTGGCAAAGAAACAACAAATAATGTCTCAAATGGCTGCATGTACTTCAGAAGAAGAATATAGAAAATTACTGGAAGAGTTAAAAGAGACAAGAAGTTCTACAGCATCACCAATTGATCTCTCTAATGAAAATGATGATTTCTTTACTCAAGTGGAAATGTCACCGACAAAAGACAAAGGACAGCTCAAAAGAAAAAGCATCAAAGAACTCAGTAATTGGCCGACAAAAGCATCACCGACAAAAGACAAAGGACAGCTCAAAAGAAAAAGCATCAAATTGAATTGAAGAAAAATTTGAAATCCGCTTCTATAAATAGAGCTATGTATTTCATTAGGAGGGCATCGAAAAATTTCTCTGAACTCTCTTTGATGTTCTTCATGTTTCAATATCCAAATTTTATTTCTTCTACAAATTGTAAGGAGACCATAGTTTACTACAACTTGGTCGTAGCAGTGTAATTGTATTACAAATTTAATACAAAGTGAGTATTTGTATTTACATCTTGTATTATATGAACTGATACTTGATAAGTCCGTATTGACGGCAATATTCTTTCTCTCATCCCACTCCACTCTAACTTAACTTTGGGCAATCCAAGTTAAGATTCCAGGAACCCTAGCCATTTAAAAATATTCATCATCAAATAAGTATGCTCTGTGGTTGCAGCTTTTGCTGATCTTCCACATCAGAAATTGTGTTAATCATTTAGTTACAATTTATAATGTACTGTTATCTTTATTATAGTGTTTAAATCATATCTAATGTACTGTTATCTTTATTATAGTGTTTAAATCATATCTAATTCCGAAAATGGTATCAGAGCCAATTGAAGTTCTATCTATTCTAATAAACTCAAATTAAAAGTTTAGGGTTGAAACTGTGATCACGAAAGTTGTAAGTCAGGCAGAGAGGTGTAAGTCCTGCAGAACGAGTAGAGAAGGAAGTGTATGTGAAAACCCTAGAATTTTAAAATGAGTCTGTTTAGAAGAAATAGATCTTCTAGGTCCCGAAACTCAGATGAGGAACTTATAAATGATTTAAACATAACTAAAGATAATAATAGAACAATATTATCTAGAGAAAGTAATTGGAATACTAAACAATTAGCTAATTGGAAACCACCTATAACTCCAATATCTACTATATATAAGAAAGGAATTTTAGATTTTAAATCTGCTAGAGCTATTAAAACTAAAGAAAAAGTAATATCTTTATATTCAGAAAACCAATCTATGAGTTTACTAAGTAAGAAAACAATAATAAAATATATTAACCAAGGTTATAGATTTATGCATATAGGATTAGTACAAATTGCAATTAAACCATTAACAGTAGAAGGATTAAATACCAGCATGCATGTAGCTTTAAGAGATTGTAGACACATAAATTACAAAGATTCTTTGTTAGGATTATTTGAAACCAGTTTAACAAACGGACCAATATATTCAAATTGTTTTCCTAATTTTACAATATCATTAACAGATCCACACATAATGAAAATATGAACGTTAGATATATTGACACACAATTATAATATGTTAAAAGGATCACACATTTATGAAATATTTTATAGGTTAAATTATAAAATAATGAACACAGGTTTATGTCCTAATGCAATAGACCATAATAGAGTAGAAGGCGAAACAATATTCTGGGAAATAGATCAATCTAAAGCAAATATAACTATTCCTAAAACTATACAATGGAAAGATGTAAGTTTACCTGAAAGCTGGAAATACCCAGTAAAAACAATACCAAATTTACCTTTCAAAGAAAATAAAGAATTAGATTATATTATACAAAATGAAGATGGTTCAGGAGAACTAAAATTTAAAAGATCAAATTCTTTTCGGCAAACCAATTCCACTATTTATCAACCTTCTAGACATTCTATAGAATCCTCAAGAAGAAGACAAAATATAGAAATACAAACAGATACTAGTATTTCTAAGGAATCTACTGTTCCTCCATACAAAGGACCCTTTTTCGGCGAAACATCTGGTACCAAACCTCTAGAAGAAACTTTTGACCAACAAACCAAACCACAAAATACTACAAAAGGAATAAAAATCCAAGAAGGCATTTTTAGACAAGGACAATTCAGTCAACCATATGAAGATAATGATTTTACCATAAATACTTTATCACATACCTATAAATTTGAACTTATTATCTAATAGTTTAATAGTGAGATAACTATTTTAATATTTTAATATATTTAATTAATATTTCAATTTATTATTTTAAAAATCATATCTCAAAAAATTATTTTTTAATTTATTAAAATTTTAATATTATCAAAATTATTAATTTTTAATAATTATCCTTCTCTATATGACAACCTATATATATAATAATGGATAATGATTTTATTATTTAATTTATTTTCAGATTTATTAAAAATATCAAAGTTTTGAATGCTCAAAAATATATCAAGGTTAAAATTTGAAGACAAGAATTATTAAAATATATTTAAATATTAATAATAAATAAAATTAATTAAACTAAAAAATAAAAAAATTTAAATGTACATATCTAAAATAATTTGTAGCCCGTAATATTCCATTCGTTTTACACTTTACTTTTTTGACACATATTAAAAATAATAATTTTTATATTAATTTTTCAATTATATCTATTTTTAAAAAAAATTAAATTTTATTAAATAGTATTGAGAGGTTATTTTAAGCCTATGATAAAATTAAATAAAATTATAATAGTCGATTTATATATTAATTATATGTATAAAAGAAAAATAAATAATAATTTTTGAATAATAATTAAAAAATTAAATAAAAATTATCAAACAAAGAGAACAACTTTTAAAATTTAAATTATTTTAAATAATAAAATCTTTATTTATTTTCAAATTTAAATTCAATAGTAAATAAACAAATAATCTAGCGGTATGATATTTTAATATTTCTTTCTTTTTACTTTTATATATGGTGTAGATATAGATAATTAATATTTAATCCTATTAAATTATTTTTTATTATAATATAAAATAAAATAAAAAAGTTAACTAAAAAAATAAAAGAAAATTTATATTTAAAAAATTATAAAAAATAGTATTTTTAGTGATTTATATTTGAAATCATCACTAATAATAAATTTAGTGACGGTGCTGCTGTTACTGCACAAAATTTCTTCATTGCTATTATTTATGGCTAACATTTTTAGGGTGAGTTATACTTTTTTTTTTTGAAATAGAAAATGGGGGAGTAAAATTTGAAATCTCTTATATTTACTCAGATACATTTACCATCATACTAAAACTGTGAGTACAAGAGTTATATTTTAAGGGTGAGTAATATTTTAAAAATTTTATTGAGAATATTTTCTGTTGTTAAATAAATATCTTTTGTCGCTATAATATGTTATTAAAATGTTTACCTAAATTATATCTTAAAACTTTTTACAATAAAATTTTTGTACTAATAATCTTTAATGACTAACATATTATTTGATAAATTAAATGTATACCAGATTTATTTTAAAATAGTTTTAACACATTAATTTTTTATTTATAAAATTTAAAATAAACTGAGTATTAATCTTAGAAGAAAATATTAAAATAAATGAGTATTAATATTTTTGATAAAAATAAAATTTTATTAATAATAATCTTTTATTATTTTAAAAATAATATTTATAAAATACTTGATAAGAAAAAATTAGTCCTATCTATCAAATTGTAAATAACTAAAATTAAAAATAAATAATTAATGTAAAATAAAAACAAAAATTATTAATTTTAAGTTTTATTATATTAAGATAAAGTTAATAATTAATACACTATTTATTTTACTTACAATTTATTTTATAATTGCACTATAATAATTTGATAATAATTTATTTATATAATTGAGAAATTTAATTATAAAAATTAGTTTACAATATATTATATACATTTATCTATTATATGTATTTACAATTAAGTTAGAACATATTATTATATGATAAAGTCAATAAATTTTAAATAAATTTTGGAGCTTAACATAAAAAATATTTGGTAGTAATAAATTTAAATTATATGACCATTAATTATGGATGACGATTGATTGAGTATTTTTAAATATCTGATTCAATATAAACTTATTAGAATAGGTTTACATAGCATATAATTAAGTTAATAATATAAATTAATTAAGAGTTTAAAAATTGAGGCTTAATTACATATGAAATCGTAAAAAAATCATAATCATATCTTCTTTAAAATTAGATAAAATCATAAAAAATTAAAATCATTTTTAAAATATTAAAAGTCAAGTTGATTTTGGTTTTATCCGCACCTTTGGCCAAGCCTACCTTACATATTGGAGCAATTACAATTTTTTTTTTTTTTTTGGTGAAGAGAGGAAAGGAACAAAGGAAGTTACCCTAGTTCTATGCTGGTGATGCCAGTAGCTTCCGAAGAGACTATATCCATAAGCCTGGCTAGAGACTGATCGATGATATCTAACCTCACTTTAATACTCGTAGCCCAATTTGCCATATAATCTACACGCCTGTTAGTCTCTCGTAGAGCATGAGTGAACTGAGCCTTAAGTTCGCTGAGGACAGAACATGAATGGTTCTGAGTGTTGAAGCATTGGCGTCGTTCACCTGGGTTTTACCATTCAACATATCAATAGCATTTAGACTATCGCTTTCCATAATGAGGTTATTGTAACCCAGAGCCTTTGTGACCTTTGGGCCATGAAAGATTGTTTCTAGTTCAACATTGAGAATCGATCTCCTGTCCAGAGAAGCAATAAAACCTTTGACGCAACCACCTGTCGAGTCTCTGAAAATCCCTCCCCTAAAAGCAAGGTGTTCGTTTCTAGTAATCGTTGCATCCGTGTTCAACTTGACTGTGTTCACCAATGATTTCTGCCAATTGACCCTTTATGCAGTTTTATATGGAGAAAGGCCATGGCTAGAGATCTTACTTAGAGCTAAGCACGTCTCTTTGGCTTCAGTGAGAGCACAATTTATAAGATTATCCAAATTCATGGCCTCCCTCATAAAGATGGAGTTGCGATATATTTCCACAATCTCAGACGATCAAGCAGAAGAGTAAAGGCAAGAAGATGTTATCTCGTGTATTGAGAGTGAGCTCTAAGTTCCATCTCATCCGGCTCTTGATCGAACCCTGACTGAAGAAGTCTCTCACCCTGCATTTCGGCAGAATCCTTTTCCTAACCTGGGCAGCCGATAGGTAGTCCCTTAGAGCATGTAGGGACGTCTCATTGTCTAGACTGCACATCTCACAAAGCATTGAGGAGTATAGATCCTTCACTCGACATTCATCAGAACTTTGTCAAGTGTGTATATATATAGATTATAAGGTCTTGTTAAGGCAACTCCTAAGAATTCTCTATCAATTAATTAGCCTATAATTATGTAATCTCCTAAAATTATGTAATCTTCTATGATTATATACATATTATATTCACACTCTAACAATATATAGAAAAAAATTTCTAAATTATATTATAAAATATATATTTTATATTAAATTAATTATTTATATAAATAAATTTGGATGATTGATACTCAAAAAATAAAATTAAGAAAATAATATTCTTCACAAATAATAAAAGTATGAACTTAAACTAATTACCATTACACCGAACAGAATTTAAAAAATTAAAAAATTAAAAAATTAAAAAATTAAATCATTTATAAATTATCTAACCAATATTATGAAATAATCATATTAAATGGAAGTAATTAATTTTATATTAAATTAATTACACACAAATCAAGCCTGAAACCGTAAAGGGTCGACAGGTCGTCAAGACATCAGACAGGTCAGCACAAGTCGACAGGTTGTCAAGACTGGTACAGGTCGACAGATCATTAAGACTTCGGACAGGTCGATGCAGGTCATTAAGAGGTTGGACTCTCAGGATGTCTGGTAAACATTGGTTGACAGGTCACTTATAATACCCCCTCAAGATGGAGCATGAAGGTTCCGAATGCCCAACTTGCCAAGAAGAAAATGAAATTAATCGTTGCCCAAGGCCTTGGTGAAGATATCAGCCGACTGGATGGAACTACGAACATCAGCCATGCGAATGTTGCCACTGAGTATTTCATTGCGAATAAAGTGGTAGTCCACTTCGATATGTTTGGTGTGTTCGTGATAGACAAGATTGGCTGTAATGTGCAAAGCAGCTTGACTATCACAATACAATTGCATAAGCATAGTTTGAGACACTCCAAGAGAGATTAGGAGGCCTTTAAAC
Organism: Manihot esculenta; assembly: GCF_001659605.2. Lineage (NCBI taxonomy): Eukaryota > Viridiplantae > Streptophyta > Magnoliopsida > Malpighiales > Euphorbiaceae > Manihot > Manihot esculenta. The sequence goes on along the minus strand of NC_035162.2, from coordinate 20,728,821 downwards.
CATTTAAGTAGTGATCATAGACCTGTATTCAACCTCACTCCTCACAAAGGAGTGAGACACAGTCAGCTACTTCTTAGTCTTCCAAGAAATGGGAGAGCCACCCAAAAGAACAAGATAGCCAATAAGAGACCTGCGGGTCAAAGAGTAACTAGCCTATTCAGAGTCACAGTAAGCGGTCAAGGCAAGGTTAAAATTGGTAAGCATCAAGATGCCCTGGCTGGGCTGGCCTTTGAGATAACGGACTACTCGGAGAGCAGCCTCTCAATGAATTTGCATTGGTCGTTGCATGAACTGTGCAAGAATATGCACATAGTAGGACAATTTGAGCTGAGTAATAGTTAGATAAATAAGATGACTCACCAAGCACTGATAGGAAGTAGGAGTAGCAAAGGTAGCATCCTTCGCAAAAGCCAGCTTATGACTTTATTCTAGAGGAGTGGCAGTCGGTTTGAAACCCAACAAACCAACATCAAAAATTACATACAAGGCATACTTATGTTGACACAGAAAAAGGCTTTCAGTGGTGCGGGTTACCTCGAGTCCTAAGAAGAATTTCAGGGTATCTAAGACTTTCATGTGGAAACAGCGGCTCAAGTACTCCTTGAATTTTTGAACAGCAAAAAGATTATTGCATGTGATAATGAGATTATCAACATTAATAAGAACATTCAAAGGAAGCGATCCAACGTGAAGAATGAATAAGGAGTAATCTGAATAGAATTGTTGAAATTCATAGGCTTGTAAAAAAGCAGCCAGCTTGACAAACCAACAACGAGGAACTTGGCGCAAATAGTAGAGAGACTTGCAGAGGTGACAGACTTTGCCAGAGGAGGAAGAGCAAAGCCGGGTGGCATTTTCATGTAGACTTCTTCTTGCAAGTCACCGTGTAAAAAATCATTATGGACGTCCATTTGATATAATTCCCAATTCTTGGTAGCTGCGACTACAAGAAGAGTACGAACCGTACCCATTTTCGTTGTGGGTGCAAAGGTGTCCTGATAATCAAGCCCTTTAACTTATTTATTGTCTAAGATAACCAGTCGTGCCTTGTATCGTTCAATACTCCCATCAGAATTATACTTGATTTTGTATACCCATTTGCTGGCAATTGTGCGCTTCCCAAAAGGTAAAGCTTGACTGTCCATGTACCATTGTCCTCCAAAGCTTGAATTTTTGTGTGCATGGCCTCTCTCCATCGGGCATCTTGAAAAGCTTCAATATAAGAGGTGGGTTCATGTCCTGCAGTAATCACTCTCAAGAAACACCTATGTTGTGTAGAGAATTTATCATAACTCACATAATATGCTATAGAGTAAGGAGTACCTGAAGAAGAAGCTAATGGAGAGGATGAGTACGGCGAAGGGCTTACATTGATGGCGTGAGTCACATAGTCTTTTAAATGAATCGAAACCTGCTTAGTTCATTGTCCCCTTCCTAACAGCTCAGAAGCTATATCACTCCTTTCGACCTCTTTATTGCATCCCCTTCCTGACTACTCGAGAGCTACATCACTCCTTCTAACCTCTTTATTGCATCCCCTGCCTAACTGCTCGGGAGCTACATCACTCCTTCTGACTTTCACACTTTTGTCAAATTGACATTTGATCATGGCTATAAATTTCTTAAGAACACATGTCTCGTCACTTTTATGATTGAACAAATAAATCTATATAGCACGCAAATAATCATCAACTACAATCAATAAATAACGAGCTCCACAAGAAGCGAGAATTGTATAGGGTCCCCACAAGTCACAGTGTATCAAATCAAAATACTGTTGCTTTATTATTACTAGAAAAGAAAGCCTTTCGTCTATACAATCTATCAGTTTCTGAAATCAAGTCTGTCACCTAAAATGATGGATGTCCCATTCTATTATGCCAAAGCTCAAAGGTCCCTCCACTACTCAGCTTGCAAGCATGAACTGAAGCGACTCCTTTGAGAAAGTAAAGCCCCTTTCATTGCTCACCCACTCCAATCAAAATCCTCGAATTTGGGTCCTATATAGCACATATTTTGTTAGTGAGTTGAATAACTAAATTTGAATCATTAAAAAGCTGAGAGACAGAAATTAGATTGTATTTCAAATTGAGAACAAAAAGAACTCGTCATAATTTTAAATTTCTGCCAAGCAACATGGTTCCTTTTTTTACTACCATTGTTTTCTCCCTATTAGGCAATCCAACCGAGCATGGTGCAATGTCACGTAAGTCGGTTAGAAAAGCCTTAGTTCCTGTCATATGATGGGAGGCTCCTTTGTCAATAATCCAAGGAAAATTTCTTTATTTATCTGTTAACCTCTCATTAGTATTCTGATGAGAGTTTAACATATCTAGTAGAGCAGCCCATTGCTCATCATTTAGTCCATTCAACCCCTTTCAATCTGCATCTGTCATTGCTTTTTGTCCAGTATCAACTGCAACTGCTTGCGCTGCGTGTGCACGCACAACACTTCCTTTGTTACGTCCTCCTTCAGTCCCACACTTTTGAGTACTACCACGCACACCTAAGTTGCCAAGAGGCCAAGCACCCCACCATTCTGGATAGCTTATTAATTGAAAATAACTTTCAGTGTCATAACCCTTTCAATTGCAATGAGAGCAAATAGAAGTTTTATCTTTATCCCCTTCTGGATTCCGAACACTAGCCTGAATTACAAAACTCATAGGGTTGTCCTGTTCAACTTTGCTTCTCTTCACGATTCTCGCTCGCTCTTGCTGAACCACCATAGCATAAGTATGATTCAAATTAGGAAAAGGGTCAGTGCTCAAGACATAAGACTCCATCAGAAACTGATGAACTCTTTCTTCTTTACGCTTTCATTCCATTTCAATGGTAAGATTGCATTTGAAGCCTGTACATGCACCCTTTAGTATTTGATCATAATTATTAATCTCATCCCATAAGGTTTTGCGTTCACCGAAATAGAAAATAATGGATTGACCATCCTACCTATAGTTTGCTAGGTCATATCTCAACTGCTGCATTCATGGTCCATTTCTAATTGGGAACCTCTACTTAATATCTTCCCACATATTCTTCACCTTTTTGGTAGGAGAGATAGTTGATGGAAGTGTTGGTTCAATAGTATTGAATACCCAAGAAACCAATATAGAGTTAACTATCCAACAATCTTTGAGTTCCAGTGCATTGTCCTCTGGTTGTTTGATGGATCCATTGATAAAGCCGTATTTCTTTTTGGCTTTCAGCATAGTCCGCATGGCCCTTGCCCATTCTTTGTAATTTTCTCCTTTTAACTTCACTTGCATAATCAAATTGCCTGGGTTGTCATTGGAATTTCGTGCATAAGGATTGAAAGAGTTTTTCATTGTTCCTGAATTCTCCCCGTGTTCCTTTTCAACCTCCATAGCTCTGATACCATGTGAAAACGAAGACTCGCACAATTTGGGAATGAAAGTTCTTGCCCCCTTTTATTGACCATAATGTGACAATATATACACTAGGTTTACCCCTGTTTAGGAAAATCTAAGAATGTAAAACTTCATATACAATACAAGCCAAACTTTTTATGCTGTACAAACTAAGCTTCCTATACTGCACAAGACAACAAAGAAAAGAAAAGATATTTACATACAAATCAAACCTGAAACCGAGATGGGTCGATAGGTCATCAAGACATATGATAAGTCGATACAGGTCAACAGGTCGTCAATACTTCGGACAGATTAGTGCAGGTCATTAAGAGGTCGGACCCTCGGGATGTCTGGTCGACATTGGTCGACAGGTTGCTTCCAATATGATAAAATTAAGTTTGGGATTGCAGGAGAGGATTGTCATTTACAGAGAAAAGTAAGATTTTTAAAGGAAACAAAGATTTAATTGAGAATGAAAATGATGTTTAGAGAGGAATCAATTGCTTGATAATCATGGTTTCAGAGAGAAAGAGGATTGCCATGGGAAGTGGAAATGGAGATTGATTAAGAATGGAGTTATGTTGTACATGAGGAGAAATCTAAATAGGTGATTAGTAAAGACGACTAATAGTAGGGTATAACAAAAATAGATATTTTGAGTCAATTTTTCACTATCAATAAGTTAAGGACTTCGATAGACAAAAAAATTTATTAGAGGTTTAAGTGAACAAATAAAAATTTGTCAGCAATTTAAAGAGGCTTTTACCAATTATATATATATAGTCTGTGTTCGGTTCTCAACAAACTGAGATGTAAATATACAACCTCAATATCATTTAAATTTATCAAAGGAATAATAAGAATCAAACAATCCAATTCCAAGTAATAATTAAAAATGTAAAATAGTGCATATCACATGCTTTAGAATCATAGATTTTGAATCTGTCATCATGGAATTTTTTAACAAAATAAAATGCAGATTTTAAAGAAATACAAGAAGAAAATAATTAAAGAAGAAACCCATTATAGCATCTCATTGCATCTCAAATGAGCTCTCGTCATCTGTAAATCCACAAAATAAAAGAACTAGCTCTAAATGAGGTCATGAGTCTTATCTACTTCTAGTCGACTGCTCTATGATGGACCTCCCTGTCTTTTGCTTGTTCAAAAGATGCTCATCTTGAATATGCTATTACTGAGATCTCAAAAAATTATCAAAATCCATAATATGTATGAGATTTTGTCAATATGGTATAAAGCAAAGAAGAAAAAATAATTAAACCAAGGCCACCAAAATAGAAAAGAAAGAAGAAGCAATAAAAAAGAGAAGAGAGAATTAGTGGGGCAAGTGGTGGTAAAAAAAAAAAAACAGATTAGGTTAGGGGACTTGAAAAAATATTACATATATATACTACAACATAATAATATAATAATGTATTTTACTAATTTCAGTTCCGTTCTACTTTTTAATTTTTAATTAAAAAAAATTAAACCGAAAATTAAAAATTCTATAAAATACTAATCGAACCATACTAATTTAATTATAAAATCAAATAAAACTAATTTAGTTCGATTTATTTTTTTAGTTAGCACTGAAAAGTGCTCAGTCCTGAACCAAATCGAACTATAATTAGGGCATATTTGTGGTATATGCTCAGCTAAATATGCAATATGTAAGCAACCAACCTAGTAAATACGCGATTAATCTTCAACTCAAGTACCAGTAAGTAAGATATCACAATTTAAATCAGGAAAATTAAGGAGTTGATTCTTCAATTTAATTAAAAAATATCTCAAGTAATAAATTTCAAGACAAGATACATTAAACTACAGAAGTGCTGAAATTTAAAGGGATTAGGGATAAGAAAATAAAAAATAAATGATTTATAGTGATTGGCCTCATTAGTCTAAAATTAAATTTATATTAAAATAACAATAATTAAAGTCATTCTAATTTTTTAATAATAGCATCAATATCAATTTAGAAGTTTTTTCTTTAAAATAAAAATTGAGAATTGGAGAAATAGAATTTGAGATATCTCAGATTTATTTAAATACACTTGGAGTTGTAACAGTAAAATATGTCATATTGTAACATAAAAACCCATTTACTTTCTTTTTTTTAAACAAAATTTACTTTCTATTCAAGTAATATAAAACTTATTTTATTTATAATAGCAGATTTTTAGATTATTTTGTTGATGTGGCACTTATTAAATTATATATATATATATATATATATATATATATATATATATATATATATATATATATATATATATATATATATTCTCTTATTTTTAATATGTAATTAATTTTTAAACATTTTAAACAATAAATAAATTAAATTTTAGATTTATTTTAAAATAATTAAAATTAATTAAATATTATATATTAGAGAATATATGTGTTTTAAATAAAAATTGAGAGGATTTTATATTATAAAATGAAGTTTAAAATTGTAGAGTTTAATTAGTAAAAGTAAAAAGATAGGACTATAAAAATATAAAAAGAATTGGCTTTCTTCTCATTAACTCTTTTTAAAGATTAATTTCAGTCGCTGGTTATTAATTTGGAGATCAATGATATTCTTGGTCTTTGCTATTATTTAACTAGTGTTTATTTTATTGGTTATTTGTTGCTTTTAATGTCCAAATTCAATGAAAATAAATTTTTTTTAAATGATTGGCTGATTTTCTTTTGCAGATTAGTGTACGCATACTTCTCTTTGCAGATCTATTAGCAATCCGTCCTTGGATTTTGTAAGATTTTAATATACTTATTGTTTAATTTAAACTGTGTTTTACTTTTCTTGTCGTGCAATTATATTAATTCTAGGACTTGGTTATTGTAGAAATATAACAAGAGAAATGGAGGTTCTCCTTGCCATTGGAGGTACAATTGCTGGTGAAATTGCTAAAAACTTGGTGGCTCCTATTTGGCGACCGTTTTATTATCTGATTTACTACAAACATAACATCGAGAATTTGAAAGAGGAGCTTCAGAAACTGGATGACAAGAGAACTGAGGTGGGGCTACGTGTGAATAACGCCAAAAGCAACTTGCAGGTTGTTGTTGATTCTGTAATTCGTTGGCAAGAGAAAGCAGATGGCATTGATAGGAGGAGTAGAGAATTTATTCAAAATGAAATGAACGTGAACAAGTGTTTGAACCGTTATTCGTTGAGTAGAAAAGCTAAGAAGATGACAGAAAATATGCTTGCTTTGCTCGAAGAAGCGAGGAATTTTGGTGAAATAGCCTATCCTGATCCTTGTCAAAAGATAGAATTATGGTTCAGTGATGAACGCATCAAGAATTTTAAATCAAGGGAATCAATTCTACATGACATCTTGATGGCCTTAAAGAATGACGATCTTCGTGTGATTGGGATTTGCGGAATGAGTGGTATCGGTAAAACCACTATGGTAAAGCAGCTTATGAAAAACATGGAAACAAAGAAATTGTTTGACGAGTTTGCTATGGTAGCCGTGTCTGATACTCCTGACTTCAGAAAGATCCAAGATGAAATTGCATCTTGCTTGGGATTGGAACTCAAGAATGATGAAAGTGAGGTGGTAAGAGCAAGCAAACTGCATCAGAGGCTTACCAACTGTGATAAGAGGATCCTTCTAATATTGGATGATGTTTGGAAGGAGGATGGTTTAGGAGAAATTGGAGTTCCTTTAGGTTGCAGGAGCAATGGATGCAAAATCGTGTTGACTTCACGAAATGAATTTGTGTGCTCTAGTTTGGGAAGTCAAAGAAATTTCCTAATGAAAGTTCTGAATGATGAAGAAGCTCTAGTTCTTTTCAAAGAGACAGCAGACGACTCAATTGGCCATGATTTACTCGACACGGTGAAGGAGATTGTAAATGAATGTGAAGGCTTACCAATTGCCATTGTAACTCTTTCCAAGGCATTAAAAAACAAAAACAAACACATTTGGAATGATGTGCTTCGACATCTAAAGAATTCTAAGCTGGAAGATATCTCAGGAATGAAGGCAAAGGTGTTTTCTGCAATTGAATTAAGTTACAATTATTTGGAAGATGAAGAGGCCCAGTCATGCTTTTTGCTTTGTAGCTTGTTCCCTGAAGATTTCAATATTCTGGTTGAAGATTTGCTTGAATTTGGAATGGGCCTAAGGCTGTTTAAAGGTGTTGAATATGTGCATGAAGGAAGAGATAGGATCTATAAGCTTATTGATATGCTCAAAGGGTCAAATTTGTTGCTTGAAGGTGACGACATATGGAACGAGTCTGTCAAAATGCATGACCTTGTCCGTGATGTAGCCATATCACTTGCCTCCACAAATAAGCAGTGGCACACATTACAAAGTCAAGCTAGAATAAATGAGTGGCAAGGTAAGGATTGGTACAAAAATTGCACTGCAATTTCACTTCTGTGTGAAGACATCAAAAAACTTAAAGATCATTTAAAGTGTCCGAACCTTGAACTCTTACAGCTTTGGCATGATTGTCAGAATGATTGTCAGTTACAAAGCCTTCCAATCAACGTGTTAGAAGGGATGAAAGGACTCAAAGTTCTATCTATAGCCTCCCGTATCCCATCACTGCCACAATCAATTGATGTCTTGAAGAATCTTCAAACCTTATGTCTTTGGAATGATAGGCTAAACGAGATGCATACAATTGGAGATCTCGTGAAACTGGAAATACTTGAAGTTCGTAGTTATCGTTTAGAAGAGCTGCCAGCAGAAATAGGAAATCTGAAAAATCTAAGGTTGCTAAACCTGCGCAGGGTCGAGAACCTTAGATACATTCCACCAGATGTATTAGTAGGGTTGTCCAAACTAGAAGAGTTGTATCTTCCACTTAGATATATGATGAAATGGGAATGGAAGGAAGACGAAGAGAAAACCAATGCAAGCCTCAGCGAGCTAGGGACTCATCATATAACTGCATTGCATATTACTGTAGTAAATGCCTACATTTCACCTAAAGCTTCAGTCTTTAGAAACTTAATAAGATTCCACATTTTTGTAGGCAAATCAAAGGTTCATATTGTTCACAAAGATTCAGAGAATGTGTTGCATCTTAAAGGAGATGCAAGTGATATTAAAGGGAGTGGGATATGTGTTTTGTTGAGGAAAGTTGAAGTCTTGTATTTGGAAGAAGTGAAAAATTTGAAGAAAATTGTAAATGAGATAGAAGATAATAGTTTTGCGGATTTGAAGCGAGATGAATGTGTTGATGCACTAGTGAGAATTCCAGAGTCTCCAAAAAGTCCCCTCTCATGCTTGAGCAATTTAAGAAAAGTAGAAATATATGAATGTGATGAGTTGAAGTACTTTATTCCACTATCCATGGCTAGAGAGTTGAGGCAACTTCACAGCATGACTGTAATGTCGTGCGAAAAGATGGAGGGAATTTTCTACAGAAACAAAGTGAATGATGAGATTGAGTCGCCACTTACAACTCTCTGTTTGAATAACCTTCCAAATTTCATTGGATTTATCTATAAGGTAAGCTTTTATATTTTTTATAATTAAAGAAAATTTTAGTTTAAATATGAAGACCATTTTATAATTTTACTTGTTTTTAAATTTTTAATAATTATTTTTATTACTTAAAAAAATATTTCATTATTTTAAATATGTATGAGTAATCCCTTGAAGAAAACATAGTATTTTTATAATTTGTTTTTATCACTAATATGACTTGGCGACAAATTAATGAGGAAATTTTTTCTTGTGAAGCCCTCAAACTGACATATTAATCCCTTGCTTCATAGCGTGACTGAAAAAAAAATTTTAAACTTTTTAATAAGCTCTATTTATTTCAAAAAAAATAATTTTTAAAACAATATTTTTCATTTTTATAAAAAATTTAGTTAAAAAAATATTTTTCTAATAAAAAAATAAATCAAGAAAATAATTTTTACGTTTGAAAAAATAAAATCATTTTTCGCATCTTAAAATATTTATCAAGACATTTATATATAAATTTATTAATAAAATTTTATTTTTTAAATTAAAATTAAATAATAAAAAATAAGTATTTCATTAAAAAAAAATTTTAAAAAAGCATTTTTTATAAAACATATTTTTTAAATACAAATTATTTTTTACATATAAATAAAACCTTAATTTCAAATTTAAATCCAATCGGTACATGTCTCCAATGCATAATTTACTTTATTATTATTTCATAAAACTCACTTGACACATTATAAATTTACTCAAAATTGCATTCACAGATTTAGTTTGATGGTAAATATATGAAAAGTAAATCTGAGATATTTCAGATTCTACTTCTCCAATTTCTAAATTCCCATTTTTTTTTAAAAAAAAAACAAAATTTATCCAAAATTATCTGCCCATTACTGATATATGTTATTTTTCTATAATTATTTTCATCCATACCTTCTACATTTGCTAATTGTTTTCATTTTATATAGAATAAATTGAGTTTTAATTTTTGTTCCAATGGCTAATATATATATATTCGTGTTTGACAGGATATAGAAGAGTCGAGTGCATCTGAAATAAACAATAGGATGGAAATTGTTCAATCTAAAACTGAACCAGTGGAAAAGATTTCTATATTTTTTTCTTCTCTTTGGCTACGGCTATCAAAGTTGCAAAAGCTTACCTTGCGTAATTGTGGTTTGGTAAAAGCACTGTTTCATCCTTCTGTTACCCAGCAATTTTTGCAGCTTAAAGAATTAAATATCTCAGCATGTTGTAAGATGGAATATATAGTTGCAGAAGCAAAAGAAGAAGAAAAAAACAAGGGCATAAGCAAAATAGCGTTTCCTAATCTAACTAAGCTTGATCTTGGTGATCTACCAGAGCTGGTGGCTTTCTTTGCAGACAATGATATTTCTTTTGAGTTGTACTCATTAGTATGTTTGGATATATGGTCTTGTCCTAAACTGAAGACACATTATTGTGAAACTCCAGACTCATCAACTTTGAACAAAAGTTACGATCAAAGTGAGCTCAAACTCATGTTCCCAACAAGCTCAATTGCTCAACGCTTACTAAGAAGAGGAAAGCCAAAAGATGTTTCCAAGAAAAAGGTATGTACTCATTGAATTTCATAACGTAATGCCATTGAAATTGTTGAAATTTACTTTAGAGTTTGGGAGTTAGAAGCATTACACCTACAATAGCAATGAATGAATTAGATGATCTCCCTAATAAATTTGGCAGGATATGGAGATGGAGCAGCCAAGCACATCTCAAATGAAAAGTGGACCAATGGAAATGATTTCTACATTATTTTTTCCACCAAGTTCACCATTATTAAATTTGCGAGAGCTTCATATCTTTGGATGTGATTTTCAAGAAGCAGCCTTTCCTCTCTCTGTAGCTCAACAATTGGAGCAGCTTAAAGACTTAACCATTTCGTCATGTGAGAAGATGGAATACATTGTTGCAAAAGATAAGGGAAGAAGCAAAATAGTATTGTTTCCTAGCCTAACTGATCTTGACCTTTCACATCTGCCAAATTTGATGGGTTTTTGCAAGGATAATAATGTTTCTCTTGAGTGGTCTTTGTTAGAACGATTGTGGTTTTATGAAATCGTCCCTTCCAAAATCGTTTCAGTTCCAAAATCGTCAACATTGAGTACGAATGATGAGGTTGATCACCTTGATACTACCTTTTGTGCCACATTGATACCACGAAGAAGGAAAAAGCAAGATAATAATTTCAGCAAAAAGGTATGAAAGATAAATTATAATTATTTGAAATGAATAAATGTGAATTTGAATTTAGTATTTATTTAATTTCTCAATTTTTATTTATTAAAATTTTCAAATCAGTTATATATTTTATTTTTATTTAAAAATTTCATATTTTTGTAGTTAAATAAAAAAAATTCATATTTTCTAAATAATATATTATAACTATTTTATGCTGACACACATGATATATTTTCAAATTTTATATTTTACAAAAATTTATTCACTATTTATCAGTGTAATTGTTTTTCTGCTATATTGGATATAAAAAAATAGATAAATATTTACACAAATTCATATTTATATAATTTATTTTAAGATAAAAGGTAAAACATTAAGATTTAGTACTAAACATATACTAAGGTCTTTAAAGTTTTATTTTATTAATAAAATAGTCCTTTGAACTAAATATTTTTATTTAATCATGTCTATTAAATTCATTCATATTTTTTTATTAGTTTATTATTTTTCCTTCTTAATAATTAAAAATTTGTGAAAAATAACTTCAAATCAAATTAATGTATTTTAATTTTTATTAACATATATTAAAATAACAAAATGATGTTTTTAAATTAATTTTAACAGTATTTTATTTATAATTTTTAAAACTTATGTACATAATTTTTAATATTATTAAGCATGGAATATGAGCATAAATATTGAATACAACTTTTGATAGATTAACTTATTGATACTCAATAATATTGAAAATCATGCATGTAACTTTTAAGAATTAAAAAAAAAATAAAACTTTTTAAATATATTATTTTGTTATTTTAGCATTAGTTAATAAAAATTTAAAATGTGTGGAATTCAATTTAAAACTTATTTTCTATAATGTTTTAATTATTGAAGAGAAAAATGTTATAATTGATGAAAAAGTACACAATTGACTTTAATATGGACAAAAAATGATATTATCAAAATAAAAATATTTATTTCAAATGTCCATATTTTAATTTTATAATATAAGTTATCGTTAATTTTTTAAAATTTAATTTAGTTTATTAGCTAATTAATATTAAAATTTTAGTTTTATTATTAAAAAAAATTATCTGTTTATGTTGTTTTATAAGGAAAATTTACCAATCTAATTACTGATTTATGAAAGTGAATCAAATTATTAAATGATGTTTTGTATTTTTATAAAATATATATGTTGGTTTGGCAGGTTTCATTAATAAAGAATCAGAGGGATCCATCTGTTAGCAATACTGATGAAAGTTGTGCATTTCCGTCCAAATTGATTCAACAGTTGCAAAATCTGAAACACCTTAGGATTCACGGCAGCGATTCAGTGGAAGTAATATTTTCATTTGAAGGGCTGATTAATGGAGTGCTCAATTCAGTGGAAGAGATATGCTTAGTTAATTTACCAAATTTGAAGCACGTTTGGTTCAAGATTCCACCAGAAGTCACAGCCTTCCAAAACCTGCGAGAGTTGATTGTAATAGATTGTGATAATTTAATAAACCTTTTCTCAATTTGCTCGGCCAAACTTGTAGGAAATCTACAATCAATAGAGATTAGAAGGTGCAACAGGATGGAGGAAATTATTGGAAAAGAGGATGAAGAAATTAGCACGCAAAAAATTGTGTTCCCTCAACTAAGGTCTCTGACACTTGAGGATTTACCCAACCTCAACAGTTTCTGCAATAGGATTTATGCTCTTGAATTTCCATTTCTAGAAACATTGAAGTTTTTGAACTGGAAAAGGATGGAGACATTCTTCTATGGATCATTAAGCATGCCAAAGCTAGAGAAGGTTATGATAAATAGAAGGTTGCATCAATTAATGGGATCTGATCCAAACCTTAATGCAAAAATGAGTGAGTTGTTAAAGATGAATCAATAAGAGGTATGATTCATTTCCTAATGCCTTTATTTAGAATGGTAAATTTTTAGAGAATTCAAGTGAATTAATTTTTTTTTTAAATTTTTGTGTTTAGAAAAATTAAGAATATAAGAATTTTTTTAAATTTTTGTGAGAATTGATTTTGAATTAAAAATTAAGCATTGCTTTTCTTTAGTTATCATATGTCTTTTGAAATTGTGAATTTAGTTTGGATTGGTGAATAACCCACACTTGCATAATCTCAAGAATATCTTATAAATAATTAAATATGATAAATAATTTATTTGTTACACAAGAACTTGATGCCACTAACAATGGTGATTTTGATTATTCCAAATTTCAGGAAGAAGGAGAAGCTGAGTTTGAGTCGTGAAGAGGAAAGTGATGAAGCTGCTTTTAATGGAGAATAGCATTGGGATCAAGGTGTTCAATGAAGATTGAATATTTAGGATTTTTTTTTCTCGAGTCTTGAAGTTGAAAAAAATAAACAATTCCTTTCTCTCGTGATTTCTCATCAACAAAATTTCATGAGTCTTAAAATTCTAAGGCAAGTGTTAAATAACTTTACTGTTATTAAAGACATATGAAAGATTTGTTCATGTTATTATCATGCTATGTTTAGTTCTTTTCATTGGTTTTTCAATGGGACGACAGACAACTATGTCCATAGTTCATATGGATTGTCTATCATCAGTAAGGTGACTTCTTTGTCTTATTTGATTATTTTGTGGTTGCTAGTTGTATAGTGCGTGAAATTGTTTGGTTCGGTTTTTTTGTATTTTTAAATTTCTATTCTGATAATATTTTTACTGTTTATGAATAAAAAAAGTAAATTATATTTTAGTCTCTAAATTTTAACATAATTAATAAATTGATTTCTGTATTCTTAAAATCAAATACTTAAATCCCTATATAATTATTCCGTTTAAATTGGAGATCTTTCTCTCCATAATTCCATTAGTCAAATGTTCAAAAGATAATAAACATTTCAAATAACTAAAATATCATCATAAACACTTAAATCCTTTTCAATATAAGTGAGAATTTTATGTTATATAAATTATACTTTGATCCTTAAATTTTAGCATAATTGATAGATCAGTTTTTATATTTTTAAAACTAAATCTTTAAATCCCTCTATATTTAATTCATTTAAAATTACAGTTATTTTATCCACTATAAGCATTAGTTCAAAGCTAGTGTATGATCAAATTTTTCCAGAAAGTACAATTGTTTCCTAAAATACTCTTTATAAAAATTTATAATTTACTTAAAAGTTGGTAACACGTAAAAATAACTGAAATTGTAAGTATTTTATAAAAATTATAAAATTATAAGTATTGAAGTATTTTAATGAATGGAAATTGAAGATAAAAAAGTATTAAAAATTAGTTAAATGAGATATTATAGATAAAAGTTAATGAAAACTTAAGTATTCTTTCAAATAAAAAATGAAGGATCAAAATGTTTAAATTATAATAAATGAGGATAGACTGACCATAAAGGGATTTAAGAGTACGATTTTTAAAATACAGGGACCGATTCATTAATGTTAGAGTGTGAACATAATCTATATATAATAATAGGAGATTATATAATCATAGGTTAATTAATTGATAGAGAATTCTTAAGAGTTGGATTATTAAGGCCTTGTAATTTGTATATATACACACTTACTTCAATTAGAATATACACTAAAATTGCCCAATTATTTCTTATTTTATTATATGGTATCAGAGTCTCTCCCATAGAGATTTGAATTTTTCCTTTTCTGTTATGTTTAGAGAATTAGGGCTCCTATTCTTTTAGGTTACAAATATAGGGTTATTTGCTTTTTACTCACCTCGAAGTCCCCTTATCAGATCTATGGTCCGTTTACCGTTTGAGTATTGAGTGGAGGTATTTTTGGTTTGGATTGCATTCTAGTATAAGAGTATAGAGTTTTGGTTGAAATGGTTTCTGATAATAAGACTCATATTGTTAAAATTATCCTAATGCCTTCAGTAGCGACTAAAACAGGTAAAACTTGTCTTATTTCCTCTTCGTATAAATGGGGCATTGATTCTGGTGCCACGGATCACATGACAGATAATCCTCATATTTTTACTAGCTTTCGATCTCATAAAGTACCTTCTCCTATTATTATAGCTAATGGGCCAACCTATAATGTTGAGGGTTCTGGGACTGTTAAACTCACTCCTTCTATTACTCTATCATCTATGCTAAGTTTACCTAATCTTGCCTTTAATTTAATTTTTGTAAGTAAACTTACCAAAGATCTAAATTGTTGTATTTCTTTTTTTCCTGATCATTGTCTCATTTAGGATCTTGTGATGAAGTAGATTATTAGCAAAGGACATATATCTGGGATCTCTACATTTTGGATGAATGGGTGCCTCGGTCTGTTGCCTGCTCCATTGTCGTGTCTCCATTTGAAGCATATTGTCGGTTGGGACATCCTTCTTTGCCGATTTTGAAGAAGTCATGCCCTTAATTTCATGAGGTATCTTCATTGGAATATGAATCATGTCATTTTGCAAAACATCATCGAAACTTTTTAAGTCCTAGAGTCAATAAACGAGCTGAGTTTGCTTTTGAATTAGTTCATTTAGATATTTAGGGCCCATGTTCGGTTGGATCTAAGACTGGGTTCAGATATTTTATCACTTTTGTGAATGATAACTCTATAATGACTTGGATTTATTCTATGAAACATCGTTCGGAAGTATTTTCTCATTTTTCTGCCTTTTGTGTTGAAATCAAGACTTAATTTAATGTTTCTGTGCAAATTTTGCGAAGCGACAATACTAAAGAATATATGTCAGAATCAGTCTAGGCTTATATGATTCAACATGGTATTCTTCATCAATCGTCATGTATTGATACACCCGCTCAAAATGGGATAGCTGAAAGGAGGAATCGATATCTCCTTGAGACTGCTCGAGCTCTGTTGTTTCAAATGCAAGTTCCTAAGCAATTTTGGGCCAATGCTGTCTCTATTGCATGCTTTCTCATTAATCGCATGCCCTCCACAGCACTAAATGGTAATACTCCTTATAATGTCCTCTTTCCTAAGAAACTATTATTTCCTCTAGAACCACGACTTTTTTGGCAGCACTTGCTATATTCGGAATGTCAGACCTCATATGACTAAATTTGATCCTAAAGCTTTGAAGTGTGTTTTTTGGGATATTTTTACCTTCAGAAGGGGTATCGATGTTACTCTCTAGACCTCAACAAATATCTGGTCTCAACAGATGTAGCCTTTTTAAAAAAAATTCCTTTTTATCATATTACACAAATCTCTTCTAATCAAGAAGAGGATGATGAGTGGCTCATCTATAGAAACATATCTGATGGTGGGACCTCTTCGAGTATGTCTTCTACTGTACAATCTGATGGTAACATTCCTTCTAGTACTCAGCCTCCTATTAAACCGTCAGTTATTCAAGTTTACTCTCAGAGACCAGTACCTGATGATATATATCCTGCACCAGAATCTTCTTCGCCATTGGATCCACTACCAAGGTAAACGACAGTGTAAATCTGTTTATTCTGTTCCTAACTTTTTATCTTATAATCACCTGACTCCTTCTTCTACCTCCTTAAATTGTCTATCTAGATTCCATTTCTTTGCCTAAGTTAGTTAAAGAGGCACTGACCCATTCTGGATGGCGTGATGCAATGTTTGAAGAGATCAAGGCTCTAGATGAAAATCATACTTAGAAACTAGTTGATTTACCCTTTGGCAAAAAGGCTATGGGCTGTAAATGGACTTTTGCCATCAAAGTCAATCCAGATGGTCCCGTCGCAAGGCTTAAGGCCCGTCTTGTCACCAAAGGTTATGCCCAAACCTATGGCGTTGACTATTCTGACACTTTTTCTCCTGTGGCAAAAATGACCTCAGTACGCTTGTTCATCTTTCTAACTGCTTCTCAGCATTGGCCTTTACACCAGTTAGATATCAAGAATGTATTTTTACATGGTGACCTCCAGAAGGAGGTGTATATGGAGCAACCATCAGGGTTTGTATGTAACGCCCCGGAAATCCGGACCGCTACCGGCGCTAGGATCCGGGTCGACTTAAGGCCGCCGGGACCCGTAGCAAGCCTGACATAAAACCTGTAAACCTGTATAATCCCATACATGATCAACAACATGCATAAAAATTTAAAACTTTACTTCATACATACTGTCATCAACTAACTCAACCTGTGCATACTCTGAACATATACATAACATAGTCCCTCTGTGGGATCTCATCAAGCCTTAAAGGCAAAACAACCTGTGTTGAGTTAGTTTACATAAGCATCATAACATAAGATCATGTATATACAAAAGGGATTAACAATATGCTATGGTCAAGCACAACTCTATCCTCAATAACCTCATTACATAACATCCTGAATATTTTTACATTTCATCATAATACAATTGTCATGTCCACAAACTAACTATTACACACTTATGACTTTTTCTCTTCTTGCCTTCTCTATCTATCCCGTACCTGCAAACCTGGGGGTTAGGGGAGAGGGGTGAGCTAGATGCCCAGTGAGTAGAACTATAAAAAAGAATATTTAAAACATGCTATCATGAAATGCGTCACTGCACAAACAAATCACATCACGGATGGACTGATTCAAAAATCCCTCAACTCCATGCCCAGCCCTATTATGGGCACCACAGGACTTCGTATTGCCCGGCCCTACTATGGGCACCACAGGACTTCGTACTCGGAGTTATTGCCCGGCCCTATTATGGGCACCACAGGACTTCGTATTGCCCGGCCCTATTATGGGCACCACAGGACTTCGTATATAGAAGGCTAATGAATCATCCTAATGTCCATCCACTCTCATCTATCACAACAATACAATGCGGCATAGTCTTGAATTCTAATGCAAACAACCTATAATATGATCATGATGCATGAAGCATGATAAAAGCATTTCATTTCTTAATTTAAAAGGTTAAGTTTAGTTCCACTCACCTCTGGCTGACTCTGACAAACTCTGTAGCAGCTGGCTCACTGCTGGGGTCCTTGGTTCCTCGGGTCCGAACCTACACAGGTGGACTCCAATGAGGGACCAAACATACATAAACATAACTCTAATATATTCCCCAAAAACCCCCAAAAACATCCTGAAAACATCACATGAAAATATGCATGAAATGGCTGAACAGGGCACTTTCGGCGGCACCTTCGGCGGCCGAAAGTCCTGGACAGAGACGAAACTCAGGTAGGTTCGGCGGCACCTTCGGCGGCCGAAAGTCCCAGACAGAGACGAAAGTCTCTTTTCGGGGGCAACTTCGGCAGCCGAAAGGCCTGCCTCCCCAGCCATGTTCGGCGGCCGAAAGTGCCTTCGGCTGCCGAACCTGGTTTCTGCCAAAGGGTAGAAACTCGGTTCCTTTGTGCATTTTTGCCTCCAAACTCACCAATCATGCATATACCTCACTTAAAACATGCATACAAGATCCTAGGGGCCTCAAAACATCAAATACCCCAACTACAACACTTCAAGCATACTCAAACATGCCACATTGTTCAAAAAGTCATCAAAAACCCATAGGTTCAACATATACCCTAACATGCATTTTACCCCTTAAAACTTCATAAAACTTGTTTAAATCATACATTGAGCTTAAGATCGGCTCTTACCTCTTGAAGATCGAGGGTTGAGGAGATCTAAACTTGGAGATGGGAGAAGTTCCAACTTTTGGTCTCCAAGCTCCAAAACTCGTTCTAAGCTCAAAGATCTTCAAAACCAAAGTTATAAACTTGTAAAGATCATGGAAAAAGGAAGGAAAGACTCAAGATTGGGGAAGGATGGCGGAATGCTCACCTTGGCCGAAATGGGGAGAAAAAGCTCGCCCATTTTCGGCTAAGGGACCCTTTTATAGGTGGCTGGCCAGGCCACGTTCGGGGGCCGAATGTGCCTCCGCATCCATGCAATGTTCGGCGGCCGAACTTGACTTTCGGCGGCCGAAACTGGACTTCCCTAACTCATGCTTTCGGGGGCCTAACGTGCCTCCAAAACGCATGCATGTTCGGCGGCCGAACTTGACTTTCGGCGGCCGAACCTGAGTTTTCCTCCAAGGACTTTTCATGCAAAAACTCATTTAGTTTCATACTTTAAAACATTAAAATTCATGAAAACATTTTACAAAAAAACATGATTCTACCCTTCTAGAGATCTCCGACATCCGAGATTCCACCGGACGGTAGGATTTCCGATACCGGAGTCTAGCCGGGTATTACATTCTCCCCCCCTTAAGAACATTCGTCCCCGAATGTTCCTCACTAGCACACATAGCATGGCAAAGAACATAACACACATAGGGATCTAACCTTAAAAGAGATGAGGGTACTGCTGGAGCATAGACTCCCGTGTCTCCCAAGTGCATTCCTCCAAGTTGTGGTGGTTCCACAGGACTTTCACCATCGGGATTTCCTTGTTTCTTAACTTTCTGATCTGGGTGTCTATGATCCGCACTGGCTGTTCAACATAGGTGAGATCCTCTTGGACCTCCACATCAGGCTCACTAAGAACCTTGCTCGGATCTGACACAAACTTCCTCAACATTGAAACATGGAAAACCAGATGGATTCTTTCCATCGAAGCAGGTAAATCCAGCTTGTACGACACATTCCCAATCTTTTGCAAGATTTCAAAGGGTCCGATGTATCGTGGGGCTAGTTTACCTTTCTTCCCGAAGCGAACCACTCCCTTCATTGGAGACACCTTGAGCAATACCAGATCCCCCTCCTGAAACTCTAACTGTCTTCTGCGGATGTCTGCATAGCTCTTCTGTCTGCTTACAGCAGTCTTGATTCTTTCTCTGATTATGGGTACCACCCTGCTGGTGATCTCTACTAACTCAGGCCCTGCCAAGGCCTTTTCTCCAACTTCCTCCCAGCAAACAGGTGATCTGCACTTCCTTCCATACAAAGCTTCATATGGAGCCATCCCGATGCTAGCATGATGGCTGTTGTTGTAGGCAAACTCCACCAAAGGTAGATGTTGCCTCCAAGAACCGCCAAAGTCCAGCACACACATTCTCAACATATCTTCTATGGTCTGGATGGTCCTCTCTGACTGTCCGTCTGTCTGTGGATGGAAGGCAGTACTGAAATCCAACCTGGTACCCATGGCATTCTGCAGACTCCGCCAAAACCTGGAGGTGAACTGGGGCCCTCTATCTGACACTATTGAAACGGGAACCCCATGCAGTCTGACTATCTCATCAACGTACACCTGCGCCAACTTGTCCACAGAATAGCCACTCCTGACAGGGATGAAGTGAGCAGATTTGGTGAGTCTGTCCACAATCACCCATATGGAGTCCAATCTGTTGGACGTCGCCGGTAACCCCACTACGAAGTCCATAGCTATATTCTCCCATTTCCACTCTGGAATAGGTAGCGGGTTAAGCATTCCAGCCGGCTTCTGATGTTCCAGCTTCACCCTCTGACATACTTCGCAGGCGGACACAAACTGTGCCACTTCTTTCTTCATCGCTGGCCACCAATAAACTTTCTTCAAATCTTGATACATCTTGGTGGCTCCGGGGTGAATGCTGTATCTTGCATTATGAGCCTCTCTCATAATGTCTCCTTTTAGCCCAATGTCATCTGGTACACATAGTCTGCTCCCATAGCGGAGGATCCCCTTACTGTCGAATCTGTACTCGCTATCATTGCCTGACTGAACAGTCCTGGCAACCTTCACTAACTCCGGGTCCTCATGCTGTTTCTGAGCCACCTGCTCCAGAAACACGGGTGCTACTCTCATCTGGGCCACTAAGGCACCTGTACCAGACAACTCCAACTGTAGACCTTCCTCAAAAAGCTTGTAGAACTCCTTCACCACTGGTCTCCTCTCTGCCGTGATGTGGGATAGACTGCCTAGTGACTTCCGGCTTAGGGCGTCTGCCACGACATTCGCCTTACCCGGATGGTACTGGATCTTGCAATCATAGTCACTCAGCAACTCTACCCATCTCCTCTGTCTCAAATTTAGATCCCTCTGACTCAAGATGTACTGCAGGCTCTTATGATCTGTAAAGATCTCACATTTTACCCCATAGAGGTAGTGCCTCCACATCTTGAGTGCAAAGATTACTGCTGCCATCTCCAGGTCGTGTGTGGGGTAATTCAACTCATGCTTCTTCAGCTGCCTAGAAGCATAAGCGATCACCCTCTCATTTTGCATAAGCACACAACCCAGTCCCACACGAGACGCATCACAAAAGACTGTAAAGTCCTCTCCACTAGATGGCAGAGCTAACACTGGTGCTGAAGTCAACCTCTTCTTAAGCTCTTCAAAACTCTCTTCGCACTGGTCGGTCCACAAAAATTTCTGATTCTTCCTGGTTAATCTGGTAAGAGGAGCTGCTATCTTTGAGAAGTCCTGAACGAACCTCCTGTAGTAACCTGCCAAACCCAAGAAACTTCTAATCTCTGTCACTGAAGTGGGTCTAGGCCAGTTAGCCACAGTTTCTGTCTTCTTGGGATCTACCTCAATACCATTCTCTGACACTATATGCCCCAAGAACGAAATGCTCCTCAGCCAGAACTCACATTTAGAGAACTTGGCATACAAGCCACGTTCCCTCAAAGTCTGCAAGACCAACCGCAGATGATGGGCATGCTCCTCTGCATTCCTGGAATACACCAAGATATCATCTATGAAGACAATAACAAAGTGATCCAGGTACTGGCTAAACACTCTGTTCATGAGATCCATGAATGCTGCAGGGGCGTTAGTTAACCCGAACGGCATCACAAGGAACTCAAAATGCCCATATCTGGTCCTGAAAGCCGTGTTTGGCACATCCTCATCCCTTATCCTTAGCTGATGGTACCTCGATCTTAGATCTATTTTGGAGAAACAACCCGCTCCGGCTAGCTGGTCGAATAGATCATCGATCCTAGGCAATGGGTACCTATTCTTGGTAGTGACTTTGTTCAACTGCCTGTAGTCGATACAAAGTCTAAGGGATCCATCCTTCTTCCTCACAAACAAGACCGGAGCACCCCAAGGTGAGGTACTCTGTCGGATGAAACCCTTTTCTACCAGCTCTTGCAATTGCTCTTTCAACTCCTTCAACTCGGCTGGAGCCATCCTGTAGGGAGGGATAGAGATCGGTCTAGTGCCAGGCACCAACTCTATCTCGAACTCTATCTCCCTAGCAGGTGGTAAACCTGGAAGCTCATCAGGAAAGACATCCTGAAACTCTCTGACAACTGGCACCGAGGCCGGCTCCCTGACCTGACTGTCTAGCTCTCTCACATGAGCTAAGTACCCCTGACATCCCTTCCTAAGCAACCTACGAGCCTGAAGAGCTGATATCAGACCTCTAGGTGTGCCCCTCTTGTCTCCTCTGAAGACGACCTCTGACCCGTCCTGATCTCTGAACTTGACTACCTTGTCTCTGCAGTCCAAGGTAGCACCATGGGTAGATAGCCAATCCATCCCTAGAATGACGTCAAAGTCTGTCAAATCTAGAACCACAAGGTCGGTGGAGAGGCATCTTCCCTCAATAAAAACTGGACTGTATTGGCAGACTGACACTGCCACTGACGGGTCACACTTGGGTCCACTGACCCATAGGGGACACTCTAACCCAGAGACTATCAGACCTAACCTCTCAACGGCTCTCGGAGCAATAAATGAATGAGATGCACCCGGGTCCATTAATGCATACACATCAGAACACCCAATGACGAGATTACCTGACACCACGGTGTTGGATGTGTTAGCCTCCTGCTGTGTCATGGTGAAGATCTTGGCTGGAGCTGATGGACCTTCACCTCGGGAACCAGAAGAAGAGGCTGCCCCTCTCCCTCTACCTCTGCCACTGCCCTGAGTTGTGGCTGGAACTGCTGGCTGTGCCACACTACCAGAAGCTGTCTGCTGGGGCTGGCCCATAAAAGGCGCTCTAGGACAATCCCGAGCTATGTGTCCCTCCTGTCCACATCTGAAACATGCATTAGTCCCAGCTCGACACACTCCCCTGTGCGGTCTTCCACATCTCTGGCATTCTGTACCGTCTGAGCCTGAGCTCGAGCCACCGCCGAATCCCAGACCGGATTTCAACTTGTTCCAAAACTTATTCTTCTTCGGCTTCTTGGTGGTGTTATCCCACCTCTTCTTACCTGAGCTCTGAGAAGAGAAACCTGGTCCTCCTCTGCTTGGGGTCTTAACCCCTGAAGACTGGGTCACTGACTGCTTCACTGACCCTTCAACTATAGCACTTGCCTCCATTCTTCGAGCCATATCCACCACAGTGTGGAAACTTTCTCTCTCAGCTGACTGAACCAACGAGGAGTACCTGGAATGCAGCTTCATAACATATTTCTTGGCTTTCTTCGTATCTGAATCTAGAGCTTGCCCTGAAAAAGGCAATAGCTCCAAGAATTTATCCGTGAACTCCTCTACACTCATGTGTTCTGACTGCCTCAGTTGCTCAAACTCAATCATTTTCAGTTCTCTAGAACTGTCTGGAAAAGCCCATCCAGCGAACTCGTTCTCAAATTCCTCCCATGTCATATCGTCTAGTCTCGGGTCCACATAACACTTGAACCATTCCCGTGCCTTCTTGCACTTTAAAGTGAACCCTGCCATCTGAATGGCCCTGCTGTCACTTGCCCCTAGCTCATCAGTTATTGTCTTCACTACTCTCAGATACTCAAAGGGGTCATCCCCTGACTTGTATTTGGGAGCATCTAGCTTGAGGTAATCTGTCATCTTTACCTTGCTCCCATCAACTGAGCTAGGTCTAGGAGGTTGAGTAACTGGGGCTGCTGGTTCTGTAGGTGGTGGAGGTGGAGGTGCAGCATTCCTCGAGGCGGGGTTTGCAGGGTTTGGATAGAAGGGTGAGGGTGGATAAGCTGGGTACTGTGTGTATGGTGGGTAGAAAGGTGGATAAGGCATGTAGGTAGGGTAGGGGTTAAAGCTGGAGTAATCCGATGTACCTCCCATCGGATATCCTGAACCCTGTGGGAAGGGTGGATAATGGGGTGGAAAACCATACCCCGAGGCCTGAACGCCTCCCTGTGACTCCCCTGTCCCTTCTTCCTGCATGCTCACATCCAAGTTCCCATCCCTCCTCTGATCCTCTTCCATAACCTCCCTCACATCTGAAGAACTTCCTCCTCTATCAGTCCCCCTTCTGCTGGCATCAAAAGACCTTCTAGGGTCCCTTGACACTCTATCTCTGTTGGCTCTACAAGACATTGCCCTAGGCAATGTAGGAGGACGGGCGCTCGTGCCCTCATCCTCAGGTGGCACTCCAGTCAATCGCGCAGATCGACGAGTTCCTCTCATCCTATTCTCTGAAAAACAACTCATAACAAGCAAACATTAGCATCATATGGTTCATGTGGGCACACATGAACCCTCATCGCATACATCACATAGCATATCATATCATTAATGCACATGCATAAAGTCATGGCATTTCACATCATCATGCAAGACAGGACTCAACATCCTATCCTAGTGGACATGACCTTCCTATTGTGCTTGACCTTCTATAA
Source organism: Manihot esculenta (assembly GCF_001659605.2). Lineage (NCBI taxonomy): Eukaryota > Viridiplantae > Streptophyta > Magnoliopsida > Malpighiales > Euphorbiaceae > Manihot > Manihot esculenta. The sequence continues at coordinate 20,704,338 of NC_035162.2, read as the reverse complement.
CATCTATGAGCCCGACACTCTAGGTCCGATCCTTATGAACCTAGGGCTCTGATACCACTCTGTAACGCCCCGGAAATCCGGACCGCTACCGGCGCTAGGATCCGGGTCGACTTAAGGCCGCCGGGACCCGTAGCAAGCCTGACATAAAACCTGTAAACCTGTATAATCCCATACATGATCAACAACATGCATAAAAATTTAAAACTTTACTTCATACATACTGTCATCAACTAACTCAACCTGTGCATACTCTGAACATATACATAACATAGTCCCTCTGTGGGATCTCATCAAGCCTTAAAGGCAAAACAACCTGTGTTGAGTTAGTTTACATAAGCATCATAACATAAGATCATGTATATACAAAAGGGATTAACAATATGCTATGGTCAAGCACAACTCTATCCTCAATAACCTCATTACATAACATCCTGAATATTTTTACATTTCATCATAATACAATTGTCATGTCCACAAACTAACTATTACACACTTATGACTTTTTCTCTTCTTGCCTTCTCTATCTATCCCGTACCTGCAAACCTGGGGGTTAGGGGAGAGGGGTGAGCTAGATGCCCAGTGAGTAGAACTATAAAAAAGAATATTTAAAACATGCTATCATGAAATGCGTCACTGCACAAACAAATCACATCACGGATGGACTGATTCAAAAATCCCTCAACTCCATGCCCGGCCCTATTATGGGCACCACAGGACTTCGTATTGCCCGGCCCTATTATGGGCACCACAGGACTTCGTATATAGAAGGCTAATGAATCATCCTAATGTCCATCCACTCTCATCTATCACAACAATACAATGCGGCATAGTCGTGAATTCTAATGCAAACAACCTATAATATGATCATGATGCATGAAGCATGATAAAAGCATTTCATTTCTTAATTTAAAAGGTTAAGTTTAGTTCCACTCACCTCTGGCTGACTCTGACAAACTCTGTAGCAGCTGGCTCACTGCTGGGGTCCTTGGTTCCTCGGGTCCGAACCTACACAGGTGGACTCCAATGAGGGACCAAACATACATAAACATAACTCTAATATATTCCCCAAAAACCCCCTAAAACATCCTGAAAACATCACATGAAAATATGCATGAAATGGCTGAACAGGGCACTTTCGGCGGCCGAAAGTCCTGGACAGAGACGAAACTCAGGTAGGTTCGGCGGCACCTTCGGCGGCCGAAAGTCCCAGACAGAGACGAAAGTCTCTTTTCGGGGGCAACTTCGGCAGCCGAAAGGCCTGCCTCCCCAGCCATGTTCGGCGGCCGAAAGTGCCTTCGGCTGCCGAACCTAGTTTCTGCCAAAGGGCAGAAACTCGGTTCCTTTGTGCATTTTTGCCTCCAAACTCACCAATCATGCATATACCTCACTTAAAACATGCATACAAGATCCTAGGGGCCTCAAAACATCAAATACCCCAACTACAACACTTCAAGCATACTCAAACATGCCACATTGTTCAAAAAGTCATCAAAAACCCATAGGTTCAACATATACCCTAACATGCATTTTACCCCTTAAAACTTCATAAAACTTGTTTAAATCATACATTGAGCTTAAGATCGGCTCTTACCTCTTGAAGATCGAGGGTTGAGGAGATCTAAACTTGGAGATGGGAGAAGTTCCAACTTTTGGTCTCCAAGCTCCAAAACTCGTTCTAAGCTCAAAGATCTTCAAAACCAAAGTTATAAACTTGTAAAGATCATGGAAAAAGGAAGGAAAGACTCAAGATTGGGGAAGGATGGCGGAATGCTCACCTTGGCCGAAATGGGGAGAAAAAGCTCGCCCATTTTCGGCTAAGGGACCCTTTTATAGGTGGCTGGCCAGGCCACGTTCGGGGGCCGAATGTGCCTCCGCATCCATGCAATGTTCGGCGGCCGAACTTGACTTTCGGCGGCCGAAACTGGACTTCCCTAACTCATGCTTTCGGGGGCCTAACGTGTCTCCAAAACGCATGCATGTTCGGCGGCCGAACTTGACTTTCGGCGGCCGAACCTGAGTTTTCCTCCAAGGACTTTTCATGCAAAAACTCATTTAGTTTCATACTTTAAAACATTAAAATTCATGAAAACATTTTACAAAAAAACATGATTCTACCCTTCTAGAGATCTCCGACATCCGAGATTCCACCGGACGGTAGGAATTCCGATACCGGAGTCTAGCCGGGTATTACATTGTAGCTCAGGGAGAGTATGGGAAAGTCTGCTGTTTGAAGAAATGTTTGGAAAGTTCAGTGAAGTTGTTCAAAAATTTGGATTGAAAAAAAGCAAGTGTGACCATTCAGTCTTCTATAGAAATTCAGATACTAGTATCATTCTCCTTATTGTGTATGTTGATGATATTGTCATTATAGGAAATGATAGTACAGGAATCTCTTCTCTCAAAAATTACTTGCATGAGAGTTTTCATACCAAAAACTTGGGTCAGCTTAAGTATTTCTTAGGAGTTGAAGTCTTGAGGAGTAAAAGGAAAATTTTCCTGTCTCAAAGGAAGTATATCATTGACTTACTTGCAGAAACTGGAAAGATGGATGCTAAACCATGTAGCACACCAATGATTCCTAATATATGTCTCACAAAGGATGACAAAGACCCTTATGATGATTCAGAAAGGTATAGAAGGTTGGTTGGAAAATTGAACTCCTTTATGGTGATGACTCGGCCAGATATTGCTTTTGCAGTAAGCGTTGTAAGTCAGTTCATGTCTGCACCTATGATAAAACATTGGACTGCTTTAGAACAAATTCTATATTATCTAAAAGGGACTCCTGAACTCGGTATACTCTATAGTGATCATGGGCATACTGCACTTGAGTTTTTTTTCTGATGCTGACTGGGCGGGATCTAAAAGTTATAGAAGGTCGACTACAGGCTACTGTGTATTTGTTGGAGGAAATCTAGTGTCTTGAAAAAGTAAAAAGTAAAATGTGGTATCTAGATCCAGTGCCGAGTCAGAATATAGGGCCATGGCTCAATTCACTTATGAGATTCTATGGATAAATCATATGCTGAAGAAAGTTGGTATGGATGTTGCGTCACCTGCGAAACTTTGATGTGATAATCAGGCTGCTCTTCACATTATTTTTAACCCAATATACCATGAACGAACTAAGCATATTGAAGTTGATTTTTATTTTATCAGTGAGAAGATTCAAGAAAATTTAATCTCCACCAGTTATGTAAAAATAGGAGAGCAACTGGATGATCTACTCACCAAAGTTTTAAATGGATCTCGAATAAAATATATTTCTAATAAGTTGAGCATGATAAACATATATGCTCCTACTTGAGGGGAGTATTAGAGTGTGAATATAATCTGTATATAATCATAGGTTAATTAATTGATAGAGGATTCTTAGGAGTTGCTTTAACAAGTACTTATAATCTATATATATAGACAATTATTTTAATAGATGATATATATTGAAATTGCCCAATTATTTTTATTTTATTACAATTAATTATGTTAAAATTCAAAAACTCAAGTGTAGTTTATCCATTTAAAAAGGGTAATAAAAATATTTCTACATTTTTAATGAAAAAAATGGATGGAGGACCTCTAATTTGGATGAATTGATTATAGATAGATTTAAGTATTTAGTTTTAAAAATATAAGCATTGATGTATTAATTATGTTGAAATTTAAAAATTAAAATATCATTAAAAGGAAAAACATCCATTGACTTTTGTTTTTTTATATATGTTTCATGTATCAAGGCATAATCCGAGCAATAAGTTCCCAAACCATGGTAAATTTGCACTCGCTCTTCATTGGTTATAATTTGCTAGGGTATGTCAATTGGGTCCTCGTTGTCCACTCCATCTCTAGACCCAAAGCCCTTGTTTCCACCTCAACTCATCCATGTCACGGGTGGAAATAGATATTTTTTTAATAAAAAAAATTTTACTAATCGAATTTTCAACCAATTTTAAAATGTTTCATGAATTAAACTAAAATTATATAATAAAATTAAAATATATGTTTTATTAATTAAGTACTGTATATATAAAATAAAATATTATAAATAAATTTATAGTTAATTGTCAACTGAGAATTAATCAAATCGATAACTAAAAATTAAAAAAATTGAAATATTATAAAATTAATTAAAAAATCAGCATTAAAAGAATTCCTATTCAAATAATCGAATTTCATATAATAATATAAAAAAATCAAATTATAAGATTTTTATTGAACTATATTCTTGTAAAAAGTTTCATATAGTTAAAAATTAAAAATAATATAAATCTTAAGTATAATATAAGATTGCATGATATGTAGTTAATACAATGAGTTTCATTTAGTTTTAAAAATAAATTATTAATTAAATTTTAATTTGTATATATAAAAATTTCAAAATAATATTTAAGTAAACTTATGTGTTTTTTTTTTTTTTTTTATAATAACCAATTAACTTTGATTGCTTCAGTTTTAAGTATAATATATATTAGAAATTATTTAGGAAGTAATTAAAATTTTGAAGAGTCAATTAATGAAAATTTAAAATTTATTATACTATCTCCGTTCCATAATTTTTTTTATTTTAATTTTTTATATAAATTAAGAAATAATAGTTATTTTAGTTGATGTGTAAAATTTTTTTTATTAATTTTCTAATTATACTCCTTTTAAAAATAAAACAAGAACATTAAGTTTTATTGAAGCAATAAAATTATTATTAATAACATATGATTTGAATTAAATACTAAAAGATGGTTTGGATTCATATTTGAAAACAAACAAACAATTAATGAGAAATTATGTTAAAAATAAAATAAATTAAATATCTTTATAATAATTAATTTATATGTTATTCATGATTATAAAAAGAAAAAAAGTATACAATATTTTAGAACAATTATAAATGGAAAAGTGGATAATAGGAGATAAGGAGTAGCTACTAAAAATTTTTATAAATTTTTTGGAGGGCCAATAGAAAATTTTAAAAAATCAATTAATAAAGAATAAAATTTACTATGAATAATTAAAAAATTTAAGAAATCTTGAGGGGGCTAAGGCCCCTAGCCCCATTGATTCTATCTCTGCCTCTTGTGGAACTAAATCCAGCTCAGCTTGTACCATCTCCATTTCAACATCCCATTATTACATGATCTAAAAACTATAGTTTAAGTTTAAGAAATGCACATTTATCTTCATAATCCACTCTTACTCTCTCTACCATGAACTAATTACCATTCATCTATAATCTATGAATTGAGGTAAGTAATGTCTGAGGAATACAACGCTCTCCTTTGCAATAGAACATGAAATCTTATCCCACCAAATTTATGCCAAAATATCATTGGATGCATGCAAATGGATTTTTCAACTTAAAGAAATCCTAATGTGACCATATCTAAGCACAAGGCTCACTTTGTTGCAAAGGGTTTTTACCAAAATTTTGGTCTTAGAGTTTTAAGACTGTAACGACCCGGAAACCGATACCCTACCGTAACGGCCCGAACCGCCACCGGCGCTAGGATCCAGATCGGCTTAAGGCCGCCGGGACCCGTAGCAAGCCAAACATACCTCCTATCACCTGGTCAAATCCCATACATGATCAAAACTTAAACATAAAAACTAAGACATCTGATGTATATACCGAGCTTGACCTGTACGCGACATAACTGAAAATATAAAAGGATCCCCTACTAGAGTCCTCATCATAACTCTAGCTGGGTCAACATAACATACATCAAGCCGGAGTCACATCCAAAGGACTAGAACCTAACCTGTGCATGCCTCAAACCACAAACATAAGACCTCCTCTAGGGTCCTTATCCATTACCATAGCGTGGTAAACAACACATGCCACAAGATTAGCTCAACACAACTCAACCTCTAGCATAACATACATCATGTATTAAACAGGGACTAACCAAGTCTCAGGGCCAAGCACATTACTAAACCATAAATATAACTCCAATTAACCTTACATTTCAATAACTCAGTTACATTACATCATCTTATATTACATGTCCACTTCTAAAACTACTAAACTGTAACGTAAACATAAACTACCACATTACAAACACATGTCACTTAATCTTTACCCTGCTGACTTCTGAGCTCTGACTCAAACCTGCAACACTGGGGTTAGGGGAGAGGGGTGAGCTAAAAAGCCCAGTGAGTAGAAACATAGAAAACAGTTCATTAATTACATGCTTTCATGAAATGCGTCATATCACAGAGAAATCACATAACTGGGTCCGTCTCGGGGTTCATGCAAATAAATATTCCCCACGGACTGTTTTTTTTAGAGTTTCTTTCTTTGCTAGCATCCTTTACTCTCAAGGATCAGACATGACCTCAAAAATCCCTCTGTCGGTGCCCGGCTCCCCCGAAGGAGCTCACACAGGACTTTCACATACATGACAGGGTGCCTAGTCCACAGAGAGCTCACAAGGACTTTCTTATATGTACTTGTCCGGCTCTCAAAAGACTCACCCAAGACTCAATGACAGATATGGGCTATTTAAGTCGCCTTGGTCCGAACCTCCTGAATCAACATCAAATAATGCAATGCGTCACATTCGTGAAACTAGTGCAATCATCCTGTTACATATATAAACATGATGCATGAACATGCTTTAGGCATTTGATTTTATAAAATAAAAGATTAAGTTAGTTCTACTCACCTCCTGGCAGACGCTGACTGACTCTGCAACTGCTAGCACTACTGGCCTCCTCGGTCCTTCGGGTCCGATCCTACACAGGTGGACTCGAATGAGGTGCCAAACATACTCTAAACAACTCATAAACATACCCCCAAAAACCCCTCTAAACATCACCAAAACATGCATAGAAAACACCCAAGAAACGGCTGGACATGGCACTTTCGGCGGCACCTTCGGCGGTCGAAAGTCCCTTCCAGAGACGAAACTCGGGTAGGTTCGGCGGCAGGTTCGGCGGCCGAAACCCCAGGACAGAAACGAAACTCAGCCTTCGGGGGCACGTTCGGCAGCCGAAAGACTGCCTCCCATGCAGGTTCGGCGGCCGAAACTCCTTTCGGCGGCCGAACCTGGTCCCCTCTGGACGACAGGTCCGATTCTGCCAAGCCAAAAACCAAACTCAAAACACCCAAATCCTTACATACTCTCTCCCAACATGCATACTCACTCCCACAAGCATAAAGGAGCATAAACTAACATAAACTCCTCAACACAAACATCACATAACATACATTGGGCATAAAACCCACATAAACCTAAACATGCATATCTACCCATACTCAACCATCAAAACCTTCATAAAACTTCATAAAAACACTAGGGAAGCAAGGATCTACACTTACCTCTTGAAGATCGAGGGTTGCGTGATCTCTAACTCGGAGGTGTGGAGAATCCAAGCTCCAAAAGCTCCAAGCTCCCAAAACTCCCTTTAAGCTTTAAAGCTCTTCAAAACCAACATAAACTCATAAAAACGTGAAGGATTGAAGAAAAAGCATGAAAACGACTTAAGGAGGACATGAACACACCTGAGCACGAGAATGGGGAGAAAACTCTCCCATTTTCGGTCTGAGGGCCTCTTATAGGTGGCCGACTAAACCTCCTTCGGCGGCCTAACGTGCCCCCTAAACTCATGCAAGTTCGGCGGCCGAACTTGACTTTCGGCGGCTGAACCTTGGCTCGTTCAAACAAGACTTTCGGAGGCCAAAGGCGCTCCCGAAGCCTTTCCATGTTCGGCGGCCGAACTTCACTTTCGGCGGCCGAACCTGGCAAACGCCTCCTTGGTCTTTTCCTTTTCAAACTCAAATCATTTCCCTTTAAAACCATGAAATCATGTGAAAACATTTTAGAAAACACATTTTACCCTTCTAGAGAGATCCAACACCCTAGATTCCGCCGGAAGGCAGGAATCCCGATGTCGGATTCTAGCCGGGTATTACATTCTTCCCCCCTTTAAGAACATTCGTCCCCGAATGTTCCACAACAAACAGGCATCAATCATACATAAACAAGCAAGCAAACCAGCAAGCAAAACCTAAAAATCTCTCTCCTGAAAGAGAGACACAGGCACTGCTGGAGTAAAACTCACGGGTCTCCGAAAGAAACACCTTAGCAGTACCCAACCTGCTCCTAAACTCCACTGGTTTCCGCTGCGCTACTCTGATCCTTACTCTTTCTCTTCATCTCATCTTTACTAACAGGCTTCTTCTCACTGCTAACCCACAACTAACTCTAACTCTCACAGGTAGTACCCGGATTTCAGACCTATCTTGGAAAACAAACAGCTCCTACTAGCTGTCCCAATAGATCATCCATCCTGCATGGGAATACCTGCGCTCTTGGTAGTGACCTTGGTCAACTGCTTACAGTCGTTACAAAGTCTCAAGGATTCATCCTTCTTTTCCCACCACCACACTGGAACACTCCAGGGCAAGGTACTAGGTCGGATAAAACCCTTATCTACCAAGCCTCACCTCTATTCTGACAACTCTCAGCTACAGATGCCATCCTATAGGGAAGGACAGAAATGGTTCTGCGTCCAGACACCACTCCTATACTCAACTCTATTTCCCTATCAGATGGTGAACCTGACAACTAGCCGAGGAAAACATCTAAGAACTCTCTCTAACAACTAACACTGAGGCTGGTTCCCTGACCCGACTGCTAAACTCTCACACAAGAGCTAGAACCCTCTGACAATTCCTCCTACGTACCCTACGAACCTGATAGGCTGACATCAAACCTCTAGGCATCCCTACACTGTGTCCTCTCAGAAGACTACCTCTGACCCATCCTGTCCTCTGAGCTGGACTACCTTGTCTCTGCAGACCAAGATAGCACCACGAGCAGAAAAATCCAATCCAACCCTAAACTGACGTCCAGACAGTCAAGTCTAGGACCTCAAGGTCGAGTGGAAGGCATCTACTCCCAACTGACACTGAACTGGACCGGCAGACTGACTCTGCCCCAGATGGATCACACTCGAGTCCACTGACCCAAAGAGAACACTCTAGCCCAGAAGCTATCAACTCAACCTCTCAATGGTTCCTAGAGCAACTACAGAAAGAGAAACTCCAGGGTTCACAAAACATACACATCAGAACATTCAAAAGTGAGCGTACCTGACATCACCATGTTCGATGTGTCTGCCTCTTGCTGAGCTTGGGCGAAGATCCGAGCTGGAGCTGACGGACCTTCTCCACGGAAACCTTCAGAAGAAAAGGCTAACCCTCTTCCTCTGCCTCGACCACTCACCTGAACCACGGTTGGAGCTACTGGCTGAGCCGCTCTACCTGAAGCTGCTTGCTGGGACGGAGTCAACCTGGGCACAGTGGGACACTCACGTGCTATGTGCCCCTCCTGTCCGCACCTGAAACAAGCTGTTGTCCCATAACGGCAGACTCCCTTGTGCGGCCTTCCGCACCTCAAGCATTTCGAACTGCCGGAGCCAGAGCTCGAACCACCAAAACCCAGACTAGCCTTTAAATTCTGCCAAAACTTCTTCTTCGACCTTCTGAGGCCTTTGCCCCACTTCTTACTTTTCGTGGAGGCTGTACTCACAGTGGAGGGATCAATCCCTCCTGAACTTGAGATCCTGGAATCCTGAGTCTGAGCATCCTCCCGAGAATCTCCCATACCTTCCTCTGGCACTCTGATTCCCGAACTAACATCCCTTCTCTGAACCTCCAACTCTACTTCCCTCATACTAGCTGACATCCTTCTCGGAGCCATTGCTTCTCTGCTTACATCAAAAGACCTTCCAAGGTCCCTTGACGTTCCCCATCTGCTGACTCCCCATGACTGCGCTCTAGGCAGAGCAGGGGAAAAGGTGTCCATACCTTCCCTCTCAGATGGAACTCCAGTCGATTTCACAGATCGATGAGCACCTCGCATTCTGGCTCCTCTGAAGAACAACACACAAGCAATCAATCAATCATTAGCATCATACGGTTCATATGTAAACACATGAACCTGCAACACATACATAACATATCATACATAACATTAATGCCCATGCATAAACTCATGGCATTCCACATCATCATTCATACAAGATAGGACTCAACATCCTATCCTAGTGGACATGATTTCTGCCTATTGTGCTTGCCCTTCTATGACCTCTAAGCCAACCTCTTTCCGATGTGCAACACACCGTACTCTCGAGGCCCAAGGCTCTGATACCATTTCTGTAACGACCCGAAAACCGATACCCTATCGTAACGGCCCGAACCGCCACCGGCGCTAGGATCCAGATCGGCTTAAGGCCGCCGGGACCCGTAGCAAGCCAAACATACCTCCTATCACCTGGTCAAATCCCATACATGATCAAAACTTAAACATAAAAACTAAGACATCTGATGTATATACCGAGCTTGACCTGTACGCGACATAACTGAAAATATAAAAGGATCCCCTACTAGAGTCCTCATCATAACTCTAGCTGGGTCAACATAACATACATCAAGCCGGAGTCACATCCAAAGGACTAGAACCTAACCTGTGCATGCCTCAAACCACAAACATAAGACCTCCTCTAGGGTCCTTATCCATTACCATAGCGTGGTAAACAACACATGCCACAAGATTAGCTCAACACAACTCAACCTCTAGCATAACATACATCATGTATTAAACAGGGACTAACCAAGTCTCAGGGCCAAGCACAGTACTAAACCATAAATATAACTCCAATTAACCTTACATTTCAATAACTCAGTTACATTACATCATCTTATATTACATGTCCACTTCTAAAACTACTAAATTGTAACGTAAACATAAACTACCACATTACAAACACACGTCACTTAATCTTTACCCTGCTGACTTCTGAGCTCTGACTCAAACCTGCAACACTGGGGTTAGGGGAGAGGGGTGAGCTAAAAAGCCCAGTGAGTAGAAACATAGAAAACAGTTCATTAATTACATGCTTTCATGAAATGCGTCATATCACAGAGAAATCACATAACTGGGTCCGTCTCGGGGTTCATGCAAATAAATATTCCCCACGGACTGTTTTTTTTAGAGTTTCTTTCTTTGCTAGCATCCTTTACTCTCAAGGATCAGACATGACCTCAAAAATCCCTCTGTCGGTGCCCGGCTCCCCCGAAGGAGCTCACACAGGACTTTCACATACATGACAGGGTGCCTAGTCCACAGAGAGCTCACAAGGACTTTCCTATATGTACTTGTCCGGCTCTCAAAAGACTCACCCAAGACTCAATGACAGATATGGGCTATTTAAGTCGCCTTGGTCCGAACCTCCTGAATCAACATCAAATAATGCAATGCGTCACATTCGTGAAACTAGTGCAATCATCCTGTTACATATATAAACATGATGCATGAACATGCTTTAGGCATTTGATTTTATAAAATAAAAGATTAAGTTAGTTCTACTCACCTCCTGGCAGACGCTGACTGACTCTGCAACTGCTAGCACTACTGGCCTCCTCGGTCCTTCGGGTCCGATCCTACACAGGTGGACTCGAATGAGGTGCCAAACATACTCTAAACAACTCATAAACATACCCCCAAAAACCCCTCTAAACATCACCAAAACATGCATAGAAAACACCCAAGAAACGGCTGGACATGGCACTTTCGGCGGCACCTTCGGCGGCCGAAAGTCCCTTCCAGAGACGAAACTCGGGTAGGTTCGGCGGCAGGTTCGGCGGCCGAAACCCCAGGACAGAAACGAAACTCAGCCTTCGGGGGCACGTTCGGCAGCCGAAAGACTGCCTCCCATGCAGGTTCGGCGGCCGAAACTCCTTTCGGCGGCCGAACCTGGTCCCCTCTGGACGACAGGTCCGATTCTGCCAAGCCAAAAACCAAACTCAAAACACCCAAATCCTTACATACTCTCTCCCAACATGCATACTCACTCCCACAAGCATAAAGGAGCATAAACTAACATAAACTCCTCAACACAAACATCACATAACATACATTGGGCATAAAACCCACATAAACCTAAACATGCATATCTACCCATACTCAACCATCAAAACCTTCATAAAACTTCATAAAAACACTAGGGAAGCAAGGATCTACACTTACCTCTTGAAGATCGAGGGTTGCGTGATCTCTAACTCGGAGGTGTGGAGAATCCAAGCTCCAAAAGCTCCAAGCTCCCAAAACTCCCTTTAAGCTTTAAAGCTCTTCAAAACCAACATAAACTCATAAAAACGTGAAGGATTGAAGAAAAAGCATGAAAACGACTTAAGGAGGACATGAACACACCTGAGCACGAGAATGGGGAGAAAACTCTCCCATTTTCGGTCTGAGGGCCTCTTATAGGTGGCCGACTAAACCTCCTTCGGCGGCCTAACGTGCCCCCTAAACTTATGCAAGTTCGGCGGCCGAACTTGACTTTCGGCGGCCGAACCTTGGCTCGTTCAAACAAGACTTTCGGAGGCCAAAGGCGCTCCCGAAGCCTTTCCATGTTCGGCGGCCGAACTTCACTTTCGGCGGCCGAACCTGGCAAACGCCTCCTTGGTCTTTTCCTTTTCAAACTCAAATCATTTCCCTTTAAAACCATGAAATCATGTGAAAACATTTTAGAAAACACATTTTACCCTTCTAGAGAGATCCAACACCCTAGATTCTGCCGGAAGGCAGGAATCCCGATGTCGGATTCTAGCCGGGTATTACAAAGACACTTTTAATTTTATTGTAAAGCCCACCATTATTTGTATTGTTCTTTGCTGAGATCTCTCTAATAAGTGGTCACTTCATCAATTAAATGTCAATAAGGCATTTTTTTATAGTCACACCTCTTAAATTATTTTATGGCCCAACACATGACTTTATCAATAAAGCATATTATAATTATGAGTGTAAGCTTCATAAAGTCCTCCATAGACTCAAGTAAGCACCTCGTATTTAGTATAATAAATTTTGCTCCTTTCTTCTTTCAGTTAGTTTTCAGATGTCTAAATCTAATAATTTTCTCTTCATTTATTCCCATGCCACCATCGCTATGTATCTCCTAATTTACATTGATGGTTTGATGCTAATCAGAAGCTATCCTAAAATTGTAATTAAGCCACTTTATTGCTTTTTTAAGTGCCCATTTATCAATGAGTCTCCTTCAAAAGAATTTTAGCTTATGAATCAATGTGGCAATGATTCTTTATAATCCTTCTAGTTTATTATTGTGGTTGAACCCCAACAAGCGCTTCGAGTGAACTAAAAAGTGTTAAATTAGGCGCTCACAACAACAATGTCTCTCTAACCTATCAATTTTTTTTTATCAATGATACCATATTTTTAGCCTTTCTATAGCTTCAAAATATCACTGCCATAACAAGAATTCTTAAATGATTTTACTATTTGTCTACTTTGAGAGTTAATTTTCACAAAAGCCAACTTATTGCCATTAATGTCAATGAAAATCTTTCTGTTGTAAGTTCATGTTGTTGCAAAATGGAAAGTCTATCAATAAGATATTTGGGGTTCTATCTAGGAGCTAATGGTGGAAGATGCAATACTTGGAATCCTCTCACTTAAAAAGTTGAAAATAGGCACTCTTTTAGAAAAAAAAAGTTTTATCCTTTCTTGGAAGACTAACATTGAATCTTGCATTACCTCTATGCTTTTATGTTATTTATCTATTTAAAAAATTCCAAGGAAGTATTGGGAAAAAAAAGAAAAAATAATCTTCACTATTTTTCCATTGTTTTCAAATACAAAATACATAAGTATATATATAGGAGTATATATGTGTCTCTGGAACTTTAGTATATGAACGCTTTAATGCATGAATCCTACTAATGACTGATACATGAACTAACTCATACATTGAACCTTGTACACACTAATCAAGGCACATAAAACTTAATACATCATTGACATAAGAGCTGTTTATAATGACTAATATAACAAGTTTATCCTTTTAATACCCCTCCTTAAACTTGTCATACCGACACTCCAAGATAAGCTCTTAATCTACAAAAAATTTCAAACTTCAATGCTTTAGTGAATATATATGCAATTTATTCTTTACTCTTCATATGCTTCAAAGCTACTTCCTTCTTGTTGATACTTTCTCTTATAAAATGATATCTTGTGTCTATATATTTGCTCCTATCATGAAAAATTGAATTTTTGCTCAAAGTAATCGCTAACTTACTGTCAATAAAAATATTAGTATCTTAACCAAATCCCATGACAAATATAAGATGTAGCTACTACATACTCTTTCACATAATGATAGAGTTTCAATTGGTTGTTTCTTTGAACTCTAAGAAAAAGCTGAATTCCTAATGAAGAAAAAAAAATTGGATGTGCTCTTTTGATCATCAATATCTCCACCTCAATTACTATCATTGTAACCAAATAATCTGAAATTATTTTCAGTAGAATAAAACAAGCCATAATCCATTGTACCTTTGATATATTAAAGAATCCTTTTTTGCAGTCTTCATATGAGTTGAACTAGGAGCTTTCATAAATTGACTAATCATCCCAACTCCGTACAAGATATCAAGTCCCGTATAAGTTAGAAATCTCAAACTTCCAATAATTCTTCGAAATAAATTTGAATTACCTTCTCACCATCATCAAATCTCATCAGCTTTGATCCACACTCTATAGGTATATTACCAGGATTACAATGCTCCATCTGAAATTCTTTTAAAACTTTTTCAGCATAAGCTTTCTAAGAAATGAAAATACTTTCCTCTCCTTGCTTCACCTCACTACCGAGATAATAAGTCATCGTTCCCAAATCTATCATTTCAAACTCTTGTGCCATCTTCTTCTTGAACTTATCAAACATTTTTATATTTGAACTTATAAAAATTAAATCATCTACATATAAGCAAACAAACATTACGTCTCCACTTGCATCTTTCTTAACATATAATGAATGTTTATAAGGACACTTTGTATAGCCATTTCTTTGGAAATACTCATCAATGTGAGTATACCAGGCTCTTGGAGCTTGTTTAAGGTCGTACAAAGTTTTCTTCAACTTCAACACCTTATCTTCTTCTTGCCCAACCTTGTATCCTAATGGCTGCTCCACATAGACTTCTTCTTTAAAATAGCCATGTAAGACGGTTGATTTCACACTTTTGATCTTTTACTACTTTCTCAAAATTTTTTTGTTCTAAATCTGCATACAAACACATTAAAGTATTTTGATCTACATCAATTTTCTTAGTTTCAGTATAAATATCATCTAGACTTCTCATACGATGTGCCCTTTCAACTGAACTTTGAGGAGACAAAATATTTCGAGGAGACAAAACACTTCGAGGTGTTGCTGGTGGAGTTTGCACATCTATTGTTGCTCCTTAGACTCCTTCTTGTTCAAACTCATCATAGTAAGGAAGGAAACTATAGTCTTCATCTTTGACATTCCAATCCCAAGAATGATCTTTATTAAATTGAACATCTCCGCTGATCACTTTTCTCCTGTTGCTCTGATACCACTTGTTGGCAAACGTGATGGGCTTTAATCTCACTTTGATAGAAAAGACAATAAGGAAAACGATAAAGGTATAAAGAGAGAATGAAAGAGTTAATAAAGTGAAGTGAGCCCAATCCAAATTAACTAAGGGCATTTTGGAGAAGGCCACCACATCAAGCTTAATTAACCCCATTATAGGGTCTAAAACTCTCACCATATGCAGACCTGGATCAAGCCCATCATCAAATTCCAATAGTGGTATCAAAGCCTAAATGGCCTCATGGCCCATGAAGATTCAAAGTCTAAGAAATTTTCTTGTGTTGGGCTGGAAATTACAAGTTAGACCCATTAAGTTAAAAATGCTGAAAGCTTATGTCCTCTTAGGTTTAAGAAGAGTATAAGCCCAAGCAAAAAATGAGAAGGGAGACCTGAGGCCTCTAAGACTAAAAAAAAAAAAAAAAAGAAAAAGAAAAGAACACAAGCCTAGGATGATAAAATGAAGGAAAGGGGAGTGTTGGAGAAGTGGAAATCTCACATCAGTAAAAGAAAGGAGAAAGAAAGAGTTAATAAAGTGAAGTGAGCCCAATCCAAATTGCCTAAAGACATTTTAGAGATGGTCACCACATCAAGCTCAATTAAGCCCTATTATAGGGACCAACACTCTCATCACGTGTAGACTTAGACCGGACCTGTCATCAAATTCCAACAGAAAGGTGACAAACCGACAAACCGTCTAAATGAGATCATTTCGTTGATTTCTATTCTAACAATATTTTTACTGATTACAAAAAAGGACATCCATTAATTTGCTTTTTACATATGTTTTATGTATCAAGGCATAATCCAAGCAATGACCATATGTCTGCTTTCATAAGTTTCCAGACATATACAGTTGACTATTATTTGATTAGCCATGATATAAGGATTTCTTCTTTATTCTCGTTCATTCTAAACCATGACAAATGTTAACTCATCTACTGCATCCCAAATTCTAGTCACCAATAAATCCTCCTTTACTGAAACTAGCCTTATTTCTATCAGTGCCTTTACTCAAGCTCCACTGAAGTTTACTACAGAAAATTATATCTGTTGGCATGCTCAATGACACTCTCTCTTCATTAGTTATAATTTGTTAGGCTATATCAATGGCACCCTTAAATGTGCTATCAAGACCATCACAATTTGGCTTAGACATGATCATTTTATCCAAAGTACACTAATTGCCTCATTCTCTCCAACAATTATCTCTTTTGTCAAGTTCCTAGTAAGTCATGCACAAACTTGAAATCACATGTCAATAATCCGCCCATTATTGTATTCTTTTTTCAATAAAGCAACAAAATTTCCATCTTCAAAACTAGCACATTCCATTATCCAACTCCCATACTCATTCTCCATTGCTCTTAGAGTCATTACCTGCCAATAACTCATCCACTCCATCTCTTTTACCCAAAGCCCCTGTGTCCACCTCAACTCATCCATCATTTCTTGTCAGGGCGAAATCAAAAAATTTTTCTTGAGGAAGCCAATTAAAGATATGTATTTAGTTAAATAAATTGAATCACAAAAAATTTATTGATTGAATTTTCAATCAATTTTAAAATGTTTCCTAAATTAAATTATGATTACAAGAAAAGAATAAAATCAAATTGCAAACTTTTCTGTAACATTCTCTACCCGGACATTTAATTGGACGAGTGGAGATGTCATATTCTGTGAAAATCTCTTATTTCCTTTTAATTAATATAATGTAATTCATGATTTTTTTTATTTTTTTATTTTCATTATTATTATTATTTTTTTATTGAAAAATTCAGCAGAGCCTCCTTTGTAGTATGGATCTAATTCCACTTGTGAATAGTAAAATTTACACTTCAAATAAACTCCAACCTTATTCCCTTTACTTCTTCAAAAATTCTCAACACAATTCAAGCACTTCAAATATCTTTTTCCATCAAATCTCAACATAACACTTTATGCAAAATAACTATATAGTTATACCAAAATAAAATTCTTTTTATGTAACATTTATTACAACCTATATATTTATTATGTACATGCCATAACTACACAAAATTTTAAAATATATTCACAAATCTGGTACTATGATATCTTTATCCACAACCTGCATGAGGAAAAAGAAATTCCTACATGCTAAACATAATGCTTAGTGGTGCTCAATTTTTCTTAAATAAAATATTTTAACAAAATTTTAATTGACAATCATAAATTAAATAAACATCAATAAATTATATAACAAATAATTTGAAATAATTTTGAATCATATAATTATTTTAATTGATCATATTTTAATTCCATAATTATTTTACACCATGTAAATAGTTTTATTTGCTTTTAATGCTCTTTTATTTTTATTTACTTTTCAATCCTTATTTTAAATTTAAATGAAACTGTTAAGTCAGTTAAAGAAACTATATTTATGGGATATAAAATGTCAAATAACTGTATGGTTCAAAAGGCAGATCTATAACTGTAGTGGTAGGGCACATCAGTCGTACCAATGGAGTACCTCACTGTATCTTTAAAATCAATGTAATTGTAGCGCAATACTGCTAAAACTGAATATAGCATGTCACACCCTTAAACTAACTCACAATTCTCACCAAATTCACTAGGATTGGGTATTAATCATTATTTCAATATTTAATTATGAGAATAATTATTTAATATAATGTAACCTTAAGATATATTTCATCTATTTATGAGACTTTATCATTTTACAATCATGATTTAAAATATGTCTATATCATGTAAATCTATTACTTTAGCTCAACCATATAAATTGCAAAATTCATAATTTAGTCCCCAATTTAATTTAACTAATTTATCTTTTCATTTAATCTAATATCTTTTTCTTATTTATCACATTTACACTAAATCACTTCTTTCTTTTCTCTTAAGTTATTTTCCTATTTTATCTTTATAATTGAATTATTAGCTTTTATAAAATTTTAGCTATGTTCATTCAATCCCTTGCAAAATTACTTTCACATGATATTTTTTTTTTTAGTCTATATATTTTCCTATAATTTACACTTTCATCCTAATTTCTCATACTATCAATTTAAGTTACATAGGCTTAATTCCATTTTAGTCCTTAATAAATTTCCAATCAATTATTGAGCTCAATTCAAATTTTTTTTATTAGTCCAAACAACCTTCCTTTAGCTCTAATTTAACCTGAATGACATCATTTAACATATAAGAAGTAATTTTCTTCATTTAGTCCAAACTTAACTTTTACTAAGCTAATCTTCCTCTTTCTAATTTCCCTTTTAGTCCATCAAATTTTATTATCACTATATTTGAGATAATTTATAATCCTATCCAAGAAAGTAATAAAGTTTTACTTTGATCCATGACTTGAGTTTTGGTCAAATTATATATCAATACCAAAACTTTCTTTCTATCAATGCTAGCATTATTCAAGCTTATAACATTCCATACAATTCAAATAATACTCATTTAATTCAATTCCACCAAGAAAAAACACTTTCAAATTGTACATACTTGAAAAATTCTTAAATTTATTGAAGTAAAGTTGAGCACAAACCTTAAACTTCTAAAAATCTTCTCAAACTTTAATTTTCTACTCTTTCTTTCCTTTCCCTTTAGAATTTTCACTCTTCCCTTCAACTTATTCTTCATGAAATATAAGCAAACTAAATCATAGGAATTCAATATCCTCCATAAATATACATGTAAAAATAATAAGAAATATTCCTATATCAAAAATCCCCTAACATACCTTTCGAATCTCTACACTTGGTTACTATTAACACAACTTTCTTCCTTAATTTTCTCCTTATTTCTCTCATTTTCTTGGATTTGGAGCTAACAAAGGGATT
Source organism: Manihot esculenta (assembly GCF_001659605.2). Lineage (NCBI taxonomy): Eukaryota > Viridiplantae > Streptophyta > Magnoliopsida > Malpighiales > Euphorbiaceae > Manihot > Manihot esculenta. The sequence goes on along the minus strand of NC_035162.2, from coordinate 20,685,085 downwards.
TGAGATGGAAGGAGAGTTGGTGTTGGATGAAAATTAGGTGAGATTTGGTGTAGGGAATGAAGGAGCAAATGGAGAATTTCTCCTTCAAGGTTTCGGCCACCATGAAGAGAAGAAGAAGGTAATGGCTTTTTCTCTATTATTCTGGAATTAACTACTAATTTGGATGGCCAAGATGTAGCCATGTGTAATTTAATCTAAGGGTTCATATTAAACCTTATCAAAAATATCTTATTTTTGTGCATTTTACCCCAAATTTCTCCTAATTGAACATTAGCTCTCAATTCTTCCATATTTAGATATTTTCCCCACTTCTTTAATCACTTGATTAAGTTCACCCATGCCAATTTTGACCAAAGTCAAACTATGATCTTTTTTAATAATATCAAATATTTTGATATTCTTCCATATTTAGATATTTTTCCCACTTCTTTAATCACCTGATTAAGTTCACCCATGCCAATTTTGAGTAAAGTCAAATTATGATCTTTTTTAATAATATCAAATAAGTACATAGGTTGATTTTTCATTTGAGTTTTTCACTATCCTAATAAACTTATTTTAATTCCAGATTAATTATTGAATGTTATTTGAATAGTACTATTTATGAATGTAAAAAAAATATCGGGCACCTTTTGGATGGTACTATTCACTTCTTAAGAATTGCATTATTCATTATCAAAATTTTCGAGGCATTACATTTTTATTGAATTAAATTCTTGTATAAAATTCATAGAGTTAAAAATAATAATATATAATTTTTTAAAAAATTATTAATAACTAAAAAGAGACATAAAAGATTAAAAATTAGTAAAATGTAAAGTAAACATATCAAACAAAAAAATAAATACACATCTAAGTTAATAATAAATGCATCAAACAAAAATAAATGTACTTCTAAGTTAATAAATTTAAAATTTATAAGAGATATAAAATCATTTGTTTTTTGTAATTATTACTATATATATATATATACATATAATATTTTTTTTAATGTGAATAGGGAGAAATTTAATATAAGATTATATGATATGTAGTTATTATATTGTCTTTCATTTAATTTAGAAAAAAATTACCCATTAAAATTTAATTTGTAAATATAAAAATTTCAAAATAATTTTTAGGTAAATATATATTTTTTATAACAACCAATTAATTTTTGATGCGTTAGAAGTATAATATATATCGGAAATTATTTTAGAAAGTAAATAAAAATTTGAGAGAGTTAATTAATAAAATTTTAAAATTTATTATACTATCTTCGTCTCATAATTTTTTTTAGTTTGCTTTTAAATATAAATAAAGAAATATGACAATTATTTTAGTCAAAATATAAATTTTTTCATCTAACTTTTCATTTATACTAATTTCTAATATAAAACGAGATATTATGTTTTAGTTAAACAAAAAAATTATTATTAACATATAGTTTGAATTAAATACTAAGAGATAGTTTGAATTCTAATAAAAATAATTAATGATGGATTGTGTTGGAATTTAAATAAATTAAGTATGCTTATAATAGTAGAGAATATTTTGAAATAATTAAAAATAAAAAGATGAACAAAAATTATGAGATAAAGAGAGTAGCTATTAAGAAATTATTATAAATTTTTAAGGTGCAAATAGAAAATTTAAAGACTAATTAATAATAAATAAATTTTACTATAAATAATTAAAAATTCTAGAGAAACTTGGGAGGACTAAGGCTCCCTAGCCCTCCCCTTGATTCTGCCTCTGTCTCTTGTGGAACCAAATCCAACTCAGCTATTTTCACCTTCATCTCAACATCACATGATTCTATTATCACCTTCATCTCAACATCCCATGATTTTATTGTCACATTCACCTCAATATCCCATGATTACCTGATATAAAAACTATATCTTTAAGCTTAAAAAAATGCACCGTTGTCTTTATAATCCACCCTTACTGTCTCTACCATGAGTTAATCTCCATTCATCAAGCAACGAAATGGAGGCAAAAGTTTGAGGAATACAATTGCTCCTTTGCAATAGAACATGAGATCTTGTCCCACTAAATTTATACCATATCATTGGATACAAATGGATTTTTTAACTTTAAAGAAATTATGATGGGACCATATCTAAGAACAACGCTCTCTTTGTTGCAAAGGGTTTTCACTAAAACTTTGGTCTTAAATTTCACGACACTTTTAGTCTTATTGTAAAGCCCACCATTATATACATTAATCTTACTTAGCCCTCTCCAATAAGTGGCTACTTCATCAACTAGATATCAATAACATGATGGCCACACCTCTGAAATTGGTTTTATGGCCCAACTACAAGCTTTGTCAATGAAGCATATCCTAATTACATGTGTAAGCTTTGTCAACCCTCTACAGCCTTAAGTAAGCACATAGTGCTTAATACAATGAACTTTGTTCCTTTCTTCTTTGGTCAAATGTCCAAATCTAACAATTTTCTCTACATTTATTCCCTTGCCACTATCACCATGTATCTCCTAGTTTATGTTGATGATTTGATACTTACTAGAAGTCATCACAAAATTGTAAGCCACTTTATTGCTCTCTTAAATGCCCATTTCCTTTTATCAATGGATCTCCTTCAAAAGAATTTTGGCTTATGAATCAATGTGGCAAGGTGACCCTTTATCACCCTTCTTATTTATTATTGTAGTTGAACCCTTTCATTTTCTGATAGAAAAGCAAGTGATTCGAGTGAACTAGAAGTTGTTAATTTGGGGCCTTACAACATTAATGTCTCTCTAACCTATCAATTTTGTATTGATGATACCATGTTTTTAACCTCTCCAAAACTTAAAAATATCAGTTCCATCACAGGAATTCTCAAATAATTCTACTACATGTCTAATTTGAGGGTTATTTTTCACAAAAGTTAGCTTATTGCCATTAATGTCAATGAAAATCTTTTTAAAGTGGCTAAAGTTCTTATTTTTGTAAAATGGAAAGTCTACCAACAAGATATCTAGGTTCTTTATAGGAGCTAGTAGTAGAAGATGTAGTACTTGAGATCTTGTCATTTAAAAAATTAAAAGTAGGCACTTTTTTTGAAAAGGAAAAGTTTTATCCTTTCTTGGATGACTAGCACTCATTAAATCTTACATTATCTCTATGCCTCTTTATTATTTATCTATGAGAGATTTTCTATTTAGTCCCTAGATTTTGCTATTATTAACAAGTCAGTCCCTTGATTTTGAGAAATGTATTAAAATGTCCTTACATAATCAAACTTTTGACAATTCAGTCCATCATAACCCTTTTTTCCGTTAAAAATTGATGAAAAAGGAGAGAGAATATTTATAAAACCCAAATTTACCCTCTTCAATCCCTATTGAAACATGCATTTTCCATAAAACCTAAACTTTCTCACCTGTGTTTATAATACTCGATGATTAAGCACTGAAAGAAGCAAATCTTCTCTCTTCGTGAGAATGTCTGGTGTGAGCGGATCGATGGAAATCTAGAATGGTGGTTACATGAATGTGAATTGCTTCTGCGGGAAAAGAGCAGGGGTTCACATATCTAAATCTGTTAGTAATCTAAACAAGTTGTATTTTTATTGTCGAGATAACAAATGTGGGTCATTTCTTGGATGGTGCATTACAATAAATGTTAACTCTTCAACATCAAACAGTATAGGTGATGGGTTAGAGGTATTCAAGGCTAACTTATCAAGGACAGTTGCAAAGACTAAAGAAGAGTTTATGAAGATGAATGAAGAGACCAAAAAATTACATGTACAGCTGCAGAAGGTTGAAGCTATTTTGAACCAGATGAAGAATTATATGATAATCATGTTGTTACTGCTAATAGTGATTGTTGTAAAAGCACTATAAAAAGCGGCAGAAGATTAAAGTTATTTTGAACTTGATGGAATACTTGTTTAACATAGAATGTATTATGTATTTTCTATTCTTTATGTATGAATGTATTATGGTTTCTCTGTTTTATCTCTTTTGGATATTGATGATCTGAGATTCAGAAAAATAGGGTTTTACAAGGGTTCTGTAAAACTAGGAAAAAACTTAGACCTAGAGGGGAGTATTTTTTCTTTTATCCCTTTCCCCTCGTTTGCTAGCGACCCGTTATAGACTGTGCGTCATTGGGCCACCTGTCTTTTTCACGCTGATACGGACGCACGAGGAAATCAGATCCCTGCTCCATGCGTAACGGTTTCTGATCCTTCGTGGGCGCGCACGCGGATGGTCCCCACAGGGTGATCATGCGTGCTTCCCTCCTGGTCCTGGGCCAGACTGGAAGATGAGATATGGGCCGAACGCAAGGAGGATCTGTTTGCTGGGCCCGAAGAATTGGGCCGGTTTGGTTGAAGGGACCGGCGGGGTCTGTTCAAAGAGGAATAGGCTGGACTAGACTCTTAGGAAAAGCCTGGGAACTTTCGGATGATGGACTTTTGACATGGGCCTGGCCCTGGGATGGAGTGAGGAAATCCAGCGGTCATCAATTGCCCCTTTACCTTCTCGGCAGTTATTACCCAGCTGTCGAGGGGATAAATTCCAATGATCATTACGACCGCGTCTGTTCAAGTACAGCTGGCTTCATAACACCCTTTCACCTTATTTTCATTTATGAATTTCGAAGTCTCTCTGTCTCTGTCTTTTCCATTTCTAGCTTTTCTCAGTTCTTCGTGCGTATTGTCATCTTCACTTTCCTATCTCTATCTTCAAGGTCGTTTTCTTTCCTTTCTTGTGAATAGCTTTTAAAAATCCTGATGCTAGTAGCATAGAGTCTAGTGTCATCCTGTTGCACATTAAGATTTCACTCCTGGGTTATATATTGACGCCGCTCCCTTTTCACCTTTGACAGAGTTTTCCATTATTTTGAGACTTCTCCTCGAATGTTGTCTCCCTAAGTTCATTCTTTTCATGTTTCCCTACAAGTCTATTTGTTTGTTTTGGAGTTTTGCACCTACGGGGCGTCTGTTTGTTACCTCTTTCAGGCTGGTCGAGGCGAGCCAAAGGGGTGATCACTCTATCCCTCGAGAAGGTTTGTTTTAATCTTACTTTTGTGACTTTCGTTTGAGAATCGCTCTGTCTAGCTCTGATTTTGAGTTTTTCTGCAGCATCCGAGTTAAAGAAGGATCGAACCAAGCTCCACAAGAGTCCTACGCTGCCTCGAGGGAGCCTGAACGTTGCCTTGGACGTCTTCCTAGTAGAGCAGTGGACGGGAGAGGTTACCCGACAGATCATCGAAGTCATGTCACCCAGGTCCTCAGGCCGACCTCCTCCCTCAGCTGTTATTCGGGCTCCGAAGCCGAATTCCCCGGAGGCGAGGCCTTCAAAGTTATGCGGCCGTAGCAGGTTGAGCTCGAAAGAGGCTCTGGTTATTTTTGAAGTTTATTGTGAGACGCTGGACACAGTTCACGCATGTAACATAAAGTAGCCCGAGGCGGTTTCACGTTAGGATTTCCTTGTTGGAGGTGGTGGAGACGATCTTCTTATTGTCGATTTTGGTGTAGAGTGCTTGCGTTATGAGAAACTGAGATCTGCTGCACTCAGTCAAGCTTCTGTTGATGCTTCCAAACATGCGTTCCACGATCTATCCGGGGTCTCAATCTCGAAGCTTATGCTTTTCATGCGTGATATACACACAGCATGTAATAACTCAGCTTGTTCAGATGTATCGTGGATCACACTTGGGCAACAGAGTGCCTGCTTATGATGGAACAGCGAGAAATGCTTATGGGAATCAACTTGTTCAGTTCTCCTATAATAGCAAGACAGAGTCCACTGGGATGCGAGGAACATCCAAGGGAGTATGAGGAGTTCACCGAGCTAAAAAGGAACAGGGTAGATGATAGCGCCTCCGGGCATGTAAGTCCTCTAGGGATGGTTTTTCCTTCAGTAGAATAGACACTTGTAATCAGGCTGTAATGTATTTTTCTTTTAATGGAATTTCGTCTTTGTTTACTCTGCTTGTTCCTCCGGCCTCGTCGAGCTGCCTGTTCTACTTGAATGGTCCAGTCTGTTTGACTTTAAAGATTTGAGAACAAAATACTTTGTAAAGAATCGGTAACATCATCTTTCATTCTTCGTTCCTCAAATAATCAGGGCTGCAAATTTAGCCAGGGATTTAGCCTCTCACTCACAAGCTTTCCTGATTTCATGAGGCAGTCTTGTATGTACACCTTTTCCGAGCTGAACTAGCCTTAGCCACGAGTGTACCTTATATCAGCGAGCTTTTAAGGCGGTGAGCCGGGCCGGCCTTTGGCTCCAAGTTTCATTTAGATAGGAATTGAGCTTGGTCCTTTTTCTGCCTGGTTTTCTGAGTCCGTGTTTTCAGGTCTTAGGTCGACATTCTTGACTTTCTCTTCTTAGTGTGTCCCGGCCAGGTCTTTTATAGCTTGGGCCTTCCTTTAGGCTTATCAGGCTGGCATAGTGCTTCGCCTCTCTGAGATATCATGCGAGGTCGGAACCTCCTTTTCTTTGAGTCCTGAGCTCTTTTTAGGAGATCAGGGTCTAGTCTGTTATTGATGTTTCCGGGCTCTATCTTTTGTGTGAGACAGGAGTCCGTGCTTACATGAGTTCCTTTTTGCTCCGGAAGACCTTTTAGATCCCACCTCCAGTTTTTGCTCCGGGAGGTCTTTAAGATCCTCGCCGGCCGTTTTTGCTCCAGGAGGTCTTTAAAATCCTCGCTGGCCGTTTTTTCTCCGGGAGATCTTTAAGATCCGCCGGTCTTGTATTTGCTCCAGGAGGTCTTTAAGATCCTCGCTGGCCGTTTTTTCTCCGGGAGATCTTTAAGATCCGCCGGCCTTATATTTGCTCCAGGAGGTCTTTAAGATCCTCGCTGGCTGTTTTTTCTCCGAGAGACCTTTAAGATCCGCCGGCCTTGTATTTGCTTCAGGAGGTCTTTAAGATCCTCGCTGGCTGTTTTTTCTCCGGGAGATCTTTAAGATCCGCCGGCCTTGTATTTGCTCCAGGAGGTCTTTAAGATCCTCGCTGGCCGTTTTTTCTCCTGGAGATCTTTAAGATCCGCCGGCCTTGTATTTGCTCCAGGAGGTCTTTAAGATCCTCGCTGGCCGTTTTTTCTCTGGGAAACCTTTAAGATCCGCCGGCCTTGTATTTGCTCCAAGAGGTCTTTAAGATCCTCGCTGGCCGTTTTTTCTCTGGGAGATCTTTAAGATCCGCCGGCCTTGTATTTCTTTGAGGTTTTGCACAAGATTCGGACTCGTTGGCCTTACTATCGCTTCGTTATCTCAGCTGGTTTTGTGGTGCCTCGAGCCTTTTGGGGAGCTCGATCACCTACCTTACTGAGGTCTTGGATGTTCATGCATGTTTCATTTTTTCTTTTGTTTCTTTCATGAAAGCAATGTGAGTGGAGACAAGTAATGAATAGGGACGGTAACCAACGTCTTGTTTATTATCATGCTTTAGAATACAATAGGTCTTTTACATTTGACGATACCTCAAGGGAAGTACCTTTTCAAGTGCTGGATATTCCAGGCATGGGGCTCAGGATTTTCTTGCATATCTTCGATTCGGTATACCCCCAGTTTGACTACTTTTGCTATTCTGAAGGGGCCCTCCTAGGTTGGTGCCAACTTGCCTGCTGCCGCTCTTTTTCTCGTAGCCTCCAAGTTTCTTAGGGCCAGGTCTCCCACCTTTAGGCTTCTTTCCCTGACCCTTTGGTTGTAATACCGGGCTGCCCGTTGTTGATAAGCGACAGTTTGGACTTGAGCCTCCTCCCTAATCTCCTCAAGAGCGTCCAGGTTGCTCCTTAACTTGTCATCGTTGGTGCTTTCGTTAGCAAATTGGACTCGATGAGTGGGGATTTGCAGCTCGACTGGGACTACGGCCTCTATTCCGAAAGCCAGTGCAAAGGGCATTTCTTTAGTGGATGTTCTAGGGGTAGTCCGGAGTGCCCACAGGATACTGTTGAGTTCTTCTGCCCAGTTTGCCTTTGCCCCATCCAGCCATTTTTTCAATCCTTGGAGGATGGCTCTGTTAGTAACCTCTGTTTGACCGTTGGTATGAGGATGGGCCACTGAAGAGAACTTGTGCCATATGCCCATATTTGCTGTAAATGCTTTGAAGGCACTGCAGTCGAATTGTCTGCCGTTGTCCGAAATGAGCACCCTTGGTATGCCAAATCTGCATATGATGTGCCCCCATACAAAATCTATCATCTGGCGGGTTGTGATTATGGGAATTGCCTCTGCCTCTGGCCATTTTGAGAAGTATTCCACAGCCACCACTACAAACTTCCTCTGCCCTGTGGTTTTGGGAAAAGGTCCCAAGATGTCTATCCCCCACTGCGAGAACGGCTACGGCTGGATATGCTGGATTGAGGAGTGGCTGGAATATTGATGGCGTTGGCAAACCTTTGGCATACATCACATTTCCGGACGAACTCTTCTGCCTCTTTTTTTAACAGTGGGCCAGTAGTATCCTTGCCTGAATATTTTATTGGCCAGTGTTCCTGCTCCTTCGTGAGCCCCGCACATTCCCCTGTGTATTTCTTCCATCACCTTTATTGCCTCCTCCGGGCTCACGCACCTGAGCCATGGGGTGGATTTCCCCCTTCTGTATAGGGTTCCCCTCACCACTTGGTAATTGGCAGTGCGGGTTGCTATTTTCCTCGCTTCATCCTTGTCTTCAGGGAGCTTTCTTTTTTCCAGATATTCCAAGTACGGGGTCATCCAGGTCGGTCCTTGTTCCACCTGCAGCACAATGGTCGTTTTATTAAAAGTAGGGGTGCTGACATGCTGTATGTACACTTCATCAGGGAGCTGTTCCAGTTCTTCCCTGGACAACCGGCTAAGCAAGTCTGCTTCTTCGTTTTTCTCTCGAGGTATTCTTTGGTATTTGATGATGACTCCCCGCTCCTTGAGCTTGGTTTCTATGGCTTTTACCTTTGCTAGGTAATTCTGCATGGATGGGTCTCTGGCTTGATATGCCCCAGTTATCTGATTGATCACCAGCTGGGAGTCACTATTAACTTCGAGGTCGGTTGCCCCTACCTCCATTGCCACTAGCATCCCATTTATTAAGCCTTCATACTCTGCCATATTATTGGAGGCCTTGAATTCTAGACGTAGGGCGTAGCAGACCTTAAACTCTCCAGGTCCTTTAAGCATTATTCCAATGCCACTGCCCCCAGCGCCAGATGCTCCGTCTACATACAACTTCCAGTTGAACTTTTGGGAGGACTCTTCTTCTTTCCCACTCCTCGATGCTTCTGATGATGACTCTCCCCTCTCTCCACTGAATGTGCACTCTGCTATGAAGTCAGCAAGGGCCTGAGATTTTATAGCGGTTCGTGGTTGATATTTTAAGCAGTAAGGGCTGATTTCAATAGACCAAGCGAGCATTCGACCCGATGTTTCTGGCCTGTGCAGAATCTTCTTCAGAGGTTGATCTGTCATCACTACACTTTGATGGCTTTCCAGATAGACCCTGAACTTCCAGACTGCTAGCAATAGAGCGTACGCCATCTTTTCAATGTTTAGATATCTAACTTCAGCGTCCCTGAGCACCTTGCTGACTTAAAACACGGGCTTTTGTTCTCCTTCATCTACCCTTACCAATACTGCATTGATTGCGTGCTCCGAGGCTGCCAAGTATATCAAGAGTTCTTCTCCTTCCAAGGGGCTACTGAGGACATGGGGCGAGCTGAGGTAGCTCTTGAGCTCTTTGAAAGCTTTTTGGCAGTCTTCTGTCCATTCAAAGTTCGGTACCCTCCTCAACTTCGTAAAGAATGGCAAGCATTTCTCGGCCGACCTTGACATGAAGCGGTTTAACGCCACCACTCTCCCAGTCAGCCTCTAGACATCCCTTACACAGGTTGGCTCTGGCATATTCAGTATAGCTTCTACTTTCTCCGGATTGGGCTCGATGCCTTTCCCACTCACCATGTACCCCAGGAACTTTCCTCCCCTGATGAAGAAGGCACACTTCGTTGGGTTTAGCCTCATTCTGTATTGTTCTAACACCCCGAATACCTCCCTCAGATCTACCAAGTGCTGCTGAAAAGTTGGGCTTTTGACTACCATATCATCTACATAAACTTCTACTTTTCTGCCGATCTGATTTTCAAAAATTTTGTTCATCAGTCGTTGGTATGTTGCCCCGGCGTTTTTCAGCCCGAAGGGCATGGCTTTATAGCAGTAAGTTCCATCTTCTGTTATGAACGAGGTCTTTTCTTCGTCTGACCTGTCCATTGGGATTTGATGATAGTCAGACATAGCATCCAAAGAAGACATGTAATCGAAACCGGCCGTAGAGTCGACCATTTTATTAATATCGGGGAGGGGATAACAATCTTTGGGACAGGCCTGATTCAGGTCGGTAAAATCTATGCACATCCTATATTTGCTATTGGCCTTTTTAACTAATACAGGATTTGCCAGCCACTGGGGGTACATGACTTCCCTAATAAAGCCTGCTTCTTCTAACCTCCGTACTTCCTCCTTGGTGGCCTGTTGCTTCTCTCTTCCTACCACCCTCTTTTTCTGCTTCACCGGTCTGGCGTCGGGGAGAACGTTCAGCTTATGGGTCATCATCTCAGGGTCAATGCCGGGCATGTCAGAAGGCTTCCAGGCGAAGCTCGATGCATGAGCTCGGATTAGGGCCATGACTTCGGTTTTTTGTTCTTTCGTGAGGCCAGCATTGAGACTGAAGACCTTATCTGTCTCTGTTTCTGATAAAGGAAAAGTCTCTAGCTCTTCGACCGGCTCAGTTCTGGCTTCTTTCTTCTCGTCCCTGACTTCTAGCACCTCTAATTCGAACCTTTCCTCTGCCGAGCTCGGTTCTGCCACTGTTGTTAAATATACTGCTCTTGCCTCTTCCTGACTCCCCTAGACTACTCCCACTCCTGCCTCTGTTGGGAACTTCAATGCCAGATACCTGATACTGGTGACGGCCTCGAAGTCGAACAGCGCAGGTCTCCCCAGTATCGCGTTGTAGCTTAATGGGAGTCTGACGACTAAGAGCACCGCATAATGGGTGCGAGTTCTAGGCGCTTCGCCTAAGGTGAGAGCCAGCTTCACCTTCCCCTCTACGGGCACTGGTACTCCCCCGATTCCCTTGACCGGCGCCTGATCCCGGATTAACTGCTCCTCGAGGATTCCCATCTGTTGGAGAACTCGGTAGGGTAACAGGTTCACCTTGCTCCCATTATCAACTAGGATCTTCTTGACCCGTTAGTTGTGAATGACGGCTTCAATGACAAGGGCGTCGCCATGGGGCATCTGAACACCCTGAGCATCTTTCGGAGAGAAAATAATGGCCGCTGGCGAGCGTTGGACGACCTGCATGACCTTGGTGCCGCTGCTTTCCCCCTTTCGACTCCTATTCTTCCCTCTTCGGCTCATCCGACCTCCGGTGCCCCCCACAATCATGTTGATGGTCCCACTGGATCCATCATTCGCTGACCTTTCTCCCGCTTTCCTTGGCGCTTGGGCCGTTGGATTAGGCTGAGGCCTCTGCCCCTCCGGTCTTTTCACGAAGTTCTTGAGGTGTCCCCTTTTTATCAGCCTCTCGATCTCTGTGATCAACTGGATGCAGTCATTGGTGTCGTGGCCATGTGTTCGATGATATTGACAGTACTTGTCGGGATTGCGCAGGTCCGCTTCGGTCCTCAAGGGTCTGGGCCATTGTAAGAATTCTTTGCCCTGTATTGCTATGAGCACCTCAGCTCTGGATGCAATGAGTGGGGTCGGGTTCTCTGGAATCCACGGAGGAAGCAGTCTCTGTTATGAGAACTGAGGAGGGAGAGGTCGTTGGTCTTTTCGCTCCCAGGGCTGTCTGTAGGGCTCAGGCCTCTTGCCGTGCTTCTTTTCATGTCTATCCGACCTCCTTTCTTCTGGGGCTTTCCCCTTATCTGTCGTTCCCCCGGTAAATCTGCTGGTTGCCAAGGCATCGTCTTGCTTTATGTACTTTTCTGCCCTCTTCATCAACTCGGCCAACGAGGTCGGAGGCTTCCTGCTCAGCGAGCCGAAGAACTCGGGCGAGCTCGAGGATTTGTAAGGCCTCCGTATTGAAATGGGCAACGTATTCCCTGAGCGATTCATCCCTTCTTTGCCTGACTGTCTCCAGGTAGCTCGTCTTCCTGTCTGCGGGCACCCCGGCAATGAACCGGCTAATGAAGCGAGTAGCCAGATCTCCGAGACTTCTGATGCTTCCGGCCTCGAGGCTATTGAACCACGCCCGTGCTGGCCCTCAAAGCGTCGTTGGGAATACCTTGCACATCAAGGCATCCGATAGAGTCTGCAGCTCCATGAAGGTTTTGTAGTTCAAGACATGCTCCCGGGGGTTCCCAGCTCCGTCATATGCCACCATAGGAAGCATCATAAATTTTTTGGTAACAGTCTCTTGTTGTACCCACTTTGAAAAGGGTGAAGAGGTAGGCAGGAGAGCTTGGTTCTGGTCCTTTGTTCCCAGCTCAGCCAAGAGCTACTCTCTCATCTTCTGCATCTTCTGGTCTACATTCTCTTCCTCCTGTCGGGGTTTCTTATCCAGGCGGTGCTCCTCCTCCTCTGCCTCACTTCTTGTCCACCTAGTCGTTCTGGCGGAGTAACTATCAACCTCGTCATTCTCAATCATCTCCCTTACCCTTCTACTATGAACCCTGGCTTCTGGTTCTTCCTCCTCCTCGGCTCTTGTAACGACCCCAAAATGGACCGTCACTAGCGCTAGGATTCAGGTTGGCTTAAGGCCGCCAGAACCCGTAGCAAGCCTGCTATACTCTCTGTGTACCTGTAAATCTCATACATGATCATACATTTTCTGTGAAAATAAAAATTCTTTTCTCTGTACCAAGGCTTAACTTGTGCATGCACTATCTCTGTACTCTGTACTCTGTACTCCTGACTAGAGCTTGCTCTAGATGGGTTAACTCATACCTGTTAAGCCTGGTTTTTCACATACTCTGTAAAACATATACATATACAGATCATGTACATAACAAAAGATTTACAACACAAACATCACTAAGTCAAAGCACAATTCTAACGTTATACACAACTATTACATCTCTTTAATATTACATGTCCACTCTAAGCTATTACACATCTCTTTACTCTTTCTGTACTCTGCTGATCTCCTCTGTACACTGTACACTGAACCTGCAAGACTGGGGTGAAGGGAGTGGGATGAGCTCTATAGCCCAGTGAGTAGAACAGTAAAATAAGTCATTAAAACATGCTCCTATGGAATGCATCATATCACAAACAATCCACATCAAGGGTAAACTTGTCACCATATAGTCCCGGTAACTCTGCCGTGCCAGGGCGTAGAATCGAGCACCTGGTCTTCCTGTCATATATGTATATGTGTATATAACACCTCTGTACTTATCATTGCCAGGGCGTAGTCAAAGGCTCCTGGACTTTTCTATACCTGCCAGGGCGTAGTCAAAGGCTCCTGGACTTCTCTATATTTGCCAGGGCGTAGTCAAAGGCTCCTGGACTTCTCTCAAGGACTATTGGATCATTCAGCATTCACCCACATCAATAAATAACTATGCAATGCAACATATTCGTGGATTCTAATGCAATCAACCTACTGCATAACCATGATGCATGATATATGCTAAAAACATTCCATTTTCTCAATTAAAAGGATTAAGTTTAGTTCCACTCACCTCTGGCTATCTGGACTGACTCTGCAGGCTCTGACAACTCTGGAGCAGTACTCACTGCTGCTCTCTCTGGTTCCTCTGGTTTGTGTAGACACAGATAAACTCAAATGAGAGACCAAACTAGCTTATAAACAACTCTATTACACTCCCCAAGAATCCCCCTAAACTCACTCAAACATCCATGCAAAGCATGCAAAGGAAGGCTGGACAGGACACTTTTGGCGGCAGGTTCGGCGGTCGAAAGTCCTCTCCAGAACCGAAACTCAAGCACCTTCGGTGGCCGAATCTCAACTTTCGGCAGCCGAACCCTTTCGGGGGCAAGTTTCGGAGGCTGAAAGGCACTCCATAGACGAAAGTCTCTAACCTTCGGCGGCACCTTCGGCGGCCGAACTCCCCTCCAGAGCCGAAAGTCTAAAGGCTCGGGGGCAAGCTTGGGCAGCCGAAGCCACTTCCTCAGCACATTTGGCGGCCGAACCATTCTTCGGCGGCCTAAGCTGGGTTCATCAGCAAGGCAAAACCTTGCTCTACCTCACGCCAAAATGCTCAAAACTCTCCTAAACTCAAACACCTCAATTCCTCAACATGCATACACCCAAGTATATGCTCAAAGGGGTCAAAAACTAGCTAAAAACCCCAACAAACAGCAAAGCACAACACATACACAAACTATTCTCACAAAATCATCAAAAACTCTCTTTTAACCCTATTCATGCAACTCTCTCCCAAAACCTCAAAAATCTTTCATAAATCATGAAAACAAGCTCAGGATCTTCACTTACCTCTTGAAACCAAGAAGATGAACGATCCTAACGTGGAGTTTTGGAGCAACTCTCCTTCAAACTCTCCAAACTTCAAAATCTCAAGTTCCTAACTCAAAACCTTCAAATAAACATAAAAATCAATCAAATATTTGCATGATGAAATGAAAACATGAAGAAAACTCTACAAAGGACAGGGTCTCACCTCAGAAGGTAAAAAAAATGGTGATCTTATCGTTTCAACCGACTGAGGGCCTTTTATAGGTGGCTGGCCAGACCACCTTCGGCGGCCACACGTGAAACCGAAAGCCATGCATGTTCGGCGGCCGAAAGTCACCTTCGGCGGCCGAACCTGGCTTTTCTGCCTTGGTTCATTTCGCTCAAAACCTCAGTTCTTTTCAACATTAAAACATTAAAACATTAAAACATTAAAACATACTATATTACTTTAGAAAACCATAAATCTTACCCTTCTAGATAATCCCGACATCCTAGATTCCACCGAACGACAGGAATTCCAATGCCGGACTCTAGCCGGGTATTACATTCTCCCCCCCTTAAGAACATTCGTCCCCGAATGTTCCTAAAACAAACAAGTAAACACATAAAAAGGAGGAAAGCTAACCTCAAAACAGATATGGATACTGCTGGAGCATAGACTCCCGCGTCTCCCAGGTGCACTCTTCTAGATTATGGTGGTTCCACAGGACTTTCACCATCGGAATCTCCTTGTTCCTTAGCTGTCTGATCTGTGTGTCCAAAATCCGTATTGGCTGCTCTATATAAGTGAGATCTCCAAGAATCTCCACATCAGGTTCACTCAGAACCTGACTTGGATCTGACACAAACTGCCGTAGCATAGAAACATGAAATACCGGGTGAATTCTTTCCATTTAAGTAGGTAAATCTAGCTTATACGACACATTTCCGATCCTCTGCAAAATCTCAAAGGGTCCAATGTACCGTGGAGCTAACTTACCCTTCTTCCCAAAACGAACCACTCCCTTCATTGGAGACACTTTCAGCAATACCCAATTACCCTCCTGGAACTCTAACAGTTTCCTGCGAACGTCTGCATAGCTTGTCTGTCTGCTCTAAGCTATTCTGATCCTCTCTCTAATCACGAGCACTGTTCTACTGGTAATCTCTACTAACTCTGGCCCTGCAAGAGCCTTCTCTCCTACCTCTTCCCAGCAAACAGGTGATCTGCACTTCCTCCCATATAATGCTTCATAAGGAGCCATCCCTATGTAGCATGATGGCTGTTATTGTAGGCAAACTCCACCAGAGGTAGATGTTGCCTCCAAGAACCGCTAAAGTCTAACACACACATTCGGAGCATATCCTCTATGGTTTGGATGGTCCTCTCTGACTGCCCATCAGTCTGTAGGTGGAAAGCAATGCTAAAATCCAATCTCGTGCCCATCGCACTCTGCAGACTTCGCCAAAATCTGGAGGTGAACTGAGGTCCTCTGTCTGAAACTATAGACACTGGAACTCTATGTAATCTCACTATCTCATCCAAATATACCTGTGCCAACTTATCCACAGAATAGTTACTCCTAACTGGAATGAAATGAGCAGATTTTGTGAGTCTGTCCACAATCACCCATATAGAGTCTATCCTGTTGGACGCTGCCGGTAAGCCCACGACAAAATCCATAGCTATGTTCTCCCATTTCCACTCTGGAATCGGCAGTGGGTTAAGCATTCCAGCCGGCTTCTGATGTTCTAGTTTCACTCGCTGAAAAACCTCACAGGCTGTCACGAATTGCGCCACTTCTTTCTTCATGGCTGGCCACCAATATACCCTTTTCAGATTCTGATACATTTTGGTGCCTCCTGGGTGAACACTATACCTCGCATTATGAGCTTCCCTCATAATGTCTTCCTTCAGACTGCTACTATCTGGTACACAAAGTCGACTCCTATAGCGAAGGATCCCTTTGCTGTCAAATCTGAACTCTGCACTGTTGCCTGACTGAACAGTCCTGGCAATTTTCATCAACTCAGGGTCCTCATGCTGTTTCTGAGCTATCTGCTCTAGAAACACAGGTGTCACTCTCATCTGTGCTATCAACGCACCCGTACCAGACAACTCGAGCTGTGACCCTTCTTCAATGAGCTTATAAAGCTCCATCACTACTGGTCTCCGCTCTACTGCTATATGGGATAAACTGCCTAGTGACTTCCGGCTTAGGGCGTCTGCCACCACATTCGCCTTACCCGGATGATACTGGATCTTACAATCATAATCACTGAGCAATTCTACCCATCTTCTCTGCCTCAAATTTAACTCTCTCTGACTCAAGATGTACTGTAAACTTTTGTGATCAGTGAAGATCTCGCATTTCACCCCATAGAGGTAATGCCTCCACATCTTGAGTGCAAAAATAACTGCTGCCATCTCTAGGTCATGGGTGGGGTAATTCAACTCGTGCTTCTTCAACTGTCTAGAAGCATAAGCAATCACCCTATCACTCTGCATCAAAACACAGCCCAATCCCACTCGAGATGCATCACAGAACACTGTAAAATCTTCATTACTAACAGGTAAAGTTAGCACTGGTGCTGATGTCAGTCTCCTCTTGAGCTCCTCAAAGCTCTCTTCACACTGGTCTAACCAGACAAACTTCTGATTCTTCTGAGTCAGTTTGGTCATAGGAGCAGCTATTGTAATACCCGGCTAGACTCCGGTATCGGAATTCCTACCGTCCGGTGGAATCTCGGATGTCGGAGACCTCTAGAAGGGTAGAACCATGTTTTATAAAAATGTTTTCATGTTTTAATAGTTTTAAGTATGAAATTAAATGAGTTTTTGCCTGAAAAGTCTTTGGAGGAAAACCCAGGTTCGGCCGCCGAAAGTCAAGTTCGGCCGCCGAACGTGCATGCGTTTTGGAGGCACGTTAGGCCCCCGAAAGCATGAGTGAGGGCAGTCCAGGTTCGGCCGCCGAAAGCATGAGTGAGGGCAGTCCAGGTTTGACCAATACAGATTGTTAATCCCACTTGTATGTACATGGTCTTTATGATATGAGATATGAGGTTATGTTACAGCCAAGCTTATGTATGATGAGATACCCCATTGGAGCATTATGTGATGAGGGCTCCAGTGGAGGTTTATGTTATGTTTATGTTTATGTACAGGTTGAGCTTGGTTGTTATATGAGAATGTTTACAGGTTTATGAGTATTGTTGATCATGTATGGGATTAAACAGGTTTTCAGGATGAATGTTTGGCTTGCTACGGGTCCCGGCGGCCTTAAGTCGACCCGGATCCTAGCGCCGGTAGCGGTCCGGATTTCCGGGCTGTTACAGAATGGTATCAGAGCCCTTGGTTCATATGGTCGGACCTAGAGTGTCGGGCTCATAGAGGTTATAGCAGGTCAAGCACAATAGGAAAGGTCATGTCCACTAGGATAGGATGTGGAGTCCTGTCTTGTATGATGATGTGATATGCCATGATTATATGCATGTGCGTAAATGATATGTTATGTATGCTATGTATGTGATGAGGGTTCATGTGTGCCCACATGAACCATATGATGCTAATGCTTGCTTGATGTGTGCTGTTTTTCAGAAGACAGGATGAGAGGAACTCGTCGATCTGCAAGATTGACTGGAGTGCCACCTGAGGATGAGGGCATGAGCGCCCGTCCTCCAGCATTGCCTAGGGCAATGTCTAGCAGGTCCAACAGGGACAGAGTAGCAAGAGACCCTAGAAGGTCTCTGGATCTGGGTAGGAGCAGATCAGTACGAGGAACAGTTCAGGGTGGTATGTCAGAAGATGTGGGAGATGACATGGATGTGGACCAGAGGAGGGATGGCAGTTTGGGGATGAGTATGCCAGAGGAAGGCATGGGAGAGTCCCAAGGAGGCACTCAGGCCTCGGGTTTTGTTCAGCCACCTCATTACCCACCTTTCTCACAGAATCCCGGGTATTCGATGGGAGGTACATCGGATTACCCTAGTTTTAGCCCTTACCCCACACAGATGCCATACCCACCATATTACCCACCATACCCACAGTATCCTATGTATCCACCACCACCCTATCACCCAAATCCAGCAAACCCTACCACAGGAAATGTTGCACCTCCTCCACCACCAGCAGCACCTACTGTCCCAGAAGTCCAAATACCTCAACCTAGCTCATCTGGAGGGAGCAAGGTCAGAATGACTGATTATATGAAGTTGGGTGCTCCCCAGTTTGAAACCGGTGATGACCCGTTTGTGTACCTTGAGAGGGTCAAGGCGATAACAGATGAGATAGGGGCGGATGACAGTAGAGCCATTCAGATGGCTGGGTTCACACTAAAATGCAAGAAGGCCCGTGAGTGGTTCAAGAACTATGTGAAATCGAGGGTGGATAGTCTATCATGGGAGGAGTTTGCTAATGAATTTGCAGGGTGGGCTTTCCCTGATAGTTCAAGGGAATTGAAGATGATAGAATTCGAGCAGTTGAGGCAAACTGATGACATGAGTGTAGACGAATATACTGACAGGTTTATGGAGTTGCTGCCATTTGCTGGGCAGGACCTTAATACAGACCAGAAGAAGTCAAGGAGGTATATCATGAAGCTCCATTCCAGGTATTCCTCCTTGATACAGTCAGCAGATAGAGAGAGTTTTCATGCCATAGTAGACATGGCTAGGAGGATGGAGGCTAGTGCTATCATCGAGGGAAAAGTCAAGCAGTCAGCAGCACAGTCTTCTGGTTCCAGAACCCCAGGCAAGGGAAAAGTGGATCCTTCTTCCTTAAGCTCAGGTAGTAAGAGGTGGGGCAGTACCACCAAGAAGTTTAAGAAGAACAAGTTCTGGAACAAGATCAAGTCAGGTCTGGGATTAGGAAGTGGCTCGAGCTCAGGTGCAGATAATGCAGTATGTAAGAAATGTGGGAGACCGCACAGAGGAGTATGTCTGGTTGGGACGTCAGCCTGCTTCAGATGTGGGCAGGAGGGACACATGGCACGAGAGTGTCCTAGAGCAGCTTTTGTGGCACAGTCTCAGCAGACAGCTTCTGGTAGTGTGGCACAGCCAGTAGCTCCAGCCATGACACAGGCCAGTGGTAGAGGCAGAGGGAGAGGGTCAGCCTCTTCTTCAGCAGGGTTCAGAGGTGAGGGTCCGTCAGCTCCAGCAAGGATCTTCACCATGACACAACAGGAGGCAGATGCATCTAACACCGTGGTGGCAGGTAATTTAGTCATTGGGTGTTCTGATGTGTATGCATTAATGGACCCTGGTGCATCTCATTCTTTTATTGCTCCGAGGGCCGTAGAGAGGTTGGGATTAATGGTCTCTGGGTTAGAGTGTCCTCTCTGGGTCAGTGGACCCAAGTGTGATCCATCAGTGGCAGAGTCAGTCTGTCAGTGTAGTCCAGTCTTTGTTGAGGGGAGATGCATGTCCGCCGACCTTGTGGTTCTAGAGTTGACAGATTTTGACGTCATTCTAGGGATGGACTGGTTATCTACCCATGGTGCTACCTTGGACTGCAGGGACAAGGTAGTCAGGTTCAGAGGTCAGGATGGATCAGAGGTCGTCTTCAGAGGAGACAGGAGGGGTACACCTAGAGGTTTGATCTCATCTCTTCAGGCTCGTAGGTTGCTTAGGAGGGGATGTCAGGGGTATTTGGCTCATGTGAGAGAGCTAGACAGTCAGATTAGAGAGCCCGCCGCAGTGCCAGTGGTCAATGAGTTTTTAGATGTGTTCCCAGACGAGTTGCCAGGTTTACCACCTGTTAGGGAGATAGAGTTCGAGATTGAATTGATGCCTAGAACTAGACCGATCTCTATCCCTCCCTACAGGATGGCACCAGCTGATTTGAAAGAATTGAAAGAGCAGTTGCAAGAGCTGGTAGACAAGGGTTTCATCCGACCGAGTACCTCACCCTGGGGTGCTCCAGTGCTGTTTGTAAGAAAGAAGGATGGATCCCTTAGACTTTGTATCGACTATAGGCAGTTGAACAAAATCACTACCAAGAATAAGTACCCATTGCCAAGGATCGACGATCTATTCGACCAGCTAGCAGGAGCGGGTTGTTTCTCCAAAATAGATCTGAGATCTGGTATCATCAGCTGAGGATCAGAGAAGAGGATGTGCCAAAGACAGCTTTCAGGACCAGATATGGGCATTTTGAGTTCCTTGTGATGCCGTTCGGGTTAACTAACGCCCCTGCAGCATTCATGGACCTCATGAACAGAGTGTTTAGCCAGTACCTGGATCACTTCGTTATTGTCTTCATAGATGATATCTTAGTGTATTCCAGGAATGCAGAGGAGCATGCCCATCATCTGAGGATAGTTCTGCAGACCTTGAGGGAACATGGCTTGTATGCCAAGTTCTCCAAGTGTGAGTTCTGGCTGAGGAGCATTTCGTTCTTGGGGCATGTAGTGTCAGAGAATGGAATAGAGGTAGACCCCAAGAAGATAGAGACTGTGGCTAACTGGCCTAGACCCACTTCAGTGACAGAGATTAGAAGTTTCTTGGGTTTGGCAGGTTACTACAGAAGGTTCGTTCAGGACTTCTCGAAAATTGCAGCTCCTCTGACCAGACTAACCAGGAAGAATCAGAAGTTTCTGTGGACCGACCAGTGCGAGGAGAGTTTTGAAGAGCTCAAGAAGAGGTTGACTTCAGCACCAGTTTTAGCTCTGTCATCTAGTAGTGAGGACTTTACAGTCTTTTGTGATGCGTCCCGTGTGGGACTGGGTTGTGTGCTTATGCAGAATGAGAGGGTGATTGCTTATGCTTCTAGGCAACTGAAGAAGCACGAGTTGAATTACCCCACACATGACCTTGAGATGGCAGCAGTAATTTTTGCACTCAAGATGTGGAGGCATTACCTCTATGGGGTAAAATGTGAGATCTTCACCGATCATAAAAGCCTGCAGTACATCATGAGTCAAAGAGATTTGAATTTGAGACAGAGGAGATGGGTAGAGTTGCTGAGTGACTATGATTGCAAGATTCAGTATCATCCGGGTAAGGCGAATGTTGTGGCAGACGCCCTAAGCCGGAAGTCACTAGGCAGTCTATCCCACATCACGGCAGAGAGGAGACCAGTGGTGAAGGAGTTTTACAAGCTCATTGAGGAAGGTCTACAGTTGGAGTTGTCTGGTACAGGTGCCTTGGTTGCTCAGATGAAAGTGACACCCGAGTTTCTGGAGCAGGTGGCTCAGAAACAGCATGAGGACCCAGAGTTAGTGAAGATTGCCAGGACTGTTCAGTCAGGCAAAGATAGTGAGTTCAGATTTGACAGTAAGGGGATCCTCCGCTATGGGAACAGATTATGTGTACCAGATGACATAGGGCTTAAGGGAGACATTATGAGAGAGGCTCATAATGCAAGATACAGCGTTCACCCTGGAGCCACCAAGATGTATCAAGATCTGAAGAAAGTTTACTGGTGGCCAGCTATGAAGAGAGAAGTGGCACAGTTTGTGTCAGCCTGCGAGATATGTCAGAGGGTGAAGCTGGAACATCAGAAGCCGGCTGGAATGCTTAACCCGCTACCTATTCCAGAGTGGAAATGGGAGAATATTGCGATGGACTTCGTAGTGGGGTTACCGGCAACGTCCAACAGATTGGACTCCATATGGGTGATTGTGGACAGACTCACCAAATCTGCTCACTTCATCCCTGTCAGGAGTGGCTATTCTGTGGACAAGTTAGCGCAGGTGTACGTTGATGAGATAGTCAGACTGCATGGGGTCCCTGTTTCTATAGTGTCAGATAGAGGGCCCCAGTTCACCTCCAGGTTTTGGCGGAGTCTGCAGAGTGCTATGGGTACCAGGTTGGATTTCAGCACTGCCTTCCATCCACAGACAGACGGACAGTCAGAGAGGACCATCCAAACGATAGAGGACATGCTCAGGATGTGTGTGCTAGATTTTGGCGGTTCTTGGAGGCAGCATCTACCCTTGGTGGAGTTTGCTTACAATAACAGCCATCATGCTAGCATCGGGATGGCTCCATATGAAGCTTTGTATGGGAGGAAGTGCAGATCACCAGTTTGCTGGGAGGAAGTTGGAGAAAAGGCCTTGGCAGGGCCTGAGCTAGTAGAGATCACCAGCAGGGTGGTGCCCTTAATCAGAGAGAGAATCAAGACTGCTGCCAGCAGACAGAAGAGTTATGCAGACGTCCGCAGAAGACAGTTAGAGTTTCAGGAGGGGGATCTAGTATTGCTCAAGGTGTCTCCAATGAAAGGAGTGGTTCGCTTTGGGAAGAAAGGTAAACTAGCCCCACGATACATCGGACCCTTTGAAATCTTGCAAAAGATTGGGAATGTGTCGTACAAGCTGGATTTACCTGCTTCAATGGACCGAATTCATCCGGTTTTCCATGTTTCAATGTTGAGGAAGTTTGTGTCAGATCCGAGCAAGGTTCTTAGTGAGCCTGATGTGGAGGTCCAAGAGGATCTCACCTATGTTGAACAGCCAGTACGGATCATAGACACCCAGATCAAAAAGTTAAGAAACAAGGAAATCCCGATGGTGAAAGTCCTGTGGAACCACCACAACTTGGAAGAATGCACTTGGGAGACACGGGAGTCTATGCTCCAGCAGTACCCTCATCTCTTTTAAGGTTAGATCCCTATGTATTTATGTGTTTTGTATGTATGTTATGTTTTATTCCATGCTATGTGTGCTAGTTGAGGTACATTCAGGGACGAATGTTCTTAAGGGGGGGAGAATGTAATACCCGGCTAGACTCCGGTATCGGAATTCCTACCGTCCGGTGGAATCTCGGATGTCGGAGACCTCTAGAAGGGTAGAACCATGTTTTATAAAAATGTTTTCATGTTTTAATAGTTTTAAGTATGAAATTAAATGAGTTTTTGCCTGAAAAGTCTTTGGAGGAAAACCCAGGTTCGGCCGCCGAAAGTCAAGTTCGGCCGCCGAACGTGCATGCATTTTGGAGGCACGTTAGGCCCCCGAAAGCATGAGTGAGGGCAGTCCAGGTTCGGCCGCCGAAAGTCAAGTTCGGCCGCCGAACATTTCATGGATGCGGAGGCACATTCGGCCCCCGAACGTGGCCTGGCCAGCCGCCTATAAAAGGGGCACTTAGCCGAAATGGGCGAGCTTTCTCCCATTTTCGGCCACAGCAAGCTTCCGACCTTCCCTTTGCAAATCTAGTGTTTTTCCTCCAAATCCCCACCATTTTTCTTGAGTTTTAAGCTTGCACGGAAGGTTTTGAACTGTTGAAACAAGTTTTGGAGCTTTGGGAACTCAGAAGCTCATTTTCGTGGATCTCCAAGTTTAGGTCGTCTCCCTCTCGATCTTCAAGAGGTAAGAGCCGATCTTAAGCTCCTCATGTGTTTTAAGTAAGTTTTAAGTGATTTTATGGGGTAGAATGGCATGTATAGGGTTGTATGAGTTTTTAAGCAAATGTTAGGTTTTATGTGATTCTTGATCAATGTGGCATGTTTGAGTATGCTTGAAGTGTTGTAGTTGGGGTATTTGATGTTTTGAGGCCCCTAGGAACCTGTATGCACGATTTAACTGAGGTATATGCATGATTGGTGAGTTTGGAGGCGAAAATGCACAAAGGAGCCAAGTTTCTGCCCTTTGGCAGAAACCAGGTTCGGCAGCCGAAGGCACTTTCGGCCGCCGAACATGGCTGGTGAGGCAGGCCTTTCGGCTGCCGAAGTTGCCCCCGAAAATAGACTTTCGTCTCTGTCTGGGACTTTCGGCCGCCGAAGGTGCCGCCGAACATGCATGAGTTTCGCCTCTGTCTGGGAGTTTCGGCCGCCGAAGGTGCCGCCGAACCTGCCTGACTTTCGGCTCTGGAGGGACTTTCGGCCGCCGAACCTGCCGCCGAAAGTGCCCTGATTCAGCCATTTCTTACATGTTTTTATGTGATTGTTTCATGGTGTTTTAGGGGGTTTTTGGGGAGTATGTTAGAGTTATGTTTATGTATGATTGGTCCCTCATTGGAGTCCACCTGTGTAGGTTCGGACCCGAGGAACCGAGGACCTCAGCAGTGAGATAGCTGCTTCAGAGTCTGTAGAGCTTCAGCCAGAGGTGAGTGGAATGAACCTTAAGTTTTTAAATAAATGAAATATAACTTTTTGAAGCATGTTCATGCATCATATATGCCATGTGATATTTAGGTTGTTTGCATTAGTATTCACGAATATGTTGCATTGCATAATATGATGTGGATGCGGATTGGCTATTGGATGATCCTCTAGTCCTCCTATGGTATGATATGATGATGATACGGTATGGATTGCCAGTGAGGCCCATTCTACGCCCCTGGACTATGTTAAGAGAAAGACTAGTGAGGCCCATTCTACGCCCCTGGCATATTGGAATGTTATGTTATGTCATGTATGTAAGAGAAAGACCAGTGAGGCCCATTCTACGCCCCTGGCACGATTGGACTATGTTGAGGACTATAGGTGACAATACCATCCTTATGTGATATGTTTGTGATGTGTTGCATTTCATGGAAGCATGAAATATTTAATATATGTTTTCTCTATTCTGCTCACTGGGCTTTATAGCTCACCCCTCTCCCCTAACCCCAGATGTGCAGGTGCAGGGTAGATCAGGAGGTTAGCCAGAGTATAGAAGATATGTTTATGTAATAGTTAGATTGTGGACATGACAATTGTATTATGATGTAATGTAAAAGTGTTTTTAGTTATGTTATGTAATTTGAATATTGAGGATAGAGTTGTGCTTGACCAATACAGATTGTTAATCCCACTTGTATGTACATGGTCTTTATGATATGAGATATGAGGTTATGTTACAGCCAAGCTTATGTATGATGAGATACCCCATTGGAGCATTATGTGATGAGGGCTCCAGTGGAGGTTTATGTTATGTTTATGTTTATGTACAGGTTGAGCTTGGTTGTTATATGAGAATGTTTACAGGTTTATGAGTATTGTTGATCATGTATGGGATTAAACAGGTTTTCAGGATGAATGTTTGGCTTGCTACGGGTCCCGGCGGCCTTAAGTCGACCCGGATCCTAGCGCCGGTAGCGGTCCGGATTTCCGGGCTGTTACAGCTATCTTCGAGAAGTGCTGAACGAACCTCCTGTAGTAACCTACCAGTGCCAAAAAGCTTTTAATCTCAGTCACTGTAGTGGGTCTGGGCCAGTTAGCTACAGCCTCTGTCTTCTTGGGATCTACCTCAATACCCTCTGCTGACACTACATGTCCCAAGAAGGAAATGCTCCTTAACCAAAACTCACACTTAGAGAACTTGGCATACAAACCATGCTCTCTCAGTGTCTGCAGAACTATCCTCAGATGCTGGGCATGCTCCTCTGCATCTCTGGAATACACTAAAATATCATCGATGAAAACAATGACAAAGTGATCCAAAAACTCACTGAAAACTCTGTTCATGAGATCCATGAATGCTGCAGGGGCGTTAGTCAACCCGAACGGCATCACTAAGAACTCATAATGCCCATATCTGGTCCTGAAAGCTGTCTTTGGCACATCTGCCTCTCTGACTCTCAACTGATGATACCCGAATCTCAGATCTATTTTAGAGAAACAACCCGCTCCAGCTAGCTGGTCGAATAGATCATCAATCCTAGGTAGAGGATATCTATTCTTGGTAGTGACCTTGTTCAACTGTCTGTAGTCAATACAAAGTTTGAGGGATCCATCCTTCTTTCTGACAAAGAGCACTAGAGCACCCCAAGGTGAGGTACTAGGGCGGATGAAACCCTTATCTACCAAATCCTGCAACTGTTCTTTCAACTCCTTTAACTCTACTGGCGCCATCCTGTAGGGAGGAATAGAGATAGGTCTGGTACCAGGCAGCAATTCTATCTCAAACCCCATCTCCCTATCAGGTGGTAGTCCTGGTAAATTGTCTGGGAACACATCAGGAAACTCTCGGACTATTGGTACTGTGGTTGGTTCCCTAACCTGACTGTCTAGCTCTCTCACATGAGCTAGAAATCCCTGACAACCCCTCCTAAGCAAACGACGAGCCTGAAAGGCTGAAATCAAACCTCTGGGTGTACCTCTCCTGTCTCCTCTGAAGACACACTCTGACCCATCCTGGTCTCTGAGACTAACTATCTTGTCTCTACAGTCCAAAGTAGCACTATATGCAGATAGCCAATCCATCCCTAGAATGACATCAAAATCCATCAAATCTAGAACCACAAGGTCAGCTGGAAGGCATCTACCCTCTATAAACACTGGACTGAAACGACAGACTGACAATGCCACTGATGGGTCACATTTGGGTCCACTGACCTAGAGAGGATACTCTAACTCAGAACTGATCAAACCCAATCTCTCTATGGCTCTCGAAGCAATAAAGGAATGAGAAGCACCGGGGTCCATCAAAGCATACACATCCGAACACCCAATGATGAGATTACCTGACACCACTGTGTTCGACGTGTTAGCCTCCTCCTGTGTCACAGTGAAAATCCGTGCTGGGGCTACCGGATTTCCACCTCGGGAACCTACTGCTGAAGTAGAGGCTGCCCCTCTCCCTCTACCTTTGCCACTACTCTGAGGCATGGCTGGAGCTGCTGGCTGAACTACTGGCTGTCCCACACTGCCTGAACTCATTTGCTGGGATGGTGCCACAAAAGTCACCTGAGGACAATCCCGAGCAATATGCCCTTCCTGTCCACATCTAAAGCAAGCTGTAGATCCCAACCGACAAGCTCCTCCATGTGGTCTTCCGCATCTTCTGCATACTAGATAAGCTGTGCCAGAGCTTGAGCCACTACCTATTCCCAGACTAGACTTGGCTTTATTCCAGAACTTATTCTTTAATCCTTTTGCTCTATCCCATCTCTTGCTGCCTGACGTGCCTGAACTGGGGGCCTTAGGACCCGAAGCCTGTGCCTTTGACTGTTTCTGACTATTGGTGTAATGACCCAAAAATCGGACCGCTACCGGCGCTAGGATCCGGGTCGGCTTAAGGCCGCCAGCACCCGTAGCAAGCCTGACATGCAACCTGTAAACCTGTTCAATCCCATACATGATCAACAACATACATGAAAATTAAAACTTTTCTTTCATTCAAACACCAAACTCAACCTGTACATGCTGAACATAGACATAATCATAAACATCGACCCCTCTGTGGGATCTCACCAATGCCCCAAAGGCAAATACAACATAAGTTGAGTTGGTTTACATAAACATCATAAAAGATCTAGGATCATGCATTAAAAGGGATACCTTAAACATAGGTCAAGCACAACCTCTAATCCTCAATATCATTACATTACATAACTATTCATAACTTTACATTTATCATGTCCACATTCTATCTATTACATAAAAATGACTTCAGTACTCTTGCTGACCTCCTGGTCTACCCTGTACCTGCAAACCTGGGGAATTTGGGAGAGGGGTGAGCTACTAGAGCCCAGTGAGCAGAATAATAAAGCATTTAAAACACATGCTATCATGAAATGCATCACATCACAGCTAATCATATCAAGGATGAACTTGTCACCATTTAGCCCTCTACATAATCCAATCATGCCAGGGGCGTAGTGCAGGCCACACCTGGTCTTTCTCTTATACATAACATAACATACATAACCAATGATGCCGGGGGCGTAGTGCAGGCCACACCCGGTCTTTCTCTTACATAATGCCAGGGGCGTAGTGCAGGCCACATCTGAACTTCCATATCATATCATCACGACATAACATATGAGGGCTAATGGATCATTCAACATTCATCAACATCAACAATATATTATGCAATGCAACATATTCGTGATTTCTAATGCAAACAACCTAAAATATCACATGGCATCCGTGATGCATGAACATGCTCAAAACTGATTTATTTTCTTGAAACATGAAGGGTTATTCTACTCACCTCTGGCTGAAGCTCTACTGACTCTGAAGTGACTAACTCACTGCTGGGGTCCTCGGTTCCTCGGGTCCGAACCTACACAGGTGGACTCAAATGAGGGACCAACATACTATAACATGAATCTGAAAACATCCCCCAAAAACCCTCTAAAACATCTCAAAACATCCATGCAAGAACATGCAAAAGAAGGCTGGACAGGGCACTTTCGGCGGCAGGTTCGACGGCCGAAAGTCCCTCCAGAGCAGAAAGTCAGGCAGGTTCGGCGGCACCTTCGGCAGCTGAAACTCCCAGACAGAGGCGAAACTCATGCATGTTCGGCGGCACCTTCGGCGGCCGAAAGTGCCAGACAGAGACGAAAGTCTCCTTTCGGGGGCAAGCTTCGGCAGCCGAAGGCTGCCTCCACAAGCATGTTCGGCGGCCGAAAGTTCCTTCGACTGCCGAACCTGGTTTCTCCCAGAATGGCAGAAACTCAGCTCTCTTATGCATTTATGCCTCCCATTTCAACCAAACATGCATAAACCTATTCTACAACACTCATACACAAGCATACAAGCTCTTAGGGGCTTCTAACCATCCTAAGCCCCATCTACAACACATCAAACATGCATTTGCAAGCCACATTGTTCAAAATCACAATATTGACTCAAAAACTCATATAAACCTACACATGCCATTCTACCCCATAAACTAACATAAAACTTGTTTAAAACATAATGTAAGCTAGAGATCGACTCTTACCTCTTGAAGATCGAGAGTAGAGGCGATCTAACTTGGAGTTGGGAGAGATTTGGGTTCTTGAACCTCAAAGCTCCAAAACTTGCTTTAAACTCGAAAATCTTCAAAACAAAGCAAAAGCTAGTGAAAAACTTGAAAGATCTGAAGGAAGAACTCAAAGATTGGTGAGGATCGGCGGAGAGCTCACCTTGGCCGGAAATGGGGAGAAAAGCTTGCCCATTTCAGCTAAGGCACCCTTTTATAGTGGCTGGCCAGGCCACGTTCGGGGGCCAAATGTGCCTCTGCATGCATGCCATGTTCGGCGGCCGAACTTGAGGTTCGGC
Source organism: Manihot esculenta (assembly GCF_001659605.2). Taxonomy (NCBI): domain Eukaryota; kingdom Viridiplantae; phylum Streptophyta; class Magnoliopsida; order Malpighiales; family Euphorbiaceae; genus Manihot; species Manihot esculenta. The sequence continues at coordinate 20,655,843 of NC_035162.2, read as the reverse complement.
GGCCGAACCTGGACTTCCCTCACTTATGCCTTCGGGGGCCTAAGGCACGCCCGAAATGCATGCATGTTCGGCGGCCGAACTTGAGGTTCGGCGGCCCAACCTGGGTTTTCCTCCAAGGTTGTTTTCATGCAAAAACTCAAATACAACTTGCTTAAAACCATAAAACACATTAAAACATTTTATGAAAACATGGTTTTACCCTTCTAGAGGTTTCCGACATCCGAGATTCCACCGGACGGTAGGAATTCCGATACCGGAGTCTAGCCGGGTATTACAATTGGCACTAGCTTCCATTTTCCTGGCTGCATCCACGATAGAGTGGAAACTCTCCTTTTCTGCTGGAAGAATCAAGGAAGAATACCTGGGATGAAGTCTCATAGTATATCTCCTTGCCTTCTTCTGATCAGTATCATAGGCTTAACCCACATACTGAAGCAAATCCAGGAACTTATCTGTAAACTCGTCAACACTCATCTCGTCTGTCTGTCTCAACTGTTCAAATTCTATTACTTTCATCTCCCTGGAGCTGTCAGGAAAAGCCCACCCTGCAAACTCATTGGCGAACTCTCCCCATGACATACTATCTATTCTGGGCTCCACATAGTTCTTGAACCATTCTCGAGCTTTCTTACACTTCAGTGTAAACCCCGCCATTACTATGGCTCTGCTATCATTTGCTCCCAATTCACTCGTTATCATCCTAACTGATCTGAGGTATTCAAATGGATCATCTCCCGTGTTATATTTGGGAGCATCCAATTTCAGGTACTCCGTCATTTGCACTTTACCTCCAGATAAGCTAGGTTGTTGTCTTTGAACAACAGGAGCTACTGGTTCTGGTGGTGGTGGTTCATTTGGCTCTGGGTGTGCTGCACTTGGATGGATAGGGGAGGGTGGATACATAGGATATGGTGGGTAATACGGAGGATAAGGCATATATGGCATATATGGAGGATATGGGACAAAACTAGAGTAATCCGACGTACCTCCTATCGGATACTCTGGGTCCTGAGGAAAGGATGGATAAACAAAACCTGAGGCCTGAGCGCCTCTCTGAGATTCTCCCATACCTTCTTCAGATCTACCCATACCCATGCTTTCATCTATAGACTGGTCAATTTCCATAGCCTCCCTCATTTCCTCTGATCTTCCTCCTCTAACTGTACCTCTTCTGCTCTCGTCTACAGACCTTCTAGGGTCTATTGACGTACCTTCCCTGCTAGATCTCTGAGACCTTGCCCTTGGCAATGCAGGAGGACGAGCAGCTATTCTTTCACTATCTGGTGGGACTCCAGTCAATCGAGCTGATCGACGAGTTCCTCTCATCTTAACTCTGGAAAACAACACATAACATAGCACTTTAGCACATAAACATCACATATCAATAATGCACATGCATAAATCATAGCATTTCACAATATTAAACAGATAGGACTCAACACCCTATCCTAGTGGACATGATTTCCTGTTGTGCTTGACCACCTCTAGCCTCTATGAGCCCGACACTCTCTCTATAGGTCCGATCATGTGAACCTAGGGCTCTGATACCAATCTGTAACGACCCCAAAATGGACCGTCACCGGCGCTAGGATTCAGGTCGGCTTAAGGCCGCCAGAACCTGTAGCAAGCCTGCTATACTCTCTGTGTACCTGTAAATCTCATACATGATCATACATTTTCTGTGAAAATAAAAATTCTTTTCTCTGTACCAAGGCTTAACCTGTGCATGCACTATCTCTGTACTCTGTACTCTGTACCCCTGACTAGAGCTTGCTCTAGATGGGTTAACTCATACCTGTTAAGCCTGGTTTTTCACATACTCTGTAAAACATATACATATACAGATCATGTACATAACAAAAGATTTACAACACAAATATCACTAAGTTAAAGCACAATTCTAACGTTATACACAACTATTACATCTCTTTAATATTACATGTCCACTCTAAGCTATTACACATCTCTTTACTCTTTATGTACTCTGCTGATCTCCTCTGTACACTGTACACTGTACACTGAACCTGCAAGACTGGGGTGAAGGAAGTGGGATGAGCTCTATAGCCCAGTGAGTAGAACAGTAAAACAAGTCATTAAAACATGCTCCTATAGAATGCATCATATCACAAACAATCCACATCAAGGGTAAACCTGTCACCACATAGTCCCGGTAACTCTGCCATGCCAGGGCGTAGAATCGAGCACCTGGTCTTCCTGTCATATATGTATATGTGTATATAACACCTCTGTACTTACCATTGCCAGGGCGTAGTCAAAGGCTCCTGGACTTTTCTATACCTGCCAGGGCGTAATCAAAGGCTCCTGGACTTCTCTATATTTGCCAGGGCGTAGTCAAAGGCTCCTGGACTTCTCTCAAGGACTATTGGATCATTCAGCATTCACCCACATCAATAAATAACTATGCAATGCAACATATTCGTGGATTCTAATGCAATCAACCTACTGCATAACCATGATGCATGATATATGCTAAAAACATTCCATTTTCTCAATTAAAAGGATTAAGTTTAGTTCCACTCACCTCTGGCTATCTGGACTAATTCTGCAGGCTCTGACAACTCTGGAGCAGTACTCACTGCTGCTCTCTTTGGTTCCTCTGGTCTGTGTAGACACAGATAAACTCAAATGAGGGACCAAACTAGCTTATAAACAACTCTATTACACTCCCCAAGAATCCCCCTAAACTCACTCAAACATCCATGCAAAGCATGCAAAGGAAGGCTGGACAGGACACTTTCGGCGGCAGGTTCGGCGGTCGAAAGTCCTTTCCAGAGCCGAAACTCAAGCACCTTCGGTGGCCGAATCTCAACTTTCGGCAGCCGAACCCTTTCGGGGGCAAGTTTCGGAGGCTGAAAGGCACTCCAAAGACGAAAGTCTCTAACCTTCGGCGGCACCTTCGGCGGCCGAACTCCCCTCCAGAGCCGAAAGTCTAAAGGCTCGGGGGCAAGCTTGGGCAGCCGAAGCCACCTCCTCAGCACATTTGGCGGCCGAACCATTCTTCGGCGGCCGAAGCTGGGTTCATCAGCAAGGCAGAACCTTGCTCTGCCTCACGCCAAAATGCTCAAAACTCTCCTAAACTCAAACACCTCAATTCCTCAACACGCATACACCCAAGTATATGCTCAAAGGGGTCAAAAACTAGCTAAAAACCCCAACAAACAGCAAAGCACAACACATACACAAACTATTCTCACAAAATCATCAAAAACTCTCTTTTAACCCTATTCATGCAACTCTCTCCCAAAACCTCAAAAATCTTTCATAAATCATGAAAACAAGCTCAGGATCTTCACTTACCTCTTGAAACCAAGAAGATGAACGATCCTAACGTGGAGTTTTGGAGCAACTCTCCTTCAAACTCTCCAAACTTCAAAATCTCAAGTTCCTAACTCAAAACCTTCAAATAAACATAAAAATCAATCAAATCTTTGCATGATGAAATGAAAACATGAAGAAAACTCTACAAAGGACAGGGTCTCACCTCAGAAGGTAAAAGAAATGGTGATCTTATCGTTTCAACCGACTGAGGGCCTTTTATAGGTGGCTGGCCAGACCACCTTCGGTGGCCACACGTGAAACCGAAAGCCATGCATGTTCGGCGGCTGAAAGTCACCTTCGGCGGCCGAACCTGGCTTTTCTGCCTTGGTTCATTTCGCTCAAAACCTCAGTTCTTTTCAACATTAAAACATTAAAACATTAAAACATACTATATTACTTTAGAAAACCATAAATCTTACCCTTCTAGATAATCCCGACATCCTGGATTCCACCGAACGACAGGAATTCCAATGCCAGACTCTAGCCGGGTATTACAGCTCTTCTCATCCTTTCTTCGGTTTCTCGACTGCTAGTTTGAGGATGGTTGAAGGTAGGCTGGGGGTCTGTTGGTTTGGGGTTCTTCTATTACTGGGAGCGCGTTTACCGAGGTACTGAGGCCCCGCTGCTGCATTAGCTGCCCCATCCAGTGGGTGGTGTTTTGTAGCTGAAAGGCGATGGTTTGGATATCCTGGTTGGACAAGACAGCAGAAGGCACATTCCCTGTTAAGCTTGGTGAAGGATTGGAAGGGATGGGTGGTTGGTTGTTTGGAGTTGTAGGACTGGAGAAAGAGAACTGCTGCCCCTCTTGGGCAGAGCTCAGGTCATTGGGAGTGTTAACAACATTGTTCTCATTGTGATTGGCCATCGTGGATCTCAGTGGGTATTGTAAAAGCGGAACTCCAGTGATGAAAAGATCTCCTTCGTTCCCACAAACGGTGCTACTTGATGATCTGAGATCCAGAAAAATAGGGTTTTACAAGGGTTCTGTAAAACTAGGAAAAATCTTAAACCTAGAGGGGAGTATTTTTTCTTTTATCCCTTTCCCCTCGTCTGCTAGCGACGCGTTACAGACTGTGCGTCATTGGGCCACCTGTCTTTGTCACGCTGATACGGACGTACGAGGAAATCAGATCCCTGCTCCATGCGTAACGGTTTCTGATCCTTTGTAGGCGCGCACGCAGATGGTCCCCACAGGATGATCATGCGTGCTTCCCTCCTGGTCCTGGGCCGGACTGGAAGATGAGATATGGGCCGAACCTAAGGAGGATCTGTTTGCTGGGCCCGAAGAATTTGGCCGGTCTGGTTGAAGGGATCGGCGGGGTCTGTTCAGAGAGAAATGGGCTGGACTAGACTCTTGGGAGAAGCCTGGGAACTTTTGGATGATGGACTTTTGACATGGGCCTGACCCTGGGATGGAGTGAGGAAATCCAGCGGTCATCAGATATTATTGTGTACTGTTTATCTAAGTTAGGAGTGAAACTTTAGCAGATTAGTTTCTTATAAGTGAATGGTTAAAATAGAGGACTAAACAGTTTTAATGATTCAAAACTGGAGGATTGAATAGTTTTGAAAATGAATATATAAAGACTGAATAATTGAAAATTTTAAAACTTAAGGGATTGAGTAATTTTGATTTTTTAAATAAATGGACTAAAAAGTTATAAAATTAAAAATAACAGAAGAGTGATAATATTACATTTATCCAACTGGAACTTAATATCAAATACAAACAAATCTTATAAATGCACAATGAATACAATTGGGTTAAGCAAATGAAATTAAAAGCATAAATTCATTAATGTGTCATAATTGTTCAAATAAGTATTACAAAATTATACTTGAACATTACAATGACATACATCTACTACTGCCATTTTAATGGTCAAGTAAGTCCAATATCTGTAACACTATACCAATATCTATGATAAACTCCCCAAAAAAAGAATACATTCACAAATTTACAATCTTCCCAAATAAACAAAAAGCTCAATCTAATGGCCCAAAATTCATGTTCAACTAAAATGTACAAACTATATCCCATCAACTAACAACATTCTCAAAAAGATCATTTGATATTTCAAAGGCTCCTTTAGTTGGTTGATCCACCATTTGATCCCTTTTAGTTAGTGTTAACCACTCTTAAAGTCACTACACCTGATGCAGTAGTGTGTTTCCTCTTCTTTTTACTTAGAACCATATTTGCTGCAATAGAACTCATAAAAGATTAAAAAGGTTAAAATAGATTCAATATATACAACCAAAAAAGGTAGAATTACCCCAACAAAAACATATTGATAAGTCCTCTTATTGTGACCCGTTTGTAAGCACCTAGCACAAGTGACAATTGTTGTCCCCCTTTCACTAGCATGTTTGCCAAATTATCTTATGCAGGGGTTTGATTTTGAATGATTATAAATTTTTGTTAGACCCAAGAGCTGATATTTCTGTTAGATGAGTTCGTCGTAATGCTACTCTAACTGCTCATTATAAATTTTATTAATAAAATCAGTAGTTTTGCTTTAAAAAAATATAATGTTGAAAATATATTTATAAAAATTAGATAACTATTATATAAAAATATATTTAAATAATGAAAATAAATCATTATAAAATATATATATATATATATATATATATATATATATATATATATATATATATGTGGAGAGGTTGACAAGCGGCATATATAAGTTTATAAATGTAGTTATGCTAAATGTCACTCTTATATTTATATATTGTGCTTAATTAACTCTACATAATTATGTCATATAATATAAATTTATAATTTTTTAATATATTTTTAATTTTTTACATATCATAATAATTAATATATAGGTTAAATGTAATTTATTATTTTTATTATTATTATTAATGTATAAATTTTTAATTTTCTACTTTTTAATATAATAATTACAATTTATTATATTAATTATTATTAACCTTTTAATTTTTTATTACTTTTAATATAATATATTATTGATATTATAATAAAAATTTTATTATATTTTATTATTAAAAAATGATTGTATTTTTTATTTTAATAATAAATATAATGTTAAAACTATATTTATAAAAATTGGATAATTACTGTATAAAAAATATTTAAATAATAAAAATAAATTATTATAAAAAATATATATATATATTTATAAATCCATAATATTTAGTAAAATATTTTTACTATCTCACAATAGTGTTGATTTATTGATTTGATAATTTTTTAAATATGAAAATATAACTTAAAAATAAGAATAAAATCTATTAAATATGCCTCTTAGTACAAATATACAAAATTAAGAGTACCACTTACCATAATTATATAAACTAAGCATACCACTTATCAACCTATATATATTATAATAATTTATTTTCATTATTTAAACATCTTTTTATACAATAGTTATTTAAATTTTATAAATATATTTTTAATATTATATTTATTATTAAAATAAAAAGTACAATAAATTTTTAATAATAAAATACAATAAAATTTTTATTACGTCTCAATAATATATCATATTAGTAGAAAATTAAAAGTTAGTAACAATCAATATTATAAATTGTTCTTATTATATCAAAAAATAAAAAATTAAAAGTCATATATTAATAATTATGATAAAAATAATAAATTATATTTAACATATATATTAATTATTATTTTATATAGAAATAAAATTATAAATGTATAAAAGAATTATAAATTTATGTCATGTGACACCTGAAAATTTCTCATATATTTTTATTATTCACATGAGAGATAAAAAAAATTAGAATAAATTAATTAATAATATTGATTATAATTTTTTTACAGTTTATTTATTATTAAAAATAAAAATAAAATTTTTATTTTATTGTGATTAATATATTATATTAAAAAATTATAAAAAAATTAAAAAATCACATGCTAATAATAATAATAGGAAATTAAAATGTCACATACTAATTGCAAAAAATATTATCAAATTAAAATTTTATTAATTTAAATAATTTATATAAAAAGTAAATAAATAAAAATAATTAAAAATAGTGTTTGTAATACTCTAAATCGAATATTACAAACTTTGAATAATCAAATTATTAAACCTGAATTATTGTAATTTACTATATTAATGATTATGATAATTTTAGTATTTTCAACGTTTATATATCCATTCTATTTAAAACACATTAGCGTAATCTCATTCACACAATTCTATCTTCTTTATTTTCAAATGACTTGTATTTTAAAAATTTTTTCTTATTGTTCTATTTACTTAGAGAACTCTCAAATGTTGGAATTCTTTAATCTAAGTGATTCTCCTCTACGCCACCATCACCACCGCCATCACCACTGCTGCTACGGTTATCCACCACTATCGAAACTTAATCAATTTTATTTTCCTAAAAATATAGTTCTTTGAATGAAATCTGTTATTGGATATTAATAATATATGCTACTAAATACTAAAATTTTTAATTTTCTTTGATACAATTAAATTTGTTGATATATAGTTTTGTACTTAATTAATATTTTAGATCTTTAAATTTTTTATTCTAAAATTAAAAATCATGTATATTAGTTAAATTTCTAATTCTTGTCTACAGTTATCTTCTTTGTTTTATGGCAATAGATTGCATATTTGATTAGTAGTTTTTTTATATTATTTTGAATCCACGAGATAAAATAAAATATTGTAATTTGTTATCCATCAATTAATATTTCAAGTTCAAAATCTAGATATAAAAGAGAAAATATTTTACTTTTTTTGATAAGCGGTATGAATTCATACAAAAAAAATTATTATTTTATATTATTTTTATAAAATAACTTTATACTATTCTATATAATAATAATATAAAATATTTTAAAACCTTGTAATTAATTTTAATTAACTTTTAAAAAATATTTTAGTGATCATAAGTTGATGTATCTAAACTCATCAATTGTATATATATGTTTGATTGTAGAAATATGTACACATATCTTGTTCATTATTCACAACACAATTTAAGAACTTAAGAATATTTCCATCACAAGATATCTAATAAAGAATGAAAATATAGAAAGAGAAAGAAGAGAATGGAATGAGTAGAAGAGAAGTTGAAGAGGTAAGAAATGAATGACACAGTAGAAGGTTAGAGAAAGATAGACTACATAGAAAGATTAGTGGCAAGATAAGGATAAAGTTTGGAGAACGAAAAGAAGACAAAGAATTATGGAATGATATACACATTTGATATCCAAAGTCGAGCTAATATAATTTTAGAAATATTTAATGAAAATAAAAAAAAAAAATCAAAATCTCAAAATAGCTAACAAAAATATTGGTACAACTTACAATAAAGTCAAACATTGAAAAAGATTAAACAAGTACTCTACATAAAATTCAACACAAATTGACCAAACCGTATCTAAATCATTATTGTATGACATTATGGGCAGTATCAACATTCATTTTTTTTTTTTTTCCATAAAACAGGGAATGAAATCTAGATATGGAAATACAAATGAGTACTGATTTAATAATGTTTTATTTTTCATTTTATCTGTTAAAAAATTGAGATTGATGCTCAATTTCACAGGAAGTTAATTTAGCTAATTTTTATTTTATTTTTTTTATCCAAGTTAGTCTGGAGATTTTTTGTACTCAATTCAAGTTAGCTTAAAAATTAAGAAATTTAACTCAAAAATAAAGAAATTGGTTTAAATTAATAAATCCAAAATTTTAGTCAGTAGCTGGAGAGTGTTCCCAGCTACTTTGACGAAGAGTAGAAACGCTTTGATCGTCAGAGGTTCCTATCAAGAAATGGATGACGTTATTTTAGCTGCTAATACTCATACTGAAGACTTTTTGACAGCCACTATTGACCACAATGTGAAGATTCACTCCCCTCCCCAAATGTTATCTCCACCAGTTTCTTGGATGCTCCTCTCTCACCTTCTTTGGTGAAATTAAAATTTGGTGTAGCTGTTAGTAAGTAGGGAGGAAAAGGTTCAATTTCGGTGATTGCTAGGAATTCGAGTAGTCAAAATTTGCTTTGGAATTGTAAGATTTCACTAACATTGTTGACCTTTTGGTATTCAAAGGCTTAGCATGCAGAGAGGCTCTTATTATAGCTTTAAATGCAAGTTTTTCAATTAGTACTATTGAAAGAGAATCTTAATGGTGATCCAAGCAACTACTAATTACATTGATGGTTTGGTCAAGGATGTTTCATTTTTGTCCAACTCTTTTCATTCAATCTCCTTCATGCATACTAAAAGAAATGAGAATTCGTTAGCTTTTAAAGCTATTCGAGATCTAACATTTTCTTTCAACTCGATAGCCCATATGGACGATGTACTTGGCTATATGCCTTATTGATTTTTTAATGGGATTCTTTTTCTCGACAAAAAAAAACACTTTAAAGCATTAAGCATAAATAATAAACAATTATATTAATAAAAAAAAATAATACAAAGATAAGAAGTATCAATGTGTTCAAGTTATATCAAGCATCTTTGACTAAAGTTTAATTACACATGAGTTTAAAATAAATAAAAAAAATAAAAGTTATGAAACTCAACGCTAAATCCTTTGTAAGATACAAAATAATAAAATAAAAATAAGCTAGAAATGAGAAAGTTAAACTCTAAGCGAAGGAAGCAGCTTTAATCCCTCCACCAGCTCTCTTCCTCTCCCTAAAGCTTCTCACTATCTCCCCTTGATAGGAATGGGTTGTGGGTGCTGGAAATAAGGTCCTAGGTGTCTAAAGGTGCCTAGTCGCCGGAGAATGAAAGAAAATGAGAATAGTATTTAGTGTTTTAATCTAGAGTACTTAGACTAAAATAAAGAAAAGTCGAGTTTTTAGTTTGTCTCGTGGCTAGTCCGTGTGTGAGAGATCTTCTTCATGGCCTAGAGTGAGAACTTTTCCTTATGAGGGCTTTTAAAGTATGTCTCATAATCAAGCTTATAAGTTTTTACTATCTCATGGCCCGCCTATGCGTCTCGGTGATTTCTCATAGCTAGGCCATGAGATTTGGCCATTTCTCAATGCTAGGCCATGAGACTTGGCCAATTCTCAATGTTAGGCCATGATATCCACATTTTTATAATCTTTATTTTTTTTTTTTTCGAATGGTTTGGGTAAATTTGATTTTTATAAAGCTTTCAAATATTTTAAACAATTTCTAGTTCACCATAAATACATTAATTGATTTCCACACAATTTCACTAGATTGTCTAGTTCACGGTTAATTAAATACCATTTTTCATACAAACGCAAAATTTTACTTCGAGAATGTATAATAAAGTAGCTCCTCTAAAGAGAAATTTTATCTTTTTCTCTTACAAAAATCTCATTCAAAGTCAAAATCTTCTTGACCTTTTTATTTTAATTCTTTTTAAGTTCCGAGTCTGATTGATTTTTTCTTAAAACCAAATTTTAAGATTGAGGTTGATTGATTTTCTCTTAAAACCAAATTTCAAGAGAAAAAAAAATAAATAAATATAAATATATTCATGGGATGGTGGGCTGCCCATTATTTTTTAAAATTTTATTTTATTTTATTTTTTAATTTTACCTAAAAGAGAATCTTTAAATGGGTTTTGAGTAACAATGCACTGTACCTTATTTTGGGCCTTTTACTTATGGACTCGGTCATAGATGGATAATTTTCTTCACTTACCTTACCTTGTAGGTTAATAATCCATTATCTTCTGTTTCGTATGATTTATTTTACAAAATAATATATAATTTTAATTTTTTAATTTAAAAAATTTGAATTCTTTTATTTTAAAAAAAGATAAATGTTAGAAAAGAAATAAATTGAATTGAATTCTTATGAAATTTTTTGTTACAAACATAAAGTGGACGATGAAATCAAGGAAATTTGGAAGGTGATACATATTATAGGATTTAGAGAATCAAAACTAATTCAAGATTATTCTATAAGGATTTTTTTTTTTTTTCCTTTCTTTAGTCAATTATTTACTAAGTTGTATATATATGGATTTCTCCCAAAATATTTAATATATGAAAGATTTTATTTTCTCTCAGTAAATCAATATAGTATCTAGTAATAATATTTCTTTCGTTCGAGGCTCTTTTTCTTCGACCCTTCTTGAGTCTTTCTTTACAGTTCTTTCACGCGTGTCCTTTCTTCTCCTTATATTTTCTTCTTTACCTTCTCTTCCAAACCCTAACTATGGCGGCAAAGTCATCTAAAGCCACAAATCTAACAAATGATTACCTTACTAATCCATCCAATCCTTTTTTTTCTTCATCCAAATGAAAATTCATCAATGCAAATAATGGTGTCTCCAATTCTCCTTGGACCAAACTATCACTCTTGGGCTAGAGCGATGAAAATGGTGTTACAATCAAAGAACAAAACCAGATTCATTAATGATACTTTGAAGATGCCGGGGAGTTCTTTCCTGGCTAATGGACTGCTGAGCACATGTGATGAGCTGAGGTATTGCTTGAGGCTCTTGAAGGCTTGTTGCCAATTGTAATACCCGACTAGACTCCGGTATCGGAATTCCTACCGTCCGGTAGAATCTCGGATGTCGGAAACCTCTAGAAGGGTAAAACCATGTTTTTATAAAAATTTTTAATGTATTTTATGGTTTCAAGTAAGAATGAATTTGAGTTTTGAATAAAAAGGGCTTTGGAGAATTTGCCAGGTTCGGCCGCCGAAAGTCATGTTCGGCCGCCGAACATGGGGAGGTTTTAGGAGCGCTTTTGGCCTCCGAAAGCCTTGTTTGAATGAACCAAGGTTCGGCCGCCGAACCTCAAGTTCGGCCGCCGAACGTGGGATACTTTGGGGGGCCAAGTTAGGCTTCCGAAAATGGCTCAAGGTTCGGCCGCTGAACCTCATGTTCGGTCGCCGAACTTGCATGAGTTTTGGAGGCACGTTAGGCCGCCGAAAGGTGGTAGGGCCAGCCCTATAAAAGGACCCCATGGCCGAAACGGGCGAGCTTTTCTCCCTATTTTCGGCCAAGGTGAGTTCTCCATCGTCCCTCATCGATTTTGAACTTCTTCCTTCGAGTTTTCATGTTTTTCTTATGAGTTTTCACTTGGTTTTGAAGATCTCGAGTTTAGATCGAAGTTGTGAAGCTTCGAGACCCAAGGAACGAGATTTCTTAGATCTCCAAGTTAGGTCACGCTCTCTCTCGATCTTTAAGAGGTAAGAGTCGATCTTGAGTTCATTTTATGTTTTAAGCAAGTTTTATGAAAGTTCATGGGGTAGAAATGCCTGCTAAGTTATTTTTGAGTTTATGGGTAAATGTTGAGTTTATGGGTAAATGTTGAGTTTTTGGACAATGTGGGTTGGTTATGCATGTTTGATGTGTTTTGGTCGGGGTTTAGGATAGTTTGAGACCCCTATGTGTTGATGTATGTGTGTATGCATGTTGTAGAGTAGTTTAATGCATGATTGAATGGTTTGGGAGGCTTTTGTGCATGTTGGAGCTGAGTTTCTGCCATTTTGGGAGAACTCAGGTTCGGCAGCCGAACCTGCCTGTGGAGGCCAACTTTTGGCTGCCGAACCCTGCCCCCGAAAGTGGACTTTCGGCTCTGGGGGGGAGTTTCGGCCGCCAAAGGTGCCGCCGAACATGCATGAGTTTCGTGTCTGGAGCTCACTTTCGGCCGCCGAAGGTGCCGCTGAAAGTGGCTGAGTTTCGGCTCTAGAGGGACTTTCGGCCGCTGAACCTGCCGCCGAAAGTGCCCTGTTCAGCCTTCTTTTGCATGATTTCTAGGATTGTTTTAAGGTGTTTTAAGGGGGGTTTGGGGAATGTTTTAGAGTTATGTTCATGTATGTTTGGTCCCTCATTTGAGTCCACCTGTGTAGGTTCGGACCCGAGGAACCGAGGACCCCAGCAGTAAGTTAGCTGCTTCAGAGTCTTTAGAGCTTCAGCCAGAGGTGAGTGGAATAAACTTTCATGTTTTAAAATAAATAAACCTGTAATACCCGGCTAGAATCCGGCATCGGGATTCCTGCCTTCCGGCGGAATCTAGGGTGTTGGATCTCTCTAGAAGGGGTAAAATGTGTTTTCTAATATGTTTTTCACATGATTTCATGGTTTTAAAGGGAAATGAATTGAGTTTGAAAAGGAAAAGACCAAGGAGGCGTTTGCCAGGTTCGGCCGCCGAAAGTGAGGTTCGGCCGCCGAACATGGAAAGGCTTCGGGAGCGCCTTTGGCCTCCGAAAGTCTTGTTTGAACGAGCCAAGGTTCGGCCGCCGAAAGTGAGGTTCGGCCGCCGAACATGCATGAGATTAGGGGGCACGTTAGGCCGCCGAAGGTCTTCGACCAGGCCACCTATAAAGGGCCCTCAGATCGGAAATGGGTGAGTTTTCTCCCCATTCTCGAGCTCAGGTGAGTTTATGCCTTCCTTTGGTCGTTTTCGTGTTTTCTCTACCCATCTCTCAAGTTTTTCATGATTTCTACCCTTGTGTTTGAAGATTTAAAACTTAAAAGGAGTTTTGGGAGCTTGGAGCTTTTGGAGCTTGGATTCTCCATACCTCCGAGTTAGAGATCACGCAACCCTCGATCTTCAAGAGGTAACTGTGGATCTATGCTTCCTTTTATGTTTTAATGAGTTTTAAGTAAGTTTATTGGAGTTTTGAATGGGTAGAATGGCATGTTTAGGTTTATGTGGGTTTTATGTCCAATGTATGTTATGTGATGTTTTTGTTGAGGAGTTTATGTTAGTTTATGCTCCTTTATGCTTGTGGGAGTGAGTATGCATGTTGGGAGAGAGTATGTAAGGATTTGGGTATTTTGAGTTTGGTTTTTGGCTTGGCAGAATCGGACCTGTCGTCCAGAGGGGACCAGGTTCGGCCGCCGAAAGGAGTTTCGGCCGCCGAACCTGCATGGGAGGCAGTCTTTAGGCTGCCGAATGTGCCCCCGAAGGAGGGACTTTCGGATCTGTCCAAGGGTTTCGGCCGCCGAACCTGCCGCCGAACCTGCCGCCTAACCTAACCGAGTTTCGTCTCTGGAAGGGACTTTCGGCCGCCGAAGGTGCCGCCGAAAGTGCCCTGTCCAGCCGTTTCTTGGGTGTTTTCCATGCATGTTTAAGTGATGTTTAGAGGGGTTTTTGGGGAGTTGTTTATGAGTTGATAGAATATGTTTGGCACCTCATTCGAGTCCACCTGTGTAGGATCGGACCCGAGAGACTGAGGAGGCCAGTAGTGTTAGCAGTTGCAGAGTCAGTCAGCGTCTGCCAGGAGGTGAGTGGAACTAAGCTTAACCTTTTAAATTAAGAAATGAAATGCTTTTATCATGCTTCATGCATCATGATCATATTATAGGTTGTTTGCATTAGAATTCACGACTATGCCGCATTGTACTGTTGTGATAGATGATAGTGGATGGACATTAGGATGATTCATTAGCCTTCTATATATGAAGACCTGTGGTGCCCATAATAGGGCCGGGCAATAACTCCGAGTACGAAGTCCTGTGGTGCCCATAATAGGGCCGGGCAATACGAAGTCCTGTGGTGCCCATAATAGGGCCGGGCATGGAGTTGAGGGATTTTTGAATCAGTCCATCCGTGGTGTGATTTGATTGTGCAGTGACGCATTTCATGATAGCATGTTTTAATTATTCTTTTTACAGTTCTACTCACTGGGCATCTAGCTCACCCCTCTCCCCTAACCCCCAGGTTTGCAGGTACGGGATAGATAGAGAAGGCAAGAAGAAAAAGTCATATGTATGTAATAGTTAGTGTGTGGACATGACAATTGTATTATGATGAAATGTAAAAATATTCAGAATGTTATGTAATGAGGTTATTGAGGATAGAGTTGTGCTTGACCATAATGTATCGTTAATCCCTTTTGTATATACATGATCTTATGTTATGATGTTTATGTAAACTGACTCAACACAGGTTGTTTTGCCTTTAAGGCTTGATGAGATCCCACAGAGGGACTATGTTATGTATATGATCAGAGTATGCACAGGTTGAGTTAGTTGATGACAGTATGTATGAGGAAAAGTTTTAAATTCTTATGCATGTTGTTGATCATGTATGGGATTGTACAGGTTTACAGGTTATATGTCAGGCTTGCTACGGGTCCCGGCGGCCTTAAGTCGACCCGGATCCTAGCGCCGGTAGCGGTCCGGATTTCCGGGGCGTTACATGCATCATGATTATATGTAGTAGGTTGATTGCACTAGTTTCACGAATATGACGCATTGCATTATTTGATGTTGATGGAGGAAGGGTGGACCGAGGCGACTTCAATAGCCCATATCTGTCACGAGTCTTGTCTTAGTCCTTTGAGAGCCGGACAAGTACATGTAGGAAAGTCCATGTGAGCTCTCTGTGGACCAGACACCATGTCATGTATGTTACAGGCCTTTGTGAGCTCCTATGGGGGAGCCGGGCACCGACAGAGGGATTTTTGATGTCATGTCCATCCTCTGAGAGGAAAGATGCATGCAAAAAGACAGACTCTCAGAAACCAGGGTCCGTGGGGAATAAATATTGCATGAGCCCCGAGACGGACAAGATTATGTGATTTCTCTGTGTTATGATGCATTTCATGAAAGCATGTAATGAATGAACTGTTTTCTCTGTTTCTACTCACTGGGCTTTTTAGCTCATCCCTTTCCCCTAATCCCAGTTTTGCAGGCTTGAGAGAGTTCAGAGGCAGCAGGGTAAAGTCAAGTCGTATGTATATGTAATAGTTTATGTTGCAGTCTAGTAGTTCTAGAAGTGGACATGTAATATAAGTTGATGTAATGTAATTTGAGATAATGTATGTAACTGATAGTAGAATTTATGTTTATGGATTAGAGTGTGCTTGGCCCTATAGACTGGTTAATCCCTGTTGATGCATGGTTATGTAATGTTTTTATGTTGAGTTAAGAACCAGGCTTGTTGTATGTAATGTTGACCCAGCTAGAGCATTTGATGAGGGCTCTAGCATGGGGAAGTTTATGTTCACAGTTATGTTGTAGCATACGGATCAAGCTTGGTGTATGTTCAGTTTTACAGGTTTTATGTTAAAGTTTTTGATCATGTGTGGAATTTGACCAGGTGATAGTATGTATGTTTGGCTTGCTACGGGTCCCGGCGGCCTTAAGCCGATCTGGATCCTAGCGCCGGTGGCGGTTCGGGCCGTTACAGAGGGGTATCGGTTTTCGGGTCGTTACAAAACCCTTAGCACGATACATGCATCACTGATGCCATGAAATATTCTAGGATTGCTTGCATTAGATTTCACGAATATGTTGCATTGTATAATTTAATGATGATGCGGATGGATGTTGAATGATCCTTTAGTCCTCATATGTTATGGTATGATGATGATACGGTATGGAAGACCAGTGAGGCCCATTCTACGCCCCTGGCACTATGTTAAGAGAAAGACCAGTGAGGCCCATTCTACGCCCCTGACATTATGGAATGTTATGCTATGTTATGTTATGTTAAGAGAAAAACCAGTGAGGCCCATTCTACGCCCCTGGCACGATTGGACTATGTAGAGGACTATCGGTGACAAGTCTATCCTTGATGTGATTTGTTTTGTGATGTGTTGCATTTCATGAAAGATTGAATTTAATATAATGTTTTATTATTCTGCTCACTGGGCTCTAGTAGCTCACCCCTCTCCCTTAACCCCCAGGTGTGCAAGTACAGGATAGATTGGGTGGTCGTCAAGAGTAGAAGTTATGTCTGTGTAATAGTTAGTAGCTGTGGACATGAATTGTAATGTGTTAAAGGAATGTAATGTATGATCATAGTACAGTATTGTATTGAGGATAGAATTGTGCTTGACCCTAGTTTATGGTTAATCCTCTTTTTGTACATGATCTTTATTTGTTATGATGATATTTTATGTGTTATGAAACCAGCTTGACATATGTTAGGTGAACCCACTAGAGCATTTGATGAGGGCTCTAGTTGGGGTTTTATGTTTATGTTTATGGTGCATGCACAGGTCAAGCTTGGTTGATGAAAAAGTTTAAAATTTTTATGTATATTGTTGATCATATATGGGATTAGACAGATTTACAGGTGTATGTTAAGGTTTTCTATGGGTCCCGGCGACCTTAAGTCGATTTGGATCCTAGCGCCGATAATGGTCCGATTTCCGGGTCGTTACAGAGTGGTATCAGAGCCCTAGGTTCACATGGTCGGACCTAGAGTGTCGGGCTCATAGATGTTTTAGAAGGTCAAGCACAATAGGAAAATCATGTCCACTAGGATAGGATGTGGAGTCCTGTCTTGAATGATATTATGAAATGCCATGAGTTTATGCATGTACATTAATGATATGCTATGTATGTGATGTATGTGATGCGGATTCATGTGACTCCACATGAACCATTTGATGCTAATGTTGTGCTATGTGTGCTGTTTTTCAGTAAACAGGATGAGGGGAACTCGTCGATCGGCAAGATTGACTGGAGTACCACCGGAGGATGAGGGCATGAGCGCCCGTCCTCCAGCATTGCCAAGGGCAATGTCTAGCAGGTCTAGCAGGGAAAAAGCAGTAAGAGACCCTAGAAGGTCTATGAATATGAGCAGAAGCAGATCAGTTAGAGGAACAGTTTAGGGAGGAATGTCAGAAGATGTGGGGGATGATATGGATATGGATCAGAGGAGGGATAGCAGTCTTGGTGTGAGCATGTCCGAAGAGGGCATGGGTGAGTCTCAGGGAGGCACTCAGGCCTCGGGGTTTGTTCAGCCACCCCAATACCCACCCTTTTCACAATATCCCGGGTATTCGATGGGAGGTACATCGGATCACCCTAGCTTTAACCCTTACCCTTCTCACATGCAATACCCACCTTTCTACCCAGCATACCCTCAGTACCCTATGTACCCACCCCCATCCTTCTACCCAGGCACAGCAAACCCTACCCCAGGGGATGCTGCACCTCCTCCACCATCAGCAGAACCTAATGTTCCAGAAGCCCAAGTACCTAAACCTAGCTCATCTGGAGGGAGCAAGGTCAAGATGACCGATTACATGAAGCTGGGTGCTCCCCAGTATGAAACAGGTGATGACCCGTTTGAGTACCTCGGGAGGGTCAAGATGATTACAGATGAGATAGGAGCTGATGATAGTAGAGCCATTCAGATGGCTGGGTTCACACTAAAATGCAAGAAGGCCCGTGAGTGGTTCAAGAACTACATGAACCCGAGGTTGGATAGTCTTTCATGGGAGGAGTTTGCGAATGAGTTCGCAGGATGGGCTTTCCCTGATAGTTCAAGGGAGCTGAAGATGATTGAGTTTGAGCAGCTGAGGCAGTCAGAGGAGATAAGTGTGGAAGAGTACACAGACAAGTTCTTGGAGCTGTTGCCGTTTGCTGGGTAGAATCTTGACATAGATCCGAAGAAGTCAAGGAGGTATATCATGAGGCTCCATTCCAGGTATTCCTCCTTGATCCAGTCAGCAGAGAGGGAGAGTTTCCATGCCATAGTGGATATGGCCCGGAGGATGGAGGCTAGTGCTATAATCGAAGGAAAGGTTAACCAGTCAGTGGCACAGTCTTTTGGTTCCAAGACCCCTGGTGGGGACAAGTTAGATCCTTCTTCTTTGAGTGCAGCAGCTTCAGGCAGTAAGAGGTGGAGTAGTACCACCAAGAAGTCAAAGAAGAATAAGTTCTGGAGCAAGATCAAGTCAGGTCTGGGATTAGGAGGTGGCTCGAGCTCAGGTGCAGACAGTGCAGTATATATGAGGTGTGGTAGACCACACAAAGGGATCTGCCGGGCTGGGACGAATGCATGTTTCCAATGTGGGCAGGAGGGGCACATGGCTCGGGAGTGCCCCAGAGCAGCTTTTGTGACACAGTCCCAGCAGACAGCTTCTGGTAGTGTAGCTCAACCAGTAGCTCCAGCCGCGACGCAGGCCAGTGGCAGAGGCAGAGGGAGAGGGGCAACCTCTTCTTCAGCGGGTTTCAGAGGTGAAGGTCCATCAGCACCAGCACGGATCTTTACCATGACACAGTAGGAGGCAAATACATCAAACACCGTGGTGGCAGGTAATCTCATCATTGGCTGTTCTGATGTGTATGCATTAATGGACCCGGGTGCATCCCATTCCTTTGTTTCTTCGAGAGCAGTCGAGAGGTTGGGTTTGATGGTCTCTGGGTTAGAGTGTCCCCTCGGGGTCAGTGGACCCAAGTGTGACCCATCAGTGGCAGAGTCAGTCTGCCAGTATAAGCCAGTTTTTGTTGAGGGAAGATGCCTTTCTGCCGACCTTGTGGTTCTAGATTTGACAGATTTTGACGTCATTCTAGGGATGGATTGGCTATCTACCCATGGTGCTACCCTGGACTGCAGAGTCAAGGTAGTCAAGTTCAGATGTCAGGATGGGTCAAAGGTTGTCTTCAGAGGAGACAGGGGGAGTACGCCTAGAGGTCTGATATCAGCCCTACAGGCTCGTAGACTGCTCAGGAGGGGTTGTCAGGGTTATATAGCGCATGTGAGAGAGATCGACAGTCATGTTAGAGAGCCCACCTCAGTGCCTGTGGTTAGGGAGTTCTTAGACGTCTTCCCAGATGATCTTCCAGGATTACCACCTGCTAGGGAGATAGAGTTTGAAATTGAGTTAATGCCAGGAACCAGACCGATCTCTATCCCTCCCTACAGGATGGCGCCATCAGAGCTGAAAGAGTTGAAAGAGCAGTTACAAGAGCTGGTAGATAAGGGTTTCATCCGACCGAGTACCTCACCTTGGGGTGCTCCAGTGCTGTTCATGAGAAAGAAGGATGGATCTCTCAGACTTTGTATCGACTACAGGCAGTTGAACAAAGTCACTACCAAGAACAAGTACCCTTTGCCTAGGATCGACGATCTATTTGACCAGCTAGCAGGAGCAGGTTGTTTCTCCAAGATAGATCTGAGATCTGGATACCACCAGCTGAGGATAAGAGAAGATGATGTGCCAAAGACAACATTCAGGACCAGATATGGGCATTATGAGTTCCTAGTAATGCCGTTCGGGTTAACCAATGCCCCTGCAGCATTCATGGATCTCATGAACAAAGTGTTTAGCCAGTACCTGGATCACTTCGTTATTGTCTTCATTGATGATATCTTAGTGTATTCCAGAAATGCAGAGGAGCATGCCCATCATCTGAGGACAGTTTTGCAAACCTTGAGGGAACACGGCTTGTATGCCAAGTTCTCCAAGTGTGAGTTCTGGTTGAGAAGCATTTCATTCTTGGGGCATGTTGTGTCAGAAAATGGAATAGAAGTGGACCCCAATAAGTTAGAAGCTGTGGCTAACTGGCCTAGACCGACAACAGTGACAGAGATTAAAAGCTTCTTGGGTTTGGTAGGTTACTACAGGAGGTTCGTTCAGGACTTCTCAAAGATTGCTGCTCCTATGACCAGATTGACCAAAAAGAATCAGAAGTTCGTGTGGTCAGATCAATGTGAAGAGAGTTTCGAAGAGCTGAAGAAAAGGTTGACGTCAGCACCGGTGTTAGCTCTGCCGACCAGTGATGAAGACTTTGCAGTGTATTGTGATGCGTCCCGTGTGGGACTGGGTTGTGTGTTGATGCAGAATGAAAGGGTGATTGCTTATGCTTCTAGGCAGCTGAAGAAGCATGAGTTGAATTACCCTACACACGATCTAGAGATGGCAGCAGTAATCTTTGCGCTCAAGATGTGGAGACACCACCTGTATGGGGTGAAATGTGAGATCTTCACAGATCATAAGAGTTTGCAGTACATCTTGAGCTAGAGAGAGTTAAACTTGAGACAGAGAAGATGGGTAGAACTGCTCAGTGACTACGATTGCAAAATTCAGTACCATCCGGGTAAGGCTAATGTCGTGGCAGACGCCCTAAGCCGGAAATCACTTGGCAGTCTATCTCATATATCAGCAGAGAGAAGACCGGTGGTGAGGGAGTTCTATAAGCTCATGGACGAAGGGCTACAGTTAGAGTTGTCTGGTACAGGTGCCTTGATAGCTCAGATGAAAGTGACACCCGTGTTTCTCGAGCAGGTGGCTCAGAAACAGCATGAGGACCCCGAGTTAGTGAAGATTGCCAGGATTGTTCAGTCAGGCAAGAATGATGGGTTCAGATTTGACAGCAAAGGGATCCTTCGCTATGGGAATAGATTATGTGTACCAGATGACATCAGTTTGAAAGGAGACATTATGAGAGAGGCTCATAATGCAAGATACAGTGTTCACCCTGGAGCCACCAAAATGTACCAGGATCTGAAACGAGTTTATTGGTGGCCAGCTATGAAACGAGAAGTGGCACAGTTTGTGTCAGCCTGCGAAGTGTGTCAGAGGGTGAAGCTGGAACATCAGAAGCCGGCTGGAATGTTGAACCCACTGCCGATTCCAGAATGGAAATGGGAGAATGTTACTATGGACTTCGTAGTGGGGTTACCGACAATGTCCAATAGACTAGACTCCATATGGGTGATTGTGGATAGACTCACCAAATCTGCTCACTTCATCCCTGCCAAGAGCAACTATTCTGTGGACAAATTGGCGCAGGTGTATGTTGAAGATGTTGTCAGGTTGCATGGGGCTCCTGTTTCAATTGTGTCTGACAGAGGACCCCAGTTCACCTCTAGGTTTTGGCGGAGTCTGCAGAATGCCATGGGTACCAGGTTGGATTTTAGCACTGCTTTCCATCCTCAGACGGACGGACAGTCAGAGAGGACCATCCAGACTATTGAAGATATGCTCAGAATGTGCGTGCTAGATTTTGGCGGTTCTTGGAAGCAGCATCTATCTCTGGTGGAGTTTGCCTACAATAACAGCTATCATGCTAGCATAGGGATGGCTCCATATGAAGCTTTGTATGGAAGGAAGTGCAGATCGCCTGTCTGCTGGGAATAAGTTAGAGAAAGGGCCTTGGCAGGGCCTAAACTAGTAGAGATCACCAGCAGAGTAGTGTCCGTAATCAGAGAAAGGATCAGAACGGCTGTCAGTCGACAAAAGAGTTATGCAGATATTCGCAGAAGGCAAGTAGAGTTTCAGGAGGGGGATTTGGTATTGCTCAAGGTGTCTCCTATGAAGGGGGTGATTCGGTTTGGAAAGAAGGGTAAGCTAGCTCCGCGGTACATCGGACCCTTTGAGATCTTGCAAAAGATTGGGAGTGTATCGTACAAGCTGGACTTGCCTGCTTCAATGGAGAGAATCCATCCGGTTTTCTATGTTTCCATGTTGCGAAAGTTCGTGTCAGATCCGGGCAAGGTTCTCAGTGAGCCTGATGTGGAGATCCAAGAGGATCTCAGTTATGTTGAGCAGCCAGTGCGGATTCTTGACACTCAGATCAGAAAGTTAAGGAACAAGGAAATCCCGATGGTGAAAGTCCTTTGGAATCACCACAACATAGAAGAATGTACGTGGGAGACACGGGAGTCCATGCTCCAGCAATATCCTCATCTCTTTTAAAGTAAGTGTTATGTGTTTTGTATGTATGTTTATGTTTTATGCTATGCATGTGTTGTTGGTGAACATTCGGGGACGAATGTTCTTAAGGGGGGAAGAATGTAATACCCGGCTAAACTCCGGTATCGAAATTCCTACCGTCTGGTGGAATCTCGGATGTCGGAAACCTCTAGAAGGGTAAAACCATGTTTTTATAAAATTTTTTAATGTATTTTATGGTTTTAAGTAAGAATGAATTTGGGTTTTGAATAAAAAGGGCTTTGGAGAATTTGCCAGGTTCGGCCGCCGAACATGGGGAGGTTTTGGGAGTGCTTTTGGCCTCCGAAAGCCTTGTTTGAATGAACCAAGGTTCGGCCGCCGAACCTCAAGTTCGGCCGCCGAACGTGGGATAGTTTGGGGGGCCAAGTTAGGCTTCCGAAAATGGCTCAAGGTTCGGCCGCCGAACCTCATGTTCGGCCGCCGAACTTGCATGAGTTTTGGAGGCACGTTAGGCCGCCGAAAGGTGGTAGGGCCAGCCCTATAAAAGGACCCCATGGCCGAAATGGACGAGCTTTTCTCCTCATTTTCGGCCAAGGTGAGTTCTCCATCGTCCCTCATCGATTTTGAACTTCTTCCTTCAAGTTTTCATGTTTTTCTTATGAGTTTTCACTTGGTTTTGAAGATCTCGAGCTCAGATCGAAGTTGTGAAGCTTGGAGACCCAAGGAACGAGATTTCTTAGATTTCCAAGTTAGGTCACGCTCTCTCTCGATCTTTAAGAGGTAAGAGTCGATCTTGAGCTCATTTTATGTTTTAAGCAAGTTTTATGAAAGTTCATGGGGTAGAAATGCCTGCTAAGTTATTTTTGAGTTTATGGGTAAATGTTGAGTTTTTGGACAATGTGGGTTGGTTATGCATGTTTGATGTGTTTTGGTCGGGGTTTAGGATAGTTTGAGACTCCTATGTGTTGGTGTATGTGTGTATGCATGTTGTAGAGTAGTTTAATGCATGATTGAATGGTTTAGGAGGCTTTTGTGCATGTTGGAGCTGAGTTTCTGCCATTTTGGGAGAACTCAGGTTCGGCAGCCGAAGGGACTTTCGGCCGGCGAACCTGCCTGTGGAGGCCAACTTTTGGCTGCCGAACCCTGCCCCCGAAAGTGGACTTTCGGCTCTAGAGGGGAGTTTCAGCCGCCGAGGGTACCGCCGAACATGCATGAGTTTCGTCTCTAGAGCTCACTTTCAGCCGCCGAAGGTGCCGCCGAAAGTGGCTGAGTTTCGGCTCTGGAGGGACTTTCGGCCGCCGAACCTGCCGCCGAAAGTGCCCTGTTCAGCCTTCTTTTGCATGATTTCTAGGTGTAACGACCCGGAAACCGGACCATTACTGGCCCTAGGATCCAGATCGACTTAAAGTTGCCGGGACCCATAGCAAGCCTTAACATACATCCTGTATACCTGTTTAATCCCATACATGATCAACAATATACATAAATATTAAAACTTTTCTTATTCATTCATTCACTCACCAAGCTCAACCTGTGCATGCACAACCATAAACATAAAACCTCACACTGGAGTCCTCATCAAATACTCCAATGGGGTAACATAACATATGTTAAGATTGGTTTACATAAATCATAAAAACATGTTCATAACAATTAGGATCATGTACAAAAAGGGGATTAATCATAAACTAGGGCCAAGCACAATTCTATCCTCAATATACTCTGTAACATACATTACAATACTATACTAAACATTACATCATATTCATGTCCACATCTAACTATTTCATAACACATGCCTTCTACTCTTGACGACCGCCCGGTCTGTCCTGATCCTGCAAACCTGGGGATTAAGGGAGAGGGGTGAGCTACAAGAGCCCAGTGAGCAGAATAATAAAACATTTTATTACATTCATGCATTCATGAAATGCGTCACATCACAAACAAATCACATCAAGGATAGACTTGTCACTGATAGTCCTCTACATAGTCCAATTGTGCCAGGGGCGTAGAATGGGCCTCACTGGTCTTTCTCTTAACATAACATAATATAGCATAACATTCCATAATGGCAGGGGCGTAGAATGGGCCTCACTGGTCTTTCTCTTAACATAGTGCCAGGGGCATAGAATGGGCCTCGCTGGTCTTCCATACCGTATCATCATCATACCTTAACATATGAGGACTAAAGGATCATTCAACATCTATCCGCATCATCATCAAATTATGCAATGCAACATATTCGTGAAATCTAATGCAAGCAACCTAGAATATTTCATGGCATCCGTGATGCATGTATCATGCTCAGGATTTATTTATTTTAAAACATGAAAGTTTATTCCACTCACCTGTGGCTGAAGCTCTAAAGACTCTGAAGCAGCCAACTCACTGCTGAGGTCCTCGGTTCCTCGGGTCCGAACCTACATAGGTGGACTCAAATGAGGTACCAAACAAACAAAAACATGACACTGAAATACTCCCCAAAAACCCCCCTAAAACACCTTAGAATAATCATAGAAATCATGCAAAGGAAGGCTGAACAGGGCACTTTCGGCGGTAGGTTCGGCAGCCGAAAGTCCCTCCAGAGCTGAAACTCAGCCACTTTCGGCGGCACCTTCGGCGGCCGAAAGTGAGCTCCAGAGACGAAACTCATGCATGTTTGGCGGCACCTTCGGCGGCCGAAAGTCCCTTCCAGAGCCGAAAGTCCTCTTTCAGGGGCAGGGTTTGGCTGCCGAAAGCATGCCTCTATAGGCAGGTTCGGCGGCCGAAAGTCCCTTCGGTTGCCGAACCTGAGTTCTTCCAAATGGCAGAACTTAGCCTCTTCATGCACATTTTGCCTCCCAAACCATTCAAACATGCATTACCCTACTCTACAACATGCATACACATACCATCAAGCATTTAGGGGCTTCAAACTATCCTAAACCCCAACTAAAACATATCAAACATGCATAGGCAACCCACATTGCTCAAAAACTCCACATAAACACATAAACTCAACATAGGCCTAAACA
The DNA here is from genome assembly GCF_001659605.2 of Manihot esculenta. Classification (NCBI taxonomy): domain Eukaryota; kingdom Viridiplantae; phylum Streptophyta; class Magnoliopsida; order Malpighiales; family Euphorbiaceae; genus Manihot; species Manihot esculenta. Next base: position 20,630,160 of record NC_035162.2, on the reverse strand, counting down.
TGCATTTCTACCCCACAAACTTTCATAAAACTTGCTTAAAATATAAAATGAGCTCAAGATCGACTATTACCTTTTGAAGATCGAGAGAGCGTGACCTAACTTGGAGATCTAAGAAATCTTGTTCCTTGGGTCTCCAAGCTTCACAACTTCGATCTAAGCTCGAGATCTTCAAAACCAAGTGAAAACTCATAAGAAAAACATGAAAACTCGAAGGAAGAAGTTCAAAATCGTTGAGGGACAATGGAGAACTCACCTTGGCCGAAAGTGGGGAGAAAAGCTCGCTCGTTTCGGCCATGGGGTCCTTTTATAGGGCTGGCCCTACCACCTTTCGGCGGCCTAACGTGCCTCCAAAACTCATACAAGTTCGGCGGCCGAACCTAGAGCCATTTCCGGAAGCCTAACCTGGCCCCCCAAACTATCCCATGTTTGGCGGCCGAACTTGAGGTTCGGCGGCCGAACCTTGGTTCATTCAAACAAGGCTTTCGGAGGCCGAAAGCGCTTCTAAAACCTTCCCATATTCGGCGGCCGAACTTGACTTTCGACGGCCGAACCTGGCAAAGTCTCCAAAGCCCTTTTTATTCAAAACTCAATTTCTTTCTTACTTAAAACCTTAAAATACATTAAAACATTTTATGAAAACATGGTTTTACCCTTCTATAGGTTTCCGACATCCGAGATTCCACCGGACGGTAGGAATTCCGATACCGGAGTCTAGCCGGATATTACATTCTTCCCCCCTTAAGAACATTCGTCCCCGAATGTTCACCAACAATACATGCATAGCATAAAACATAAACATACATACAAAACACATAACACTTACTTTAAAAGAGATGAGGATATTGCTGGAGCATGGACTCCCGTGTCTCCCACGTACATTCCTCTACGTTGTGGTGATTCCAAAGGACTTTCACCATCGGAATTTTCTTGTTCCTTAACTTTCTGATCCGAGTGTCAAGAATCCGTACTGGCTGCTCAACATAACTGAGATCCTCTTGGATCTCCACATCAGGCTCACTGAGAACCTTGCCCGGATCTGACACGAACTTTCGCAACATGGAAACATGGAAAACCGGATGGATTCTCTCCATTGAAGCAGGCAAGTCCAGCTTGTACGATACACTCCCAATCTTTTGCAAGATCTCAAAGGGTCCGATGTACCGTGGAGCTAGCTTACCCTTCTTTCCAAACCGAATCACCCCCTTCATAGGAGACACCTTGAGCAATACCAAATCCCCCTCCTGAAACTCTACTTGCCTTCTGCGGATATCTGCATAACTCTTTTGCCGACTGACAGCTGTTCTGATCCTTTCTCTGATTATGGGCACTACCCTGCTGGTGATCTCTACTAGCTCAGGCCCTGCCAAGGCCCTTTCTCCAACTTTTTCCCAGCAGACAGGCAATCTGCACTTCCTCCCATACAACGCTTCATATGGAGCCAACCCTATGCTAGCATGATAGCTGTTATTGTAGGCAAACTCCACCAGAGGTAGATGCTGCTTCCAAGAACTGCCAAAATCTAGCACACACATTCTGAGCATATCTTCAATAGTGTGGATGGTCCTCTCTGACTGTCCGTCCGTCTGAGGATGGAAAGCAATGCTAAAATCCAACCTGGTACCTATGGCATTCTACAGACTCCGCCAAAACCTGAAGGTGAACTGGGGTCCTCTGTCAGACACAATTGAAACAGGAGCCCCATGCAACTTGACAACCTCTTCAACATACACCTGCGCCAATTTGTCCACAGAATAGTTGCTCCTGACAGGGATGAAGTGAGCATATTTAGTGAGTCTGTCCACAATCACCCATATGGAGTCTAATCTGTTGGACGTTGCTGGTAACCCCACTACAAAGTCCATAGCAATATTCTCCCATTTCCATTATGGAATCGGCAGTGGGTTCAACATTCCAGCTGGCTTCTGATGTTCTAGCTTCACCCTCTGACACACTTCGCAGGCTGACACAAACTGTGCCACTTCTCGTTTCATAGCTAGCCACCAATAAACTCGTTTAAGATCCTGGTACATTTTGGTGGCTCCAGGGTGAACACTGTATCTGGCATTATGAGCTTCCCTCATAATGTCTCCCTTCAAACTGATGTCATCTGGTACACATGATCTATTCCCATAGCGGAGGATCCCTTTGCTGTCGAACCTGAACTCCTCATTCTTGCCTGACTGAACAGTCCTGGCAATTTTCACTAACTCAGGGTCCTCATGATGTTTCTGAGCCACCTGCTTGAGAAACACGGGTGTCACTTTCATCTGAGCTATCAAGGCACCTGTACCAAACAACTCTAACTGTAGCCCTTCATCCATGAGCTTATAGAACTCCCTCACCACCGGTCTTCTCTCTGCTGATATATGAGATAGACTGCCAAGTGATTTCCGGCTTAGAGAGCCAATCCTAGCTACTCAAATGCATGAGATGTTGCTAGATCATACAATTTCCTTAGTTTTTTACACCAAGTGTTCTTATGTTTGAACAATCCAAGCAATTACGGACTTAAAATTATCCAAACTAACAATATATTACCTTGCAATCAAGAATCAAGTGGCCAATTTGATCAAAATAACAAACCAATAATGGAATCAAGCATTAACTGTATGAATATTAAACAAACCAAAGACAAACAACTTATGTTCAGATCTCACAATCTATAAAACAACTTAAGTTTCAACCAATCTTCAACTAGAATAAAAGGTTTCAGCCACTCATGGCTGAATCAAAAACAAAAAGAGAAGAGAAAAATAAGATGAAGAGAAGAAGGAGCCAGATGAGAGGCTTGCGCAGAAGGTGTTGCAAAAAAGGGAGAGAGTCAGTTGGCCTTTAAGAGGTCTTTAAATAGGTTTTAGATGCTGACCTTACTGCCCAGGAGGTACTTGCTGCCCAAGTTGTGACTAAAAAGGAAAGAATTGCGTTGCAAGGTCTTCAGAAGGAAGGAGGCGCGCGGATGGCTCTTCAAAAGGAAGGTTGGCGCGCGGCAAGCCTTGTGCAAAGGATATGATGTCCAGTCTTTCCTATTTAGGTGGAGCCTTCGTTTGAATTTCAAATTTTGAATGCTGAATACGGAAGAGGCAAGTGCGTCTTCTTGAAATCTTGCTACCTAAACAGGAAGATTTCACTGCGGAAGTGTCTGCACATCTTTAAACAAGGAAATAAAGATCTGTAATTTGAATTTCAAATAATCTTCTGACTGCGCTTTCCTTATTTGCTTTTGCTTCTGTACTTTCCATATTTGAAAACTTTCCTTTTCTGAAAACTTGCCTTATTTGAAAACTTTCCTTTTTTGGCACTTTCCATATTTGGCACTTTTTGGCAGTTTTAAGAGTATTTTCACCAGATTGTCTCTTTACACCTATTGTCTGCAAAACAAGACCAAAACTACAAAATTAGGCAAAAAATATGTAAATAAACATCAATAACATCATGATAAAATGGACTAAAATATGCTCTATCATGTAACTAGTTACTTCAATTCTTTGTGCACCTTAATTGGAACCTAATTTATATTATGAATGCTAATTTATGCATTGTAGTATGAGGAGCTGGATTTGTGTTCGCTGCCACTCAAGTTTTTAGAGTATATATTTCTGTAACAGCCCGCAAACCAAACCGCCACTGGAGCTAGGACCCAGGTTGGCTTAAGGCCGCCGGGACCCGTAGCAAGCCTACTGTGAGCTCTGTGTACCTGATAAAACCCATACATGATCGTACGTTTCTATAAAAATTTTGATCATTTTCATATACTAAGCTTGGACTGAACATGCTCTTTATGCACTCTGAGAGTAATACCTGCTGTGGTACCATACAGAATAAAAACCTCTCACTAGAGCCCTCATCAAATGCTTTAGATGGGTCATACTATCACACACCAAGCTCAGTCTCATCATCATAACATCATACACATAAAACTGATCATGTACAAAAGGGATAAGACATACACTAAGGGCCAAGTACAATACTATAACTCTGTACATAACATAACTATTACATCATCTTTATACATTACATCATGCCTATACTGTACATCATGTCCACTACTCTATACTATTACACATGCCTTTACCCTTGCTGTACTGGTCTTTTCTCTAAGTCCCTGAAAACATGGGGTTAGGGAGAGGGGTGAGCTACTAGAGCCCAGTGAGTAGAACTATAAAAATATTTAAAACATGCTATCATGTTATGCATCACAACACAAACAATTCACATCACGGACGGACTGACCCAAAAATCCCTCAGCTCAATGCCTGGCCCTCTAAGGGGCACCACAGGTCTTTGAGACTCAAACTGTTTGCCCGGCCCTCTAAGAAGCACCACAGGACTTAGTGACATAACTGTTTGCCCGGCCCTCTAAGGGGCACCACAGGACTTTGTGACCCTAACTGATTGCTCGGCCCTCTAAGGGGCACCACAGGACTTTGTGACCCTAACTGATTGCCCGGCCCTCTAAGGGGCACCACAGGACTTTGTCACATAAACTCAGAGGGCTAAAGGGTCCATACAGTGTCCGTCCCCATCAACAAGTAATAAAATGCAATGCATCATCTTCGTGATTGCTAATGCAATACATCCTACATAAACATGGCATTTATGATGCATGGATCATGCTAAAACATTCATTACTTTAAAAACATGGTTCTGTTCCACTCACCTCTGACAACTGCTGAGCAGTCTTTGAAACTCTAACTCTGTGGGCCTACTTGGTTTCTCGGGTCCGCACCTACACAGGTGGACTCAAATGAGGACCAAACATACTCTTATCATAACTCTGAACATCTCCCCAAAACCCCCCTAAAACATCATAAACATGCATGGAAAAATGGGCAAAGGAAGGCTGGACAGGGGTCTTTCGGCGGCAGGTTCGGCAGCCGAATGTCTCTCCAAAGCCGAAAGTCAGACACTTTCGGGGGCGGGTTCGGCGGCTGAAAGTCCTTCCAGAGACAAAAGTCACCCACCTTCAGCGGCCGAAACTGCCCTCCAGAGCCGAAAGTCCAAACTTTCGGGGGCAAGTTTAGGCAGCCGAAACAACCTCCCTAAGGGGTTCGGCGGCCGAACCTTCCTTCGGCGGCCGAACCTGGTTTCTCCAGAAAGGCAGAACCCATGCTCAACTCATGGTTCCAGCCTCCAAAAACCTATAAAACACCCAAAACATGCATACCAACTCTCAACAACTAGCATATACCACATCTCATGCATATAGGAGCCTAAAAACTAGTTCAAACCCCACAAACAACATCAAACACCATCAAATGGCATATGACCAACATATGCCTCAACCTTAGGATCCACTAAAAACTAACCCACAAAACTCTCTTAAACTTTTAAAACATGCTTTAAACATAAGTGGAGGTGAGGATCCATGCTTACCTCTTGAAGAACGAGAGGATCTCTGGTCCTAACTCGGAGATGTGGTGGAAAAACGATCCAAAACCTCCAAGTTCACCAACTTTGTTTTCTTTTGCTCTAAGCTCTAAAACCAAGCTCAAAACATGTTAAAACATGCAAGATTTCAAGAAATCTCATGAAAACATCCAAGGAGAGCAAGAACCCTACCTTTGACCAAAAAGAGAGTGAAAGAACACTCAATCTCCGGTCAAAGGGGCCTTTATAGGTGGCCAACCGCCTCACCTTCGGCGGCCAAAACTGCATGCGAAACCATGCAATGTTCGGCGGCCGAACTTCACCTTCGGCGGCCGAACTTGGCAATTTTCCCCTTCGTCTTTTCCTTTCCAAAACTCATTTTTCTTTACTCATAAGCATAAAAGCATGCAAAAACATGTAAAAACATTTTGGGAAACCTTTGTCTTACCCTTCTGGAAGGCTCCGACATCCTCGAATCCCTAATTCCAACGGAGACTTCCGCCGAAAAATAGGAATTCCGATGTCGGGTTCTAGCCGGGTATTACATTCTCCCCCCCTTAAGAACATTCGTCCTCGAATGTTCCTCCTCAAACACATACATACTAAAAACATAACTTGAAACACATAAAAAAAAAAAAACAAAACCAACCTCAAAAGAGGTAGGAGTACTGCTAGGGCATAAACTCCCGAGTCTCCCAGGTACACTCTTCTAGATTATGGTGGTTCCAGAGGACTTTCATCATCGGGGTCTCTTTGTTTCTCAACTTTCTGATCCGAGTGTCTATGATCCGCTCTGGCTGCTCTACATAGGTGAGATCTGCTAGGGTCTCTACATCTGGTTCACTGAGAACCTAACCCGAATCAGACACAAACTTACTTAACATGGAAACATGGAAGACCGGATGGATTCTTTTCATAAAAGTAGGCAAATCTAGCTTGTATGACACATTCCCGACCTTCTGCAAGATTTCAAAAGGCCTAATGTACCGTGGAGCTAGCTTACCTTTCCTCTTTTAACGAACCACCCCTTTCATTGGAGACACTTTCAGCAATATCAGATCCCCTCCTGGAACTCTATGTGCTTCCTACGAATGTCTGCATAGCTCTTCTGCCAGCTAACAGCAGTCTTGAGCCTCTCTCTGATAATGGGCACCACTCGGTTAGTAACCTCTACCATCTCAGGTCCTGCTAAGGACCTTTTCCAACCTTTTCCCAAAAAACAGGCGACCTGCACTTCCTCCCATAGGAAAGCAGTGCTAAAGTCCAACCTTGTGCCCATAACATCTTCCAGATTCCGCTAAAACCCGGAGGTGAACTGAGATCCTCTATCTGACACTATAGAAACGGGAGCCCCACGCAACTTCACCCTTTGACATATCTCGCAGGCTGACACAAACTGTGCCACTTCTCTTTTCATAGCTGGCCACCACTACACTCTTTTTAGATCTTGATTCATCTTGGTGGCTCCAGGGTGAACGCTATATCCAACATTATGAGCTTTCCTCAAAATGTCTCCCTTAAGACTGATGTCATCCGGTACACATAACATGTTCCCGTAACGGAGAATCCCTTTGTCATTGAGTCCAAACTCATCACTCTTGCCTGAATGAATAGTCCTGGCAATCTTGACCAACTCTGGGTCCCCATACTGTTTCTGAGCTACCTGCTCCAGAAACACGGGTGTAACTCTCATCTGTGTAATCAAAGCACCTGTACCAGATAACTCTAACTGTAGACCTTCACTGACTAGCCTATAGAAGTCTTTCACCACCGGCCTCCTCTCTGCTGTGATGTGGGACAAACTGCCTAGTGATTTTCGGCTTAAGGCATTAGCTACAACATTAGCCTTACCCGGATGATACTGGATCTTACAATCATAGTCACTGAGCAGTTCTATCCACCGTCTCTGCCTTAACTTTAACTTTCTCTCTGACTCAAGATGTGCTGCAGGCTCTTATGATCTATGAAGATCTCACATCTAACCCCATAGAGGTAATGTCTTCACATCTTGAGTGCAAAGATAACAGCTGCCATCTCAAGATCATGTGTAGGATAGTTTAGCTCGTGCTTCTATAGCTATCTAGAAGCATAAGCTATCACTCTATCATTCAGCATCAACACACAACCCAAACCCACTCGAGACGCATCACAGAACACTGTGAAGTCCTCGTCACTGGTAGGCAGAGCTAACACCGGTGTTGAAGTCAACCTTCTCCTGAACTCCACAAGCTTCCGCTGCGCACTCTGATCCTTGCCCTTCTCTTTTTATCTTTATGATAGCGGTTATCGAAGCCGTAAAAAATAAACCTATTAAACAATCAACAATAAACTTGCAGATAGTGGCAATAGGGTCGAATCCACAGGGAATTGATACTTACTTATTTTCCTTGTCAAGACCAAGTAAAGAAACAAACAATAAAAGTAAAATGGGGGTTTTGAGGTTTGATAAACTAAACTAATATTGAAAGCAATAGAGAAAAGCAAATAATTAAAGTAGAGAAATTCAATAATGAGAAAGGCCTAGTTGAAGAGTTGGATCCACTTTAGTTGTTGGGATTGATCATTGAAACTTATATTCTCTTATTTAACTCAATAAATTAGTTATGGAGGTGGAAGACGCTTCTCACCAACCATATCCCTCCTTACGCATAGATTAATTAGGGAACGTCCTCTAATTAATCACTAATCAACAAGTTGCCAAGGAACGTCCTTAGGCCTTTGGCATCTAACAACTGTTAATTGCATTAAGAAATAGAGAGACCTAATTCTAGCTACCCAAACGTATAGTGATATTGCTAGATTATGCAATTTCCTAGGTTTTTACACCAAGGGTTACTTGTGTTTGAATAATTCCAGCAATTACGGACTAAAAATTATCCAAACTAACAAAGAATTACTTTGCAATCAAGAATCAAGTGGCCAATTTGATCAAAACAACAAAGCAACAAGGAATTAAGCACAAAATTGCATAAATACTGATTAATAAAAGAATAACATAAAGGTTCAGATCTCCCAATCCATAAACAACCAAAGTTTCACCTTATTCTTCAACTAGAAAAAGGGTTTCAGCCACTCATGGCTGAGACTAACACAAAAATAAAAGAAAGAAAACAAGAAAAAGGAAGAAGAAGGGCTGGCACAAGGGCGCAGCTGCTGTGGTGCTTCTGTCGCAGGTATTCTTGATCCCAGGATGATCCAAAGATAATTGATCTGCTGGTTTGCATGCCCTTTTATAGCTGAAGAGGCTGCCCTAGGTTTCCTTGTTGAGATGGGACTCCTTTTCCCAATTAGAGTTGAATTCTTGGAAGGTAATTGTATTTTGATGAGATTTGCCTTCCTAAATATGTGGGATTGAGTGCTGAGGTGTCTTTAGGGTTTGCTGAGCTGTCCACACGTGTTTGGGAGGGAAAACACTTCTTGAGCATTTGAATTTTGATTTTCCCACAATTTACTGTCTGCTGGTTGCTGGTGTTGTTTGCCCGGGTTGTTTGGGCAAACAGCTCGGGCAAACAGTCTGTTTTCCCTGTTGCCTGCACACTGTTGGCCTGTTTGCCCAGTCTGTTTGGGCAAATCAAGTGGCCAATTTGATCAAAACAACAAAGCAACAAGGAATTAAGCATAAAATTGCATAAATACTGATTAATAAAAGAATAACATAAAGGTTCAGATCTCCCAATCCATAAACAACCAAAGTTTCACCTTATTCTTCAACTGGAAAAAGGGTTTCAGCCACTCATGGCTGAGACTAACACAAAAATAAAAGAAAGAAAACAAGAAAAAGGAAGAAGAAGGGCTGGCATAAGGGTGCAGCTGCTGTGGTGCTTCTGTCGCAGGTATTCTTGATCCCAGGATGATCCAAAGATAATTGATCTGCTGGTTTGCATGCCCTTTTATAGCTGAAGAGGCTGCCCTAGGTTTCCTTATTGAGATGGGACTCCTTTTCCCAATTAGAGTTGAATTCTTGGAAGGTAATTGTATTTTGATGAGATTTGCCTTCCTAAATATGTGGGATTGAGTGCTGAGGTGTCTTTAGGGTTTGCTGAGCTGTCCACACGTGTTTAGGAGGGAAAACACTTCTTTAGCATTTGAATTTTGATTTTCCCGCAATTTACTGTCTGCTGGTTGCTGGTGCTGTTTGCCCGGGTTGTTTGGGCAAATAGCTCGGGCAAACAGTCTATTTTCCCTGTTGCCTGCGCACTGCTGGCTTGTTTGCCCAGTCTGTTTGGGCAAATCAAGTGGCCAATTTGATCAAAACAACAAAGCAACAAGGAATTAAGCACAAAATTGCATAAATACTGATTAATAAAAGAATAACATAAAGGTTCAGATCTCCCAATCCTTAAATAACCAAAGTTTCACCTTATTCTTCAACTAGAAAAAGGGTTTCAGCCACTCATGGCTGAGACTAACACAAAAATAAAAGAAAGAAAACAAGAAAAAGGAAGAAGAAGGGCTGGCACAAGGGCGCAGCTGCTGTGGTGCTTCTGTCGCAGGTATTCTTGATCCCAGGATGATCCAAAGATAATTGATCTGCTGGTTTGCATGCCCTTTTATAGCTGAAGAGGCTGCCCTAGGTTTCCTTGTTGAGATAGGACTCATTTTCCCAATTAGAGTTGAATTCTTGGAAGGTAATTGTATTTTGATGAGATTTGCCTTCCTAAATATGTGGGATTGAGTGCTGAGGTGTCTTTAGGGTTTGCTGAGCTGTCCACACGTGTTTGGGAGGGAAAACACTTCTTGAGCATTTGAATTTTGATTTTCACGCAATTTACTGTCTGCTTGTTGCTGGTGCTGTTTGCCCGGGTTGTTTGGGCAAACAGCTCGGGCAAACAGTCTGTTTTCCCTGTTGCCTGCGCACTGCTGGCCTGTTTGCCTAGTCTGTTTGGGCAAACAGTCTGGTTTTCCTGTTGTCTGTGCTCTGCTTCTGCCCTGCTGGTCTGTTTGCCCAGTCTGTTTGGGCAAACAGTCTGGTCAAACAACAGATTGTTCCTCTTCCATTTCAGCTTCAACTTTGGTTTGGGCAAACAATTTGGGCAAACCATGCTTGTGCAATTTTGCTCTCTTTTGGGCAGATTTAAGGCCATTTTTGCCAAATTACCATTTTACTCCATTTTCTGCAAAATAAGGTTAAAACCACAAAATTAGATAGAAAATGTGTAAATTAACATAAATATCAATATGGAAAATGGGTCTAAATTTGGCTCTATCAAATACCCCTACACCTAACCTTTTGCTTGTCCTCAAGCAAATAGACCTAGTGAAACAAGCTTTGTTTACTACTTGATCCTTATTTCCACTTAAGCTCATACCCTAGACTCCTACTTTGAAGCATTGTAGTGAAGTGTATATGCACCAAGGTTACTTTCCTCTTTTCCTTGTCTCCCTTTACCTACCATGGTTAGTATTTATTTTCCTCAAGAGATATATCATGCACATATTTGTTTATTTTTAGACTCTTTCTAGCTTTCAGAGTGATTTGCCCTTTCTTGAAGCACTTTACTCTTTTATTCAACTTTTGCACTTTTATTCTTGCTTGAAAAAGTCACCAACCTTTTGACGTGAAGGTACATATTTATGATACCCACCCCCAGTTACTCAGTTGGCCACTTGTCCAAGTGGCTACTAGCTCTGTTCATAGTCTTTGACCATTGGAACAGTTTTTACTTTGTGCTTTTTGAAGTCTTTGCCTTTGCTGAATTTTCTTTTTCTTTTTCTCAATGATTGGGCAAATCAACACCAATTGCCAAAATAAGTCATATTTAGTTCATTCACACAACTTTCAATTTATTCTCTCTAATGAGGGTCATCAATATATTTTTCACCGTGGCAAGCTTAAAGTTTCAATTCAAAAGGAAATTCCCAAAAATGAATACAACTCACTACAATTGATTCAAATTAGGTTTAAAGGGTTATCACATCAATGGGGTCATGGAAAGAAAGTTCATTCACCATAGCCTATGTGTTTGAGTAAAGCATATCAAAACAGTAAAAAGAAAAGACTGTGGCTATGTGAATGTGTGTGAGTTGAAAGCAAAAATAACTAAAAATAAAAAAATTTAACCTAATGTGTGCTAATTGAAAATTAAAGCTTAAAAGAAATTAAGAGGAATCAAAAAAGTATGCATGAAGCATCAAAATTCAGAGATATGCACCCCCACACCTAAATCATGCATTGTCCTCAATGTATGAAAAATTAAAGTTTAAGTGAAAAACTGTTACTTTCCTGGTGTGGTTGTTTGCCCAGGCTGTTTGGGCAAACAGCTGTGTGCTTCAAGTGCTTCTGCCTGTAGATGTGTGCTGGTACTAGTTGCTGCACTGGTGGTTGGCCTGCTGGTGTGCTGGTAGGTCTACTAAGCTGCTGCAGTTGTTTGCCCAGCTTGTGTGGGCAAACAGCTTGGTATGCTGCTGATTGGCCTGCTGGTGCTGTTGTGTGAGGCCCAGTCATGCTGTCATGCAGTGGGACAGCAGAAGAATGCAAAAGGTGCTGCCCATTTTGTGCAGCAACAAGAAGTTTTGAGAAGAAGAGTTGTCATGGAAAGGGCATAAGATAATACTGAATATAGAGGAAGTAGGTACTGCCCTGTTTTAATTTCTTCTTTGTCACTTTCTCTATCTGGGTTGTTTGCTCAGTTGCGTGGGCAAACAGCATGGTCGCACAGTGATCTTGGGTGTGGTCTGGCAACTTTTCACGCACGGGCCTGTTGTTTGCCCAGTTGCGTGGGCAAACAGGCTGGTCGAACAGATGGAATTTCTGCAGCATTCTGTGTGAAGGCTTGTTGTTTGCCCCAGCTGCGTGGGCAAACAAGCTGGTCGAACAGGTGGACTGGTTGTGTGGGCAAACAGTATGTCAACTTTTTCTGAGTCATCTCTACTGTTTGCCCAGCTTGTGTGGGCAAACAGTTTTGGTCAAACAGCTCCCTGCTTGCAAAACAGTTAAAACCTGGACTTGGGTTACATCATCTGGTTCCTACATCTCTGGTTGTTTGCCCATGCTGTTTGGGCAAACAGTCACATATCTCTGTGTTTTGTTTTTTTTTTTTTTATTTTTTTTTTGGTCTGGAAAATCTTCCTTGATTGGGCATGTCTCCGTTGGGTTGCCTCCCAGTAGCGCCCTGGTTTAAAGTTGCGGGCTGGACTTTCTCGACTTGATCAAGGCTCAAGTAATTGGAGGAGGAAAAAGGGTTCCAACTGCATTAAGTAAAAAGTGTAGCGCGCCTTTTGATTTGGTCACAACCCATCCTATTTCTTTCATGTACTCACAAAGTAACATGATTAGTTTCTCCTCTTTTAGATGAAGCGTGCCTCTAGCCCTTATGTGTGCATTTTTGAGATGATTAGGCAGCACTTCGAACTCCAATTCATATTTCTCTATATGTGGCTGCAATTTGAATTCGGGCAAAACAAATTCTACCTTATCTTGCTGTTTGGGCAAACAACAATCTTCTTGTCCAATCTGTATAGCTTGTTTGGGCAAACAAGTTTCTGCCTTGGTTTGCTGTTTGGAAAAGCTGGATTCTCCTTCTCCCTGCTGTTTGGGCAAACAACAACTTTCCTCATGCTCCTTCGCTGGCTGCTGTTCGGGCAAACAAGCTTCTGCCTTGACTTGCTGTTTGGGCAGATAACAATCTGCTTGTTGCTTTTCTTCTGGCTGTTCAAGTGAACCGTATTCTGTTGGAGCTGTTTGCCCAACTGGTTTGGGCAAACAGAGTTCTTCTTGCTGGTTTGGTGTGGGCCGCTTGCCATTAGTCTCACCTGGTTGCTGAACTTGTTTGGGCAAGCAGAGGTTTGCCTGATCTGCCTTTGCTGGCTGTTTGGGCAGACAGCAGTCTACTTGTTCCGCCTTCTGTCTGCTTGTTTGCCCAGGCTGTTTGGGCAAACAACAATCTGTCCCATGCATGCAGCAGTCCATTGTTGTCCGTTTCAGCTGTACTTGACTTCTTTCATCTCCTTGGGTATTGTATTCTGCCATATCAGCAGCTGTTTAGGTAAACACAGTAAAGGGCTGTGCTGGTTCAGCAAATTCAGCAGTTGCTGGTTTTTGGACAGCAACAGGGGATGCAATCTGAGCTTCAGCAGGTGGACAACAACTGCTGTCTCTATTTGCAGTAGGTTGGACAACAGCAAAGTCTGAATTTTTGACAGTAGTTGCTGTCTCTTGGATGGCAGAAGCTTCAACAAGTGTTGTTTGGGCAGTAGCTGGTTCAGATTCAAGTGTAGTGGTGATTTGTGCAGCAGACTCAACAGCTCGGTCTGTCTCTTAGGAACCTTCATCATCGTCCCATAGATCTTGAAGCTCTTCCTCTCTTCTTAATATGTATGTGTCCACTGAGTTGACCGCTTGATCCACTTGCTGTTGGAGAATTTTCCTAGAAATTTTCAATTTCCTCACCATCTCTTCAAGTTCCATATTGGAGCTTTGAGGTGTTGCTTGGGCTCGATAGTTTTGGTAGTAGTCAGCCCTTGCATAGCCATAATTCGGATTGTCCCATGGATTGTAGGTATCAAGGTAGGGGTCATGTCTTGGCTGGCTATTGAATCCTCCAAAGGCATGTACTTACTGGTAATCCTCATAAAGTGTAGGACATTGATCAGTTGGGTGTCCTACGTATGCGCAAATCCCACATGGCCGAGACTGCTGAAGTTGTTGAGCTTCACCTATGACATAACTTCTCACAATAGAGGTTAGTTCAGAAAGTTGAGTAGTGAGAATAGATATACTTACCTCATCCATGAATCAGTTTCTTAAGTCCAGATCTGGTAATGAAAGAAAAACAAATAAGTTAAAACAATTCCCCGGCAACGGCGCCAATTTTTGATAGCGGTTGTCGAAGCCGTAAAAAATAAACCTATTAAACAATCAACAATAAACTTGCAGATAGTGGCAATAGGGTCGAATCCACAGGGAATTGATACTTACTTATTTTCCTTGTCAAGACCAAGTAAAGAAACAAACAATAAAAGTAAAATGGGGGTTTTGAGGTTTGATAAACTAAACTAATATTGAAAGCAATAGAGAAAAGCAAATAATTAAAGTAGAGAAATTCAATAATGAAAAAGGCCTAGTTGAAGAGTTGGATCCACTTTAGTTGTTGGGATTGATCATTGAAACTTATATTCTCTTACTTAACTCAATAAATTAGTTATGGAGGTGGAAGACGCTTCTCACCAACCATATCCCTCTTTAAGCATAGATTAATTAGGGAACGTCCTCTAATTAATCACTAATCAACAAGTTGCCAAGGAACGTCCTTGGGCCTTTGGCATCTAACAACTGTTAATTGCATTAAGAAATAGAGAGACCTAATTCTAGCTACCCAAACGTATGGTGATATTGCTAGATTATGCAATTTCCTAGGTTTTTACACCAAGGGTTACTTGTGTTTGAATAATTCCAGCAATTACGGACTAAAAATTATCCAAACTAACAAAGAATTACTTTGCAATCAAGAATCAAGTGGCCAATTTGATCAAAACAACAAAGCAACAAGGAATTAAGCACAAAATTACATAAATACTGATTAATAAAAGAATAACATAAAGGTTCAGATCTCCCAATCCATAAACAACCAAAGTTTCACCTTATTCTTCAACTAGAAAAAGGGTTGCAGCCACTCATGGCTGAGACTAACACAAAAATAAAAGAAAGAAAACAGGAAAAAGGAAGAAGAAGGGCTGGCACAAGGGCGCAGCT
This sequence comes from Manihot esculenta, assembly GCF_001659605.2. NCBI lineage: Eukaryota > Viridiplantae > Streptophyta > Magnoliopsida > Malpighiales > Euphorbiaceae > Manihot > Manihot esculenta. Next base: position 20,615,102 of record NC_035162.2, on the reverse strand, counting down.
GCTGTGGTGCTTCTGTCGCAGGTATTCTTGATCCCAGGATGATCCAAAGATAATTGATCTGCTGGTTTGCATGCCCTTTTATAGCTGAAGAGGCTGCCCTAGGTTTCCTTGTTGAGATGGGACTCCTTTTCCCAATTAGAGTTGAATTCTTGGAAGGTAATTGTATTTTGATGAGATTTGCCTTCCTAAATATGTGGGATTGAGTGCTGAGGTGTCTTTAGGGTTTGTTGAGCTGTCCACACGTGTTTGGGAGGGAAAACACTTCTTGAGCATTTGAATTTTGATTTTCCCGCAATTTACTGTCTGCTGGTTGCTGGTGCTGTTTGCCCGGGTTGTTTGGGCAAACAGCTCGGGCAAACAGTTTGTTTTCCTTGTTGCCTGCGCACTGCTGGCCTGTTTGCCCAGTCTGTTTGGGCAAACAGTCTGGTTTTCCTGTTGTCTGTGCTCTACTTCTGCCCTGCTGGTCTGTTTGCCCAGTCTGTTTGGGCAAACAGTCTGGTCAAACAGCAAATTGTTCCTCTTCCATTTCAGCTTCAACTTTGGTTTGGGCAAACAATTTGGGCAAACCATGCTTGTGCAATTTTGCTCTCTTTTGGGCAGATTTAAGGCCATTTTTGCCAAATTACCATTTTACTCCATTTTCTGCAAAATAAGGTTAAAACCACAAAATTAGATAGAAAATGTGTAAATTAACATAAATATCAATATGGAAAATGGGTCTAAATTTGGCTCTATCACTTTACTAAACTGGCTCCTTCTCTAACTCTCAACAGGTAGTACCCGAATCTCAAATCTATCTCGGAAAATAACCAGTTCCTACTAGCTGTTCCAATAGATCATCAATCCTTTGTGGAAACACCTGTCTTTGGTAGCAACTTTGTTCAACTGCTTACAGTCGCTACAAGGTCTCAAGGATTCATCCTTCTTTCTCTCAAACTGGACTGGAGCACCCCAGGGTGAGGTACTCGGTCGGATGAAACCTTTATCTACCAATTCCTTAAGCTCTGCTGGCACCATCCTGTAGGGAGGGATGGAGATCGGTCTAGTACCAGGCGTCAACTCTATCTCCCTATCAGGTGGTAGTCCTGGAAGCTCATCTGGGAAGACATCTGGGAACTCTCTGATTACGAGCACTGAAACGGTTTCCCTAACCTGACTATCCAGCTCTCTCACATGAGCTATAAACCCCTGACATCCTCTGCTGAGCAACCTACGAGCCTGTAGGGCTGATATCAAACCTCTAGGCGTGCCCCTCCTGTCTCCCCTGAAGACAAACTCAGATCCATCCTCACCTCAAATCCTGACTACCTTGTCCCTGCAGTCCATGGTAACACCATATGTAGATAGCCAATCCATCCCTAGAATGACATCAAAATCTGTCAAATCTAGAACTACAAGGTCGGCTGGAAGGCATCTACCATCTATAAACACTGGACTACGACAGCAGGCTAACTCTGCCAAAGATGGATCACACTTGGGTCCACTGACCCAAAGGGAAAACTCTAACCCAGACGTCATCAAACCCCCTCTCTCTATGGCTCTAGGAGCAATAAAGGAATGAGAAACAACAAGGTCTAACAAAGCATACACATCAAAACACTCAATGATGAAATTACCTGACACCATGGTGTTAAAAGTGTCTGCCTCCTGCTGTGTCATAGTAAAGATCCGAGCTGGAGCTGACGGACCTTCATCTCGGGGACCCGCAGAAGATGAGGCTGACCCTCTCCCTCTGCCTCTGCCCTGAGTCATAACTGGAGCTACTGGCTGTGGCATACTAGCTGGAGCTGTCTGATGGGACGGTGCCGTGAAAGCTGCCTAAGGACACTCACGAGCTATGTGTCCCTCCTGGCCGCACCTGAAACATCCTGTAGTCCCAAAATGACAACCTCCTCTATGCGGCTTACCGCATCTCATACACACTGGTACCTCTGAACTTGAGCTCGAGCCATTGCCTAATCCTAGACCTGCCTTTAGCTTGTTCCAGAACTTGTTCTTTCTCGGCTTATGAGTGGAACCACTCCACTTCTTATCGCCTGAAGCTACTGAACTCTAGAGAGAGGGATCTAACTTACCCCTATCTGGGGTCTTAGAACCTGAAGACTGTGCCACCTACTGTCTAACTGTACCCTGTATAATGGCACTAGCCTCCATCTTCCTTGCTATATCCACCACCGTGTGGAAACTCTCCCTCTCTGCTGCTAGGATCAAGGAGGAATACCTAGGATGGAGCCTCATAGTATACCTCCTAGCCTTTTTCTGATCAGTATCATAGGCCTGACCCACATACTGCAGCAATTCCATGAACCTATCTGTGTACTCATCGACACTCATATCATTTGTCTGTCTCAACTGCTCAAACTCTATCATCTTCAGCTCTCTAGAGCTATCTGGGAACGCCCATCCAGCAAACTCGTTCGCAAACTCTTTCCAAGACATGATATCCAATCTAGGGTGCACATAGTTGCTAAACCACTCCTTAGCTTTCTTACATTTTAAAGTGAACCCCGCCATCTGAATGGCTCTGGTGTCATCTGCCCCTAGCTCATATGCTATCATCTTAACAGCTTTAATGTATCCAAACAGATCATCTCTAGCTTGGTACTTAGGAGCATCCAACTTCAGGTAATCAGTCATCTTTACCTTGCTCCTCTTAGATGGGCCAGGTTGTGGTGTTTGGATAACTGGGGCCACTGGTTCTGCTGGTGGTGGGGGAGGTGCAGAACTCCCTGGAGTAGGGTGTGCTGGACTGGGGTAGAAAGGTGAGGGTGGATACATGGGATATGGTGGATATGGTGGGTAAAAAGGTGGATAAGGCATATAGGTGGGATATGGGTGGAAACTAGGATACTCCGATGTACCTCCCATCGAATATCCTGGGCCCTATGGGAAGGGCTGATAGTGGGGCGGATAACCATACCCCGAGGCCTGAGTGCCTCCCTGTGATGATCCCACATCCTCCTCTGACATGCCAATACCTAACCCTCCATCCCTTCTCGGATCAACATCCATCTCTTCCCTCGTATCCTCAAACCTTCCACCCTGTTATGTTTCCCTCCTGCTCTCATCAAAAGACCTTTTAGGGTCCCTTGATGCTCTTTCTCTGCCTGTCCTCTGAGACATAGCCCTTGGCAAAGTAGGGGGTTGAGCCTCCATGCCCTCAATCTCGGGCGGAGCTCCAGTCAATCTAGCAAATCGACAGGTTCCTCTCATCTGGACTTCTGAAGACGTAACATGCACATAAATATCAGCATTATATGGTCCATGTGGAAGCACATGAACCCTCATCACATAACATATCATATCATATCACTAAATGCACATGCATAACATCATGGCATTACACATCATCATCAAGACAGGACTCAACATTCTATCCTAGTGGACATGATTTTTCCTATTGTGCTTACCCTCTACTGTGAAAACCTCTTTCCAACGTGGGATACCTCTGATCCCTGACCATCTTTGCTCAGCACACCATACTCATGAGGCCCTAAGCTCTAATACTAATCTGTAACAGCCTGCAAACCAGACCGCCACTGGCGCTAGGACCCAGGTCGGCTTAAGGCCGCCGGGACCCGTAGCAAGCCTACTGTGAGCTCTGTGTACCTGATAAAACCCATACATGATCGTACATTTCTATAAAAATTTTGATCATTTTTATATACTAAGCTTGGACTAAACATGCTCTGTATGCATTCTGAGAGTAATACCTGCTGTGGTACCATACAGAATAGAAACCCTTCACTAGAGCCATCATCAAATGCTCTAGATGGGTTATACTATCACACACCAAGCTCAGTCTCATCATCATAACATCATACACATAAAACTGATCATGTACAAAAGGGATAAGACATACACTAAGGGCCAAGCACAATACTATAACTCTGTACATAACATAACTATTACATCATCTTTATACATTACATCATGCCTATACTGTACATCATGTCCACTACTCTATACTATTACATATGCCTTTACCCTTGCTGTACTGGTCTTTTCTCTGAGGCCCTGAAAACATGGGGTTAGGGAGAGGGGTGAGCTACTAGAACCCAGTGAGTAGAACTATAAAAATATTTAAAACATGCTATCATGTTATGCATCACAACACAAACAATTCACATCACGGACGGACTGACCCAAAAATCCCTCAGCTCAATGCCTGGCCCTCTAAGGGGCACCACAGGTCTTTGAGACTCAAACTGTTTGCCCGGCCCTCTAAGGAGCACCACAGGACTTAGTGACATAACTGTTTGCCCAGCCCTCTAAGGGGCACCACAGGACTTTGTGACCCTAATTGATTGCCCGGCCCTCTAAGGGGCACCACAGGACTTTGTCACATAAACTCAGAGGGCTAAAGGGTCCATACAGTGTCCGTCCCCATCAACAAGTAATAAAATGCAATGCATCATCTTCGTGATTGCTAATGCAATACATCCTACATAAACATGGCATTTATGATGTATGGATCATGCTAAAACATTCATTAATTTAAAAACATGGTTCTGTTCCACTCACCTCTGACAACTGCTGAGCAGTCTCTAAAACTCTAACTCTGTGGGCCTCCTTGGTTCCTCGGGTCCGCACCTACACAGGTGGACTCAAATGAGGACCAAACATACTCTTATCATAACTCTGAACATCTCCCCAAAACCCCCCCTAAAACATCATAAACATGCATGGAAAAATGGGCAAAGGAAGGCTGGACAGGGGTCTTTCGGCGGCAGGTTCGGCGGTCGAATGTCCCTCCAGAGCCGAAAGTCAGACACTTTCGGGGGCGGGTTCGGCGGTCGAAAGTCCTTCCAGAGACGAAAGTCACCCACTTTCGGCGGCACCTTCGGCGGCCGAAACTGCCCTCCAGAGCCGAAAGTCCAAACTTTCGGGGGCAAGTTTAGGCAGCCGAAACAGCCTCCCTAAGGGGTTCGGCGGCCGAACCTTCCTTCGGCGGCCGAATCTGGGTTCTCCAGAAAGGCAGAACCCATGCTCAACTCATGGTTCTAGCCTCCAAAAACCTATAAAACACCCAAAACATGCATACCAACTCTCAACAACTAGCATATACCACATCTCATGTATATAGGGGCCTAAAAACTAGTTCAAACCCCACAAACAACATCAAACACCATCAAATGGCATATGACCAACATATGCCTCAACCTTAGGATACACTAAAAACTAACCCACAAAACTCTCTTAAACTCTTAAAACATGCTTTAAACGTAAGGGGAGGTGAGGATCCATGCTTACCTCTTGAAGAACGAGAGGATCACTCGTTCTAACTCGGAGATGTGGTGGAAAAACGATTCAAAACCTCCAAGTTCACCAACTTTGTTTTCTTTTGCTCTAAGCTCTAAAACCAAGCTCAAAACATGTTAAAACATGCAAGATTTGAAGAAATATCATGAAAACATCCAAGGAGAGCAAGAACCCTATCTTTGACCAAAAAGAGAGTGAAAGAACACTCAATCTCCGGTCAAAGGGGCCTTTATAGGTGGCCAACCGCCTCACCTTCGGCGGCCAAAACTGCATGCAAAACCATGCAATGTTCGGCGGCCGAACTTCACCTTCGGCAGCCGAACCTGGCAATTTTCCCCTTGATCTTTTCCTTTTCAAAACTCATTTTTCTTTACTCATAAGCATAAAAGCATGCAAAAAACATGTAAAAACATTCTGGGAAACCTTTGTCTTACCCTTCTGGAAGGCTCCGACATCCTCGAATCCCTAATTCCAACGGAGACTTCCGCCGAAAAATAGGAATTCCGATGCCGGGGTCTAGCTGGGTATTACAATTTCTGTGCTATGTATTGAATAGATGGTTATGGAGGAGAAGGAAACACTTTTTAACTTAATATATCCTTAATATTCTATCTCTCTTTATATTTACATTGTAAGATAAAGATATTATATTTCACATATCTACCACTATACCTATCCAATAATGGAACTTGTTTTTTTTTCCAATTATAGAATCGCAAAATCACACTAATGGTTACAATTATTTGATTACCTTGGATCAGAGTGCGGGAACATTTTACTTTAGGTTTGTGTTGCTATTTAAAGCTCATATAGCATTTTAGTTTCTTAGAATTAAAATAATTAAGGGCCAATTGTTTATCATTGGTTTAGAATGTTTCTATGTATTTTGAAGATGTGATCCATGGTGTTGCCTGATTGAGAAAATTGCAGTTAGAGTCTTTGCCTTTATATCTGGTCTTCCTGATTGTGGGGCTGGGCAATTGGACAGAAGGAGGTATGGTGAATAACATGTTAGTAAGGGTGACGATGCAGACAGGCTTTACTTTTGGAACAGACACCATTCTACAAAGATCTAGTAGTCTAGCTTAACTATTGTTTATTATCTTTTGAGTTTTAATTTCTAGGAAATGTGTGCAATAACATGTACTTTACAGGCTACTATCACTGTTCAAGCAAGTGCATGTGTGGGTATTTTTGCTATTACAAATGAGTACACGAATTTAGCGTTCCTCAAGTTTCTTAGCATTGAAAGTGGAGGCTCATTATTTTTGTATTCAAATACAGATGACTCAATACTTCCTCAAGACATGTGAGTATCTAATTTAAATATGTAATAGCAATTATAGTTTATATTTTCAAATAAATTCAACAAGAACAATATATTTATCATCTTTAAGACATACAAGGACAACTATTTCACTAATGCAAACATGTAATTGTTTTCTATATTGTAAGTATGAGTTCACTTGAAAATATATTCTTATGACCATTTTTAGCAGGTCTAATGTTCAATTTTAATTTTGTACGAGAATTTTTTTTTTTTACTAGAATGTGCATTAAATTTGAAACAAAAAGAAAAAGAAGCAACAAAACAATAAACTAGCAACTCAAACGAGCACTAACAATTGAAATAACAGAACAATTATAACAATAATTTCATTGAGATAGAAAAAGCTAACAAATAGGATAGTTAAATAAGAATTTATCTATGACCTATGCTCTATTATTAATTGATGTGGAACCTAGACAAACAATGTAATCTAAAACGTTATCACACAATAGTAGCTAGTCACATTAATTCCAAGATATTTACTATACCACTGAATAGTAAAATAAATAACAACATAGATAATCAAATGAAAAAATATAATGAATTACCATGAAATTTACTAATATCAATAAGATGTTGATTCTCAATACAGCACAAGAGTAGCATAAAAATTATTTACTTGTATTATTAATTGAAATAAATTGTCCAAAATAGTATTGGGATTGTCGGCTATGCTTGAAATGGAGGCTTAAATAGCCCTGCTAAACCTAATTTCTAATGGAAAAGTGATTTCCAGGTCAAAATCTTCCTTCTAAGATTATAGAAGATCACATGCCTAATTAGACTAAAAAAACCTCTTCTTCAAGATTTGATGGCTGAATTTTGTATAGAAAAAGGCCTAAAATTATTTTAAACAAGTCCATTAAAACAAGAAAATAAAAAAAACAAAAATTGGTCCTAGAACAATTTTGGCCATAGTTAGACACCCTCATGTGGCATGAATGCTAGTCGTGCAACATTGCAAGAATCGTTGTTCTCCATGTTGGTCTTGTCCCAACAGTAGGATGACATAACCATGCAACAAATATTGGGTGTTTGTGTTTAGATCTTGTAAATGACTTTGTGTTTGAGAGTGTTCATTAATCTGTACAGCAAAAGCTTTTGTTTCTTTGTTTCTTTTAATTTGTTTTGAGTGTTTCTTTGTTTCTTTTTCTTTTTGAGTAAATTATTATTGATGGAATTGTCTTTGTCATTTATTTATTTTGCAATTGCTTGAAAGAGTGAATATGTGACAAAGGATATGTTATCTTTAATTTTGATTTTTAAATTTTTAATCGAACCAAATTGATTCGATTTTATTTGATTTAATTTTTCTTTAATTTTAGTTTGATTTCGGTTGTATTTTTTATAAATTCAATTTTTCGGTTTTTCAATTTCGATTCAATTTGAAATAAGACCAAGCGAATGTTCACTCTGACCTTTGAATAATGAATCTTTAGGTTCATTATAGAAAATTTTTTATGGCTTACGTGACGATACATGGTAGGTAAGGGAGATGAAGGGTTTTTTAGAGTAACCGATGCATCGTCTCGCATTTAATTCTCATCATCAAGGCTGATGAATTTTTAGATATTTTTCATTAGCTAGAAATGGTCTCTCGCTGAATTTTTTTTATTAAGGACTCCATAAATTTAGTGTTGCCATCCTTTTTGATTGCTTTGAAACCAGTTTCAATAGGTAGGTTATCAACTTGAAAGGCTTCAACATTGAATTTGTTGATGCAGCTCCAAAGGGATTCATGTTTCTCCTACCTAACCTTCTATAAATCTGATGATAACTTTTTTGAAGGAACGAATATGATAAACTTTTACTTGAAGTATTAGCTAACTACTTGAAGTCATGGATAGAATAATGAGGGAGGTGCTGATACCACCTTTAGGCTAAACCCGTTAGAGAGAATGGAAAAATGCAACACATAATTGAATCACTACCATCTTTACGCAACTTTATAATTTTAAAATTCGCTAAATGACTCCTGGAGTTAGACTTTCCATCATACGTGTCCAAAGTTTGAAAGTTTGAATTTGGGTAATAAGGGCTCAACTAGGATTTTGGTTGACAAGGGAGAGGCATCTCCACTACAAAAATCATCATTCTGATACTCCTTGATTCTGCTGACTATATTGAGAAGCTTTTCATCGGATTAAGCGTGACAAACCTCTACTTTTGCTGACTTTTCAGTGTGCTTTTCACTTGCAATATTCCTGTTCTCTTTCAAGATTTGGCTCCCTTGAGGAGTACCTGAACCCTCTCGTTGCCTGAGTTCAATTAGCATCAACTTCAATTTTTCCAATAGCTGCTCCATGGTCAAGGACTCGCCAAGTTGTATATCTTCCAAGTTCCCTCCTTAATTGAAAATCTGGATGGTAGTTGTTTGGTTGTTGTTGCCTTAGTTGAGGTTACTAGCAGTGCACAGGATTTGATGCCATGGTAGTTGAAGGAAAAACAGAACAACCTCGAATGCAATTTTCTTGTGAGATTTTAAGAAGACGATTCCCCATAAATGATGGCAATGATGCTGCCCTGATCTTCTCTGTGGGTATGGATGTTGGGCTATCTAAATCCTTCTTAGACTATAATTCCTCATAGAATTTATCTCAGTCTTAGATCGTTTTAATAGAGTTGGACTAGGAGTAATTTTGTTAGTGTGGATACCAGATCCATATAGATTTTGATATTCTTTATTTGTAACTGGTTGAGCTGGTGTAAGACTCCATTTCATTTTTATGTTCATATGTCTCATTCCTTTGGTGGTCGAGATTCAACAATGGTACCGAAACATTCGCTTAGGATTCGGTTATTCGAACAAAATTGTGTCTTTTGTTTCTGTTTGGCTAGAACGAGAGATTGTGTCTTTGGGTTCGGTCGTCTTAATCGGACCTGTTTAACTAACTCCAACACGCTCTTCAGAGGTGTGTCTTAACACCTTAGTGGGCACAAGTCGTCCGAGTTTTTTATCCGATTGCCTTGATCTAATCTTTTAGATGTGGGTCGGTTCAATTAGCCCAACCCTTCCTAGGGGTGAGCATTCGGTCGGTTCGGTTCAAAACCGAACCGAACCGAATAAACCGAAAACCGAAATTTTAGTTTTTATGAAAACCGAACCGAACCGATTTTGGTCAGAAACCGAATCGAACCGAACCGGTCTGATTCGGTTCGGTTCGGTTCGGTTTGATCGGTTTCGATTTTTAATATTTTTTTAATTTTTTACTCTTTATTTTTAGTATTTTAAAATTTAATTAAAATATTTTAATTTTAATATAATTTAATTTCTCTATATTATTGAAAAAATATATTATTATCCCTAATCGGTTCGGTTCGGTTTTTTCGGTTTTTTCTGATCAAAACCGAACCGAACCAAAATAACCGGAATTTCTGAAATTTAAAACCGAACCGAACCGAAATGTATAAAAAACCGAACCAAATTTTCAAATCGGTTCGATTCGGTCGGTTTTTTCGGTTTGAACCGGATTCTGCTCAGCCCTACCTTCCCTCTATCCGACATATCAACAATGTTGAGCCCCTTTAAAGGGTTTACTAATTAATAAATCCTTGTCCTACATTTATTACTAAATGAACTCAGGAGTCAAGTTGGTATCTGAAAGGATTGTATTCGAATGCAAATATTTTTTTTTTTTTGGTTTTGCTATTGCTAGTCTAATAATTCAATAATTGATAGAAAATAAGGTCAAAATTTTAATTTGTAATTATATAATCAAAAGAAAAAACAATTGATACCATCCTGAAGTCATTTTACATTGCGGACTAAGAGATGGCTCCCACAAACCCCAATATCTCCTATAAACTTTTTTATTTAAAAATTTTATTATTCAATAATGATTGAATTTAAAAATAAATATAATAAGAATATTTTAATTTATTTAATATAATGAACAATAAATTTAATTTAATAGTATTAAATAATTCAGTATTATAATATTTTCTATTATTTATATATTTTAATGTAATTTTTAATTTTTTTTTACTTCTAATAAATTTATTATATAAATTAAAGCAACGTTTTAACTTTTTAGATACATAAAATAAATTTAGATTATATAAATATAGAAAGAGGAAAGGAAATATCGGGATTACCGATGATGCCCTTAAGTTATTTAGTTATCAGTAAATAATTTAAAATTTTAAAATAGATACTGATTTTATTATTTAAATTAATAAAAAAAACTTAAATTCTAGGATAAAACTAATAAATAAAATTTTGGAGATAAGATTAGTAAAATAACATATTTAAATATTAAATTATATAACATAAAAAGATAATTTTAAAGTGGATAATACTTTTTTATTTAAATTAATTTAATAAAAAAATTTGAATTTGGGATATACATACATACTTAAAAATCAAAATTTTGAACTAAAATTATTAAAATAACACATTTAAATATTAAATCATCCTAAAAGAATGTAAAAAATAACTTGGATATTATAAATTTAATAGATATTAGGTGATTTTTAAATTATAACGATTAAATATAAACTTTAAATAATTTTGAAAAGGAATATAAACAATAATTTTGATAATATAAAATTATTAAGAATGTGTTGAACTTTTTATTATTTATAATTAAATTTAAATTTTAAAGTAAAAGAATAACTCTTATTATTTAAATTAATTTTGAATTAGTAATTGAAAATTTGAAATTTGGGAAATATATTAATAGTAAAAAATCAGAAATTTTAATATAAGATTACTGAAAATAATAAATTATTAGAATAGAATGACAAAGTGATAATATATTCATTTAGTAATGAGAATTTAATTTTTAATTAAAAAATTAATATATTAGCGATCCAAAACTTTTTGAAGGTCTACTACAGGCAACAAAAGAAAGACACACAGGAGATCAATCTACGAAAAATGAAGAATCAGAACAGTTGGGAATAGAGATAAAAAGGATAATTCAGTTAGTGGGAATTGCGGATTACAACCACTAAAAAATGATTGCGGCTTGAAACCAGGGTATACATAAAAAAAGGGTAGTGGTATTATCTGTATTCTTATTTTCTTTCTAAAAAGCATTACTGTTTTAGCTAACTTGAGTGAGATGGGAGATTGCTTTTGGAATTCTTATTGTCTCTTCTGAGGAGGTTCTTTTTGAGTAATATTAATACTTTCTTTGTCTTATACCCTTTTAATTGCTTCTCACTCTATCATTTTTACACTACAAAAAAACAGACTATCAGCGATGGATTTAGCGACGGAAATTACTTTCGTCGGAAAAAAAAAATTTAGCGACAGAATCAGCGACGAATATTGCATTTTGGCATTTCTGACAGATTTCCGACGGATTAGCGACGGATTATAAAAATATTAGCGACAGAATAAATTCCGTCGCTAATCCGTCAGAAAATACAAATCATATAAAAAAAAAAAACCCTAATCATTCATTCTCACTTCTGATTTTAGCCGCCCACTTCCTCTCCTCTCCTCTCCTCTCCTCTCCTGGATGCCACATCTTTCTCCTTGCCGCAATCACCGCCGCCGCCGCCGTTGATCCCGTGATTGTCGCCGCTGCTGGACGCTCGCCACTGCTGGACGCTCCTCTCGCCATCACTGCGTTGCCGCTCGCCACTGCCTATCAAGTAAGTGTCTACTTTGATTTTTAGTTTCTTTTTGTTATATTATTGAAATTTTGAGTTTTAGTTTTTGAATATGTTATGATATAGTGAAAATATTATTCATTTAGTTATAAATTTGTGTTAATCAAAATTTATTTTTAGTTTTACTAATTATTTTTTAAAAAAAATTAAATTGAGGGCAACAGCAAGCACAGCAGCAGCAGCAGCTGCTGGCAGCAGCAGCTGGCTGGGCAGCTGCTTGCTGCTGCCAGCAGCTGCTGCTGCCTGCTGCTGGCAGAAGCAGCTGCTTGCTGCTGGCAGCAGCAGCTGCTTGTTGCCCAACAGCATCGCACAGCAGCATGCTGGGTGCTGTTGTAGTTAATGTGGGTTTAATTTTTTATTTAAAATATATATAATTTTAATTGAAAAAAGAGATCAAATAATAATTGTGGGCCAATAAATCAAATAATAATTTATTTTATCTAATTGTGTCATCATTTAAACTGCTTTTTTTTTTCCTTTTTGTCTAATAAAGCAGTATTGGATTTAGCAAAGACTCTTGTGATTAAGGAATTACAGAAAAAAGAATAAAAAAATAAATTTCAGAAATTAATTTGATTTGATTAGTATATTAATGAATGGATTAACAAACTAATCTATTAATTTAACTTTTTTTTAAAAAATAATAATATTTAAAAGTAGTTAGTTAATTAAAGACATGAATTAAAATAGTATTTGTGGGTTTGCTTTACATGCCTTCCTTTCAACTCTACTTTGATATGTTACTTATGGACAATTATTTTTTTAGATGCCTCGAAGAGCAGTATCATCCAGAGGTAGAGAACATAGCCAGCATCTGTCTATGAATAAAATAGATGAGGCAGTACAGGTGCAAGAGGAAATACTGGAGCACACTCCACAAGCATTAGGGGGCCAAGCAAACGCATCCTCATCATCATCAGTTCGAACTAGAGGTCCGAATTTGGGACATCCTATCCCATCAAACCCGTCTGATCGACAATTGATTAGATTGAAAGGAACTGTGTAAGTCATATACAACTTTTTGCTATTGATTTAATATGTATTATTACTTACAACTACTCATTATATATAAAAATATTGCAGTTTTTTAGATTCTACGGTTACTAGATCAATCACTAATGACATTAAGATGCGCTATACTGCTCCATGGAAAACTTGGTCAGAAATACCTTTAAAGACAAAAGACGAGCTCTTCGGACTTTTTCGGGTAAATACAACTTATATTCTAAAATTTATAATATGCATTTTAAGTTTTTTAAATTTACTTAACACTGATTGTTATTTGTAGAGTCGATATGCATGGGATGAGAGTGAAGAAGGTATGGTTCGAATTGCTTGGGAAAAGGTAGGTAAAGAAAGACTGCGAGACATTCTTAATAGAGTTAGGAGCGAATTGTTGCGCAAGCACAAGAAGACAGATGTTGCTTATCTATACAATTTAGGACCAGATTGGATGGAGACAGAGATATGGAATGAACTTGTTGCATATTGGAGTACACCAGAGTGGAGAAAGAAATCAGAAGCTGGTAAAACAAATAGAAACGTAGAAAAAGATGGGACTATTACGAAACACTCTGGTGGTTCAATAAAATTGGAGGTTCATGAGAATAGATTGGTATAACTCTTTTATTTCTTACTTTTATTTATACAATTCTATTTTTATATATATGGTTAGAAATTATTCGTGCATCTTGTGTTGTGTGATTATTTCTTTTTTGTAGGCAAAGAAGTTGGGTATACAACCAACTCAACTTGAACTATTTCGTGCAACTCACACAAAAAAGGGGAGTCAAGGTGTTTACATTGATGGAAAATCACGACGAGTTGATGTAAGTTACTTTTTGCTTATTTAATTTTATCACATTATTTTTCTAATTGTTATGTTATCATTAGTTGTGTATGATTCATGAAATGTTTATTATGTTTTCTTTTTTTACTTAGGGAGCTTATTTGAGTGCAATTGCTGAAAATGTGAATGACAATTGTAAGAATCAGTCTGCTTTTGATTTGAATAAGTGGATTGAAATTTCTGGAAGTAGCAAAGGAAGAGTTTATGGTTTTGGATCCTCTGATATTGCAAAATCAGGAACTCCAACTACATCTTTCTCATGCACATCAGCTCATCCTGGAGGACCTTCTCAAACTATGTTTTCTTTAGAGGAGGTTGAACAAATATTAGAGCAAAACCGGATCAAAATGAAACAAGACATGGAGCAAATGCAAGAGCAAATGCAAGAGCAAATGCGAGTGCAGATAGAAAAACAAATAAAAGATCAGATGAAATCATTGAAGAACAAAAATAGATTTTCACCGCATAACACAACTGCAGATTCAGATGGTTCAACAAATTCATAGATTACTTTTAAATTTTATGAATATTGTTAAATATTATGGATTTATTTTAAATTTTATGAACATTGTAAAATATTATGAATTTAATTTAAATTTTATGAATATTGTTAAATATTATGGATTTATTTTAAATTTTATGAATATTGTTAAGTATTATGAAATATTTGATTTATATTCAATATGATTCTTAATTATAAATTATTTGAATAAAAGCAATAATTTTTTTTTGTCTTAATATTTCCGACGGATTTCCGACGGAAAATTTTTGTCGCTAATTATTTTTGACAGATTACCGACGGATTGTTATAGGATGAATTTAGATATTCCGACGGATTTAGCGACGAAAAAATTTGTCGCTAAAATTTTCCGACGGAATTATCCGTCGCAAATTTTTCCGACGGAGTTAAAATCCGTCGCTAATATTTCCGACGGCAGCCCGATCCGTTGGAAAAAATTAGCGACGTGACTTTAAGCGACGGACTTGAGTCCGTCGCAAATCCATCGCTGAAAGTTTCAGCGACGGATTTTTTACTTTCAGCGACGGAAAAATCCGTCACTGATACCCTGTTTTTTTGTAGTGTTATTCTGACCTGCCGGTGGTGTTTCCTTATGATCAAGACACGAATGGACAAAGGATTAGAAGCTCGAATCAATCAAATGGATAGGAGCATGTCAAGTATAGAAGAAGTCATTGCTTCCCTGAAACTAGATCAAGACTGCAGGCTACAAACAATCCAAACGGAGCAGAAACAATATTTTGCTCACCTTGAGACCTTACTTACAACCTTGGTATGTGATAAAGCCCCTGTTGACGATGCGAAAGCATCCACCAACCAAATCTCCCATAGAAGGTACTCACTCAATAATTCGCCATCTGCACCAAATGGTGGTTTTAGATGATTCATCCATGGCTATCAAAAGAGTCGAGTTGCCCAATTTTGATGGCATAGATATTGTTGCATGGTTGGCTCGAGCTACTTCGCCATCAATAATACACGAGATGATACAAAGCTCCAGTTGGCATTAGTGTGCATGGAAGGGCCGGCTTTGCACTAGGTTCCTTGGATTAAGCAGAACATCCCCACACTTTCATGGAATCAACTTACTCATGAGCTTATCCATCATTATGGGGGAGATATGTGCACAAATGTCTTTAAAAGATTGGCTACCTTGCGACAACAATCTTTAGTGGATCAGTTTATTGATGAATTCATTACTTTGGTGTCTCAGGTGAATGGGACATCCAACCAATAGTCCCTTAGCTATTTCCAAATGGATTGCATGATGACATCCGCGTCTGAATTCATTCCCATGAAGCTATTGATTTATGTCAAACTACGGTGATTTCTCAAAGGTGGAATTTAAGAATCAGTTTCTTTCTCCTTCCTCTACGCAGGTCAAAATTTCTGTAGGTGGTACTCAAAGATGGACGTCTAAACTAGGGCCTGGGCCAAAGTATGAAAGTCCAACACCTTGAAGAGTTTAACCTTATTAACCAATTGATAGAACATATTTTAGTCCATTTTATCTTGATATTATTGATGATTATTTACATGATTTCTGCTTAATTTAGTGCTCTTGGCATTGTTTTGCAAAAAATGGTGTAAAAGGACACTTTGGAGAAAATGCCCCTAAAACTGCCTTATTTGAAGCAAAAGAGTGTAAGCCTGCTAAGTTGAAATAAAAAAAAGCTAAATATGGAAGGTTCTAAATAAGGAAAGTGGCAAAGAAGGAAAAAACATTCAGCCAAAGCAATTTGAAATTCAAATTTCAAATCTCCAAGTAGCCTTTTCCTTATTCAAGAAGCCATATCTCAAGTTACCATAAATGGAGGGCCAAATAAGGAAAGTATTTTGAAATTCAAATCTTCAAGATTCATATTCAAATTTTAAATTTCAAAATCCAGCTTGCTAAGGAAGCCAAATCTTGAAGATCACATGTTTCCCACTTCATGCCATGCATATTCAAATTTCAAAAGGAGGCTCCATGTAACGACCCGGAAACCGATACCCCTCTGTAACGGCCCGAACCATCACCGGCGCTAGGATCCAGATCGGCTTAAGGCCGCCGGGACCCGTAGCAAGCCAAACATACATACTGTTACCTGGTCAAATCCCATACATGATTAAAAACTTTAACATAAAACCTGTAAAACTGAACATACACCAAGCTTGATCCGTATGCTACAACATAACTGTGAACATAAACTTCCCCATGCTAGAGCCCTCATCAAATGCTCTAGCTGGGTCAACATTACATACAACAAGCCTGGTTCTCAACTCAACATAAAAACATTACATAACCATGCATCAACGGGGATTAACCAGTCTATAGGGCCAAGCACCCTCTAATCCATAAACATAAACTCTACTATCAGTTACATACATTATCTCAAATTACATTACATCAACTTATATTACATGTCCACTTCTAAAACTACTAAACTGATACATAAACATAAACTATGCTATTACAACATGCATATCTTAACCTTGACTTTGCCCTGCTGACTCTGGACTTGACTTAAACCTGCAACACTGGGGTTAGGGGAAAGGGGTGAGCTAAAAAGCCCAGTGAGTAGAAACAGAGAAAACAGTTCATTAATTATGATTTCATTTTACTAAAAACATTTGCTTTAATTCCTCCATTTTTTGGTATATTATTATTCATTTAACTTCTTCTTTCTTTTTCTTATTCATGCTTTCATGAAATGCGCCATAACACAGAGAAATCACATAATCTTGTCCGCCTCGGGGCTTATGCAATATGTATTCCCCACGGACCCTGGTTTCTGAGAGTCTGACTTTTTGCATGCATTTTTCCTCTCAGAGGATGGACATGACATCAAAAATCCCTCTGTCGGTGCCCGGCTCCCCCATAGGAGCTCACAAAGGCCTGTAACATACATGACATGGTGTCTGGTCCACAGAGAGCTCACATGGACTTTCCTACATGTACTTGTCCGGCTCTCAAAGGACTAAGACAAGACTCGTGACAGATATGGGCTATTGAAGTCGCCTCGGTCCACCCTACCTCAGCATCAACATGAAATAATGCAATGCAACATATTCGTGAACTAGTGCAATCAACCTACTATACATAATCATGATGCATGCTCATGCTTTAGGCATTAGATTTTGTGCATAAAAGATTAAGTTTAGTTCTACTCACCTCCTAGCAGACGCTGACTGACTCTGCAACTGCTAACACTGATGGCCTCCTCGGTCTCTCGGGTCCGATCCTACACAGGTGGACTCGAATGAGGTGCCAAACACATTCTAACAACATATAAACAACTCCCCAAAAACCCCTCTAAACATCACTTAAACATGCATGGAAAACACCCAAGAAACGGCTGGACAGGGCACTTTCGGCGGCACCTTCGGCGGCCGAAAGTCCCTTCCAGAGACGAAACTCGGTTAGGTTCGGCGGCAGGTTCGGCGGCCAAAACCCTTGGACAGAAACGAAAGTCCCTCCTTCGGGGGCACATTCGGCAGCCTAAAGATTGCCTCCCATGCAGGTTCGGCGGCCGAAACTCCTTTCGGCGGCCGATCCTGGTCCCCTCTGGACGACAGGTCCGATTCTGCCAAGCCAAAAACCAAACTCAAATATACCCAAATCCTCACATACTCTCTCCCAAACATGTATACTCACTCTCACAAGCATAAAGGAGCATAAACTAACATAAACTCCTCAACACAAACATCATATAACATACATTGGGTATAAAACCCACATAAACCTAAACATGCATATCTACCCATACTCAACCATCAAAACTTCATAAAACTTCATGAAAACACTAGGGAAGCAAGGATCTACACTTACCTCTTGAAGATCGAGGGTGGTGTGACCCCTAACTCGGAGGTGTGGAGAATCCAAGCTCCAAAAGCTCCAAGCTCCCAAAACTCCCTTTAAGCTTTAAATCTTCAAACACAAGGGTAGAAATCATGAAAAACTTGAGAGATGGGTAGAGAAAACACGAAAACGACCAAAGGAAGGCATAAACTCACCTGAGCTCGAGAATGGGGAGAAAACTCACCCATTTCCGATCTGAGGGCCTTTTATAGGTGGCCTGGTCGAAGACCTTCGGCAGCCTAACGTGCCCTCTAATCTCATGCATGTTCGGCGGCCGAACTTGACTTTCGGTGGCCGAACCTTGGCTCGTTCAAACAAGACTTTCGGAGGCCAAAGGCGCTCCCGAAGCCTTTCCATGTTCGGCGGCCGAACTTCACTTTCGGCGGCCGAACCTGGCAAACGCCTCCTTGGTCTTTTCTTTTCAAAACTCAATTCTCTTTCATTTAAAACCATGAAATCATGTGAAAACATTTAGAAAATACATTTTACCCTTCTAGAGAGATCCAACACCCTATATTCCGCCGGAGGGCAGGAATTCCGATGCCGGATTCTAGCCGGGTATTACACTCCACCTTCCTTATTAGTGCATGGGCGGCAAGAAGAGTGTGAAGGCAATCTTTGGGCAGCTTGGGCAGCATCTTGAAGACCTTGGGCAGCAAGTAAAAGACCAAAGAACCCATCTCTTGCAATTTGATACATGCTCCACATTTTTCCCTTCACATATGCACATAGAAGGCACACCTTAGACCAATGGCATTTTGGACAACCTCTAAAAGACTCATGGACTGCCAAGAAACCCTAGGCAGCCTCTCAAGATATATTTAAAGGCTTCAAAAAGACAAGAAGTAGCAGATTACATCACCCCCAATCTCCTCCAAGGTCCGGCCGCCGATCGCCCACCATCTCCACCGCCGGTTCCTCCTTCTCTCCTCTTCTTCTTTACTTTCTTGTTTTGGTTCAGCCATGAGTGGCTGAAACCCTCTATTCTAGTTGAGGATTGGTTGAAACTAAGGTTGTTTTATGGATTGTGAGATCTGATCATAAACTATTTGTCTTTGATTTGTTCAATATTCATGCAATTGATGCTTTAATTCCACGATTACTTTATTATTTTGATCAAATTGGCCACTTGATTCTTGATTGCAAGGTAATTGATTGTTAGTTGGGATAATTTTTAGTCCGTAATTGCTGAAAATATTCTGACCTAAGAACACTTGGTGTAAAAATCAAGGAATTGTATGATCTAGCATCATCTTCATGCGTTTGGAGTAGCTAGGATTGGATCTCTCTATTTCTTCATGCAATTCATAATTGTTTTGATGCCTATGGCCTAAGGACGTTCCTTGGTAATTTGTTCATTAGTAATTGGTTAGAGGATGTTCCCTAATTGATTTAATCATAAGGAGAGACATGGTGGTGAGAAGCATTTTCCATCTCCATAACTAATCTATTGAATCAATCAAGAGAAAATAAGTTTCAATGATCAATCCAAACAACCAAGGTGGATCCATATCTTCAACTAGACCTTTCTCATATTGAATTCCCTTTTATTTTTATTACTTGCTGATTTAATTGCTTTCAGTAGTTTGTTAATCAAATCAATCTCAAAACCCTCCATTTTACTTTCAGTTTATGTAATACCCCGCTAGAATCAGGCATCGGAATTCCTACCGTCTGGTGGAAACTCGGATGTCGGAGTCTTCTAGAAGGGTTAAACAGAGGTTTTTCAAAATGTTTTCACATGATTTTCCGATTTTAAATGAAAAGAAAATGGAGTTTTTAAAAGAAAATACTAAGGAGGTATTTTCCAGGTTCGGCCGCCGAAAGTGAAGTTCGACCACCGAACATGAGGCTATTTCGGGAGCGCTTTAGGCCTCTGAAGGCTTTGATGGAACAAACTAGGTTCGGCCGCCGAACATGGGGGTGTTGCAGGTGCAGGTTTGGCCGCCAGAAATGGCTGACCAAGCCACCTATAAAAGGCCCCTTGTCCAAAAAATGGGAGAGTTTTCTCTCCATTCACGGGCTAAGGTGAGTTCATGCTCTCCTTTTGTTGTTTTCATGCTTTGTCTTCAAATCCCTCAAGCTTTTATGAGTTTTATCCCTGTTTTGAAGAGTTTTAAGCTTGATCAAGGTTTTGAGAGCTTGGAGACTTTTGGAGCTTGGATTCTCCATATCTCTAAGTTTGGGTCGCACCAACTCTCATTCTTCAAGAGGTAAGTGTAGATCCTTATCTTTTATGATGTTTTAAGTGAGTTTAATGAAGGGTTATGGGGGTTTTAATGCATGAGTTGCATGGTTTACATGGTTTTGGCTTATGTGGGTCATAAGCTATTTGTGTTGCTATGAGGTTGTTTGTTGGAGTTTAAACTTATTTTAAGCTCCTATATGCTTATTGTATGAGCTATGCATGTTTTTAAGAGGTTGGATGCATGTTTTGGGAGTTGGAAAGGTTTGGGAGGCTTGTTTATGCATGAGGCTGAGTTCTGGATGAACTTAGGTTCGGCCGCCGAAGGTGGTTTCAGCCGCCGAACCTGCCTGTGGAGGCAAGCTTTTGGCTGCCGAACCCTGCCTCCGAAAGTGGACTTTCGGCTCTGGAGGGGAGTTTCGACCGTCGAAGGTGCCGCCGAACATGCATGAGTTTCGTCTCTAGAAGAGACTTTCGGCCGCCGAAGGTGCCGCCGAAAGTAGCTGAGTTTCGGCTCTGGAGGGACTTTCGACCGCCGAACCTGCCGCCGAAAGTGCCCTGTCCAGCCTTCATTTGCATGATTCCTTTGATTGTTATATGATGTTTTAGGGGTTTTTTTGGGGAGTTGTTTATGAGTTGTTTAGAGTGTGTTTGGCACCTCATTTAAGTCCACCTGTGTAGGATCGGACCCAAGGTACTGAGGAGGCCAGCAGTGTTAGCTGTTGCAGAGTCAGTCCAGCATCCGCCAGAGGTGAGTAGAACTAAAACTAATCTTTTATTTTAAGAAATCAAATGCCTAAAGCATGTTCATGCATCATGTTTATATGTGATAGGTTGATTGCACTAGTTTCACGAATATGACGCATTGCATTATTTACTGTTGATGTGGATGGACCAATGCGACCTCAATAGCCCAAGATTTGTTATGTAATGAAAGTCCTGTGTGAGCTCCTTTGGGGGCCGGGCACTATGTTTAGATAAGTCCTGTGTGAGCTCCCTTAGGGGCCGGGCACTATGATATGTAACGAAAGTCCTGTGTGAGCTCCCTTGGGGGCCGGGCACTATGATATGTAACGAAAGTCCTGTGTGAGATCCTTTGGGAGCCGGGCACTGACAGAGGGAGTTTTGAGGTCATGTCCATCTGTGATGTGAAATGTCTGTGCTGTGATGCATTTCATGAAAGCATGTAATTAATGAACTGTTTTATTGTTTCTGCTCACTAGGCTTTTTCGCTCACCCCTTTCCCCTAACCCCAGGTTTGCAGGTCAGAGGTAGTCCAGAAAGACGTCAAGGGTAAAGGTTATGTTAATGTAATAGATTAGCTTATTAGAGTGGACATGTAATGTAAATTGACATAAAGTATTGTAAGATAAGGAGATGTAATGTAACGTAAAGTAGAGTTATGTTCATGGATTAGTATTGTGCTTGGCCCTAAGGCTTGGTTAATCCCTTCTTAGTACATGATGTATGTAATGTTTTAATGATGAGTTGTGTACGAACCAAACTTGAGGCATGTTATGTTTACCATGCTAGAGTACTTCATGAGGACTCTAGTGGAGGTTTTATGATTATGGTCTTGATGCATGCACAGGTCAGGTTTGGGTTCGTCAGATGTTTTAAGTTTTTATGCTAATGTTTGAATCATGTATGGGATTTGACCAGGTGATAGGATGTATGTTAGGCTTGCTACGGGTCCCGGCGGCCTTAAGCCGATCTGGATCCTAGCGCCGATAGCGGTCCGATTTTCGGGTCATTACAGAGTGGTATCAGAGCCCTAGGTTCATATGATCGGACCTATAGAGTGTTTTGGGCTCATAGAGGTTATAGAAGGGCAAGCACAATAGGAAAGATCATGTCCACTAGGATAGGATGTAGAGTCCTGTCTTGAATGATGATGTGAAATGCCATGATTTTATGCATGTGCATTAATGTTATGTTTTGCATGTGTGCAGGTTCATGTGTTCCCATATGAACCGTATGATGCTAATGCTTGTATACTTGTGTGTTGTGCCAGAGAGGAGCTAAGATGCGAGGCACTCGTCGATCTGTGGAATCGACTGGAGTTCCGTCTGAGAGGGAAGGTATGGACACCTTTCCCCTTACTCTGCCAAGAGTGCAGTCTTGTGAAGTCGGCAGATGGGGAACATCAAGGGACCCTGGGAGGTCTTTTGATGCGAGCAGAGAAGGAATGGATCTAAGGAGAATGTCTGCAGATATGAGGGAAGTAGAGAGGGATGTACAAAGGAGAGATGGGGGTCTGGATGTGAATATGTTTGAAGAGGGCATGGGAGAGTCTCAAGAAGACGCTCAGACTCAGGATTCCAGAATCTCGGGTTCAGGAGGAATTGATCCCTCCACTCTGAGTACAGCTGCCATAAGAGATAAAAGGTGGGGAAACACCACTAAGAAAGGGGGCAGAGGCCTCAGAAGGTCGAAGAAGAGCAAGTTTTGAAAGAGGTTGAAGGCTAGTCTGGGTTTTGGTAGTGGCTCAAGCTCTGGCTCAGGCAGTTCAAGATGCATGAGGTGTGGGAGGCCGCACAAGGGATTCTATCAGTATGGGACCAATCTATGTTACAGATGCGGACAAGAGGGGCACATAGCACGTGAGTGTCCCATTGCGCCCTGGTTGGCACAGTCCCAGCGGACAGCTTCGGGTAGAGCGGCTCAGCCAGCAGCTCCAGCGTTGTTGCAGGGCAGTAGTCGAGGCGGAGGGAGAGGGGCAGCCTCTTCTTCTGCAGGTTCCCGTGGAGAAGGTCCGTCAGCTCCGGCTCGGATCTTCATTCAGGCTCAGCAAGAGGCAAACACATCAAACCCGGTGGTGCCAGGTATGCTCACTTTTGGGTTGTTTCGATGTGTGTGATGTTGTTTTGAACCCTGATGTTTCTCTTTCCTTGTTGCTTTGAGAGCCATAGAGAGGTTGGGTTGATAGCTTATGGGCTTAGAGTGTCCTCTTTGGTTTGGTAGACCCAAGTGTGATCCATTAGTGGCAGAGTCAGTCTGCCGGTTTAGTTCAGAGTTTGTTGAGAGTAGATGCCTTCCAGCCGACCTAGTGGTTCTAAAATTGACTGTTTGACGTTATTCTAGGGGTGGATTGGCTAGCTACTCATGGTGCTACCTGAGTCTGCAGAGGCAAGGTAGTCAGGATCAGAGATCAGGATGGATCAGGGGTAGTCCTTAGAGGGGACAGAGTAGGGATGCCTAGGGGTTTGATATCAGCCCTATAGGCTCGTAAGGTGCGCAGGAGGGGTTGTCAGAGGGTTCTAGCTCTTGTTTGAGAGTTTAGTAGTCAGGTCAGGGAACCAGCCTCCGTGTCTGTTGTTTGAGAAAGTTCTTAGATGTCTTCCCAAGCGAGCTGTCAGGTTTACCATCTGTCAGGGAGATAGAGTTTGGTTTAAAGGTGGTACTTGGTACCAGAACCACTTCTATCTTTCCCTACAGGATGGCACCTGCAAAATTGTAAGAGTTGTAGGAGCCGTGGCGAGACTTGGTAGACAAGGGTTTCATCTGACCTAGTACCTCGCCCTGGAGTGTTCCAGTGTGGTTGTGGGAAAGAATGATGGATCCTTGAGACTTTGTAGCGACTGTAAGCAGTTGAACGAGGTCACTACCAAGAGCAAGTATTCCCACTCAAGATTGATGGTCTACTGGATCAGCTAGCAGGAGCCGGTTGTTTTTCTCGATAGATCTGAGATCCGGGTACTACTTGTTGAGGGTTAGAGAAGAAGTCAGTTTAGTAGAGAAAAAGGGAGAAGAGAAAAGATCAGAGTGCGCAACAAAAGGTTGTGGAGTTCAGGAGAAGGTTGGGGTATTGCTTATGGTGTCTCCAATAAGGAGGTGATACGTTGTGGGTCGAAGGGTAAAGTGGCTCCAAGGTACGTCGAACCCTTTGAAGTCCTGTAAAGGATTGGGGATGTATCTAAGCTAGATTTACCTGCTTCGAGGGAGGAAGTCCATTTGGATTTCCATGTTCCTGTGTTATGGAAGTTCGTGTTAGATCCAAGTTAGGTTCATAAGGAACCAGAGGTGGAGATCTCAGGGGATCTCACCTATGTTGAGCAGCTTGTGAGGATCGTAGACACACAAGTCAGGAAGTTGAGGAACAAGGAATCCTAATGGTGATAGCCCTTTGGAATCACCACAGTATGAATGTGTGCCTAGGAGACCCGGGAGTCCATACTCCAGCAGTACCTGTGTCTCTCTTTGGAGAGAGGTTTTAGGCTTTGCTTGCTTGTTTGTTGTTGTTTGAACATTCGGGGACGAATGTTCTTAAGGGGGGGAGAATGTAATACCCCGCTAGAATCAGGCATCGGAATTCCTACCGTCCGGTGGAATCTCGGATGTCGGAGTCTTCTAGAAGGGTTAAACAGAGGTTTTTCAAAATGTTTTCACATGATTTCTCGGTTTTAAATGAAAAGAAAATGGAGTTTTTAAAAGAAAAGACCAATGAGGCATTTTCCAGGTTCGGCCGCCGAAAGTGAAGTTCAGCCGCCGAACATGAGGCTGTTTCGGGAGCGCTTTAGGCCTCCGAAGGCTTTGATGGAACAAACCAGGTTCGGCAGCCGAACATGGGGTGTTGCGGGTGCAGGTTTGGCCGTCAGAAATGGCTGACCAAGCCACCTATAAAAGGACCATTGTCCTGAAAATGGGGGAGTCTTCTCTCCATTCACGGGCTAAGGTGAGTTCATGCTCTCCTTTGGTTGTTTTCATGCTTTTTCTTCAAATCCCTCAAGTTTTTATGAGTTTTATCCCTGTTTTCAAGAGTTTTAAGCTTGAT
Organism: Manihot esculenta; assembly: GCF_001659605.2. Lineage (NCBI taxonomy): Eukaryota > Viridiplantae > Streptophyta > Magnoliopsida > Malpighiales > Euphorbiaceae > Manihot > Manihot esculenta. The sequence continues at coordinate 20,589,719 of NC_035162.2, read as the reverse complement.
CAAGGTTTGAGAGCTTGGAGAGCTTGGAGACTTTTGGAGCTTGGATTCTCTATATCTCTAAGTTTGGGTCGCACCAACTCTCGTTCTTCAAGAGGTAAGTGTAGATCCTTATCTTTTATGATGTTTTAAGTGAGTTTAATGAAGGGTTATGGGGGTTTTAATGCATGAGTTGCATGGTTTACATGGTTTTGGCTTATGTGGGTCATAAGCTATTTGTGTTGCTATGAGGTTGTTTGTTGGAGTTTAAACTTATTTTAAGCTCCTATATGCTTATTGTATGAGCTATGCATGTTTTTAAGAGGTTGGATGCATGTTTTGGGAGTTGGGAAAGTTTGGGAGGCTTGTTTGTGCATGAGGCTGAGTTCTGGATGAACTCAGGTTCGGCCGCCGAAGGTGGTTTCGACCGCCGAACCTGCCTGTGGAGGCAAGCTTTTGGCTGCCGAACCCTGCCCCCGAAAGTGGACTTTTGGCTCTGAAGGGAGTTTCGGCCGCCGAAGGTGCCGCCGAACATGCATGAGTTTCGTCTCTGGAAGAGACTTTCAGCCGCCGAAGGTGCCGCCGAAAGTAGCTGAGTTTCGACTCTGGAGGGACTTTCGGCCGCCGAAAGTGCCCGGTCCAGCCTTCCTTTGCATGATTCCTTTGATTGTTCTATGATGTTTTAGGGGGTTTTTTGGGTAGTTGTTTATGAGTTGTTTAGAGTGTGTTTGGCACCTCATTTAAGTCCACCTATATAGGATCGGACCCGAGGTACTGAGGAGGCCAGCAGTGTTAGCTGTTGCAGAGTCAGTCCAGCGTCCACCAGAGGTGAGTAGAACTAAAACTAATATTTTATTTTAAGAAATCAAATGCCTAAAGCATGTTCATGCATCATGTTTATATGTGATAGGTTGATTGCACTAGTTTCATGAATATGACGCATTGCATTATTTACTGTTAATGTGGATGGACCAAGGTGACCTCAATAGCCCAAGATCTGTTATGTAATGAAAGTCCTGTGTGAGCTCCTTTGGGGCCCGGGCACTATGTTTAGATAAGTCCTGTGTGAGCTCCCTTGGGGGCCTAGCACTATGATATGTAACGAAAGTCCTGTGTGAGCTCCTGTGGGGGCCGAGCACCGACAGAGGGAGTTTTGAGGTCATGTTCATCTGTGATGTGAAATGTCTGTGCTGTGATGCATTTCATGAAAGCATGTAATTAATGAACTGTTTTATAGTTTCTGCTCACTGGGCTTTTTAGCTCACCCCTTTCCCCTAACCCAAGGTTTGCAGGTCAGAGGTAGTCCAGGAAGACATCAAGGGTAAAGGTTATGTTAATGTAATAGATTAGCTTATTAGAGTGGACATGTAATGTAAATTGACATAAAGTATTGTAAGATAATGTGATGTAATGTAACGTAAAGTAGAGTTATGTTCATGGATTAGTATTGTGCTTGGCCCTAAGGCTTGGTTAATCCCTTTTTAGTACATGATGTATGTAATGTTTTAATGATGAGTTGTGTACGAACCAAACTTGAGGCATGTTATGTTTATCATGCTAGAGTATTTGATGAGGACTCTAGTGGAGGTTTTATGATTATGGTCTTGATGCATGAACAGGTCAGGTTTGGGTTCGTCAGATGTTTTAAGTTTTTATGCTAACGTTTGAATCATGTATGGGATTTGACCAGGTGATAGGATGTATGTTAGGCTTGCTACGGGTCCCGGCGGCCTTAAGCCGATCTGGATCCTAGCGCCTGTAGCGGTTCGGTTTCCGGGTCGTTACAGTTTAGTTGGTTTCAGTTTTATCTCGTTTCAGTTTATTTTACTTTCCGTTTATTTCTCTTTCAGTTTTATCTCGTTTCAGTTTATTTTGCTTTCCGTTTATTTCTCTTTCAGTTTTATCTCATTTCAGTTTATTTCGCTTTCAGTTTATTTTGCTTTCTGTTTATTTCTCTTTCAGTTTATTTTTATTTCAGTTAATTCTCTTGGTCTTGATAAGGAAAATAGGTAAGTTCTCAATTCCCTGTGGATTCGATCCTTTCACCACTATCTATAGTTGTAAAATTGTTGATAACCAGAAAGGTTATTTTTGACCGGTTTCGACAACCGCGAGTCAAAAATTGGCGCCGTTGCCGGGGAATTGATTTAACTTATTTATTTTTCTTTCAGGACCTGATCTGTAACCCGCAGAACACCATATCGCAGATCTAAAAAAAAAAGGGGGAGAGCACTCCATCGCAGGAGCACCTTGTAAAACACATTCGGCCGCCGAACTTCTTCACCATTCGGCCGCCGAATCTCATCCTCATTCGGCCGCCCATCGTCTCACCAAAGGCACAGTCACCATCGCAGATCTGAATCATGGATGAGGTAAGTGGATCTGATCTTTCTTTTCTGACATCTTTTATGAAAGATTTTGCCATAGGACTAGTTCAATAGGTTCAAGCATCCCAGCCACTAAGGCCATGTAGGATCTGTGGATATGTGGGACACCCAACTGATCACTGTCCCACACTTTATCACTATGACCAACCAGTGCATGCATATGGAGGATTCTATGAACAGCCTAGACATGATCCCTACCATAACACATACAATCCAGGTTGGGGAGCCTATCTAGACTTCGGTTATGAAGAGGCTAATGATTACCAAGACTATCAAAGAAATCAAGCCCAACCAGCACCTCAGAATTCCATCCAGAACTTTAAAAAAAATGATGGAAACAATGGTGAATGCCATGCAAGGCATGCGACAGGACATAGGACAACTGACTGCGTCCATAAGTAAATCTGAATCCCAAGGTAAGCTCCCTTCTCAAACTGAAACTAATCCTAGACATAATGTTAGTGCCATTACTTTGAGAAGTGGAAAAGAGCTTCAAAATTCAAGATCTGAGGAAGAAAAGCAAATTGCGCCAAAGCCTGTGCAATCTGAGACCATCCCTGCGCAAATTGAAGCATTTGCGCAACCCCATCCCTAGGAGCCAGCCAGCCGAGCTCCATTTGAAACACCACCTGCGTAGAAGACTGATCAAAAAGTAAGTTTTCATATTCCACCTTCTTTTCCAAAAAGATTCGAAAGAACACAAAAAGAAAAAGAAGAAAAGGAGATCCTTGAGACTTTCAGAAAGGTGGAAATCAACATACCTCTACTAGATGCTGTTAAGCAGATTCCCAGGTATGCAAAACTTTTGAAAGAGCTTTGCACCAACAGAAGAAAGCTTGCTGAGAGAGAGAAAGTAAGTGTAGGTGAAGTAGTTACTGCTGTAATTAAAAGAGAACTCCCTACTAAATGCAAAGACAAAGGTATGTTTGCTATTTCTTGCAAGATTGGGAATGTTAGAATTAAGAAAGCCATGTGTGATCTTGGTGCATCCATAAATGTTATGCCTCTTTCCATCTATAAATCTCTGAATGCATGTGCACTGAAAGACACAAGAGTTGTGATTCAATTAGCTGATAGATCTGTGGTATATCCCATAGGTATTCTAGAAGATGTGTTAGTGCAAGTAGATGAACTTGTCTTTCCTGCAGATTTTTATGTGATTGATACTAAGGAAGACAGTTGCAATACTAGTTCTAATATCCTTCTTGGACATCCTTTCTTGAGTATTGCTAAGACTAAGATTGATGTACATGATGGTACTTTGACTATGGAGTTTGAAGGGGAAGTCATTAAATTCAATGTCTATGATGCTATGAAATATCCACATGATATGTCCCCTGTTTATGGTCTTGATGTTATTGACTGCTTGAGCCAAGAAATATTTGATGAGAATCAAGATTTTATTTTGAATGATGATCTTTACAGGAATGAAAGTCAAAACGAACCAAAACTGAAAGAGACTGTCTGTAGCATCCAACAGATGAATTGCAGTCAAGTATAAACTGAAGGAAACTTTGTTGCACCATCTCAGATTGATCTCGCACAAACTGAAGCCATGACCTTTTGGCCGCCGAACTCCACCACCTTTCGGCCGCCGAATCCTTCACCTCAGCTCCCATCGCAGACTGAAACCATCTTTCGGCCACCGAATCCAGCCACCTTTCGGCCGCCGAATCCGACTGCCTTTCAGACGCCGAACCTCTCACCTCAGTCTCCGACGCAAGCAAACTCTTCCAGTCCTCCTTTGCAGTCAAGCCTTGCGCAGAAGGAGACTTCTGAAACCACATCTGCACAGACATCTTTGCAACACTCTTCAGATTTGAAGCCTCTTCCAGACCATCTGAAATACATGTACTTGGGAGCTGACAAGACACTACCAGTAATAGTGTCCAATGAATTGAACCAACATGAAGAAGCAAGCCTCTTGAAGGTACTGCAGAAACACAAAGGAGCCATAGGATGGACCATAGATGACATAAAAGGTATCTCTCCTTCCACATGCATACATAGAATACACATGGAAGAAGAATGCAAACCAGTCAGAGATGCTCAAAGAAGACTGAATCCACCTATGATGGAGGTAGTGAAAAAAGAAATAGTCAAGCTCCTTGACGCAGGTATCATCTACCCAATCTCTGATAGCAAATGGGTGAGTCCTGTGCATGTAGTCCCAAAGAAAACTGGGATCACCATTGTTCCAAATGCTAAAGGGGAACTTGTCCCCACTAGAGTTCAAAATGGATGGAGAGTATGCATGGACTATAGGAAGCTCAATGCTGCAACAAGAAAAGACCACTTCCCACTGCCCTTCATTGATCATATGCTAGAAAGACTTGTAGGTAAGTCCCATTATTGCTGTCTTGATGGTTATTTAGGTTTTTATCAGATTCCAGTTACTCTAGAGGACCAAGAGAAGACCACCTTCACTTGTCCTTTTGGCACTTTTGCCTTTAGAAGAATGCCGTTTGGACTATGCAATGCACCTGCCACCTTTTAGCGATGCATGATGAGCATATTCTCTGACTATGTGGGTAAGACAATTGAAGTGTTCATGGATGATTTCACAGTGCATGGCAACTCTTTTGAGGAATGCCTTGCCAACTTGGAAAAGATCTTACAAAGATGCATTGAGTCTAACCTTGTGCTTAATTATGAAAAATGTCATTTTATGGTTAACCAAGGTATGGTCTTAGGTCATGTTGTTTCAGCTAAGGGCATTGAAGCGGACAAAGCTAAGGTGGATACCATCAAAAATCTGCCTTATCCCACAAACGTTAGAGCAATTCGGTCATTCCTTGGCCATGCAGAGTTCTATAGAAGATTCATTAAAGATTTCTCTAAAATTACATTACCATTATGCAAATTGCTCCAACAGGATGTAACATTTGATTTTGATGCAGATTGCAAAAAGGCATTTGATTTGATCAAAGAATTGCTTGTGACTGCCCCAATTATTCAGGGACCTGACTGGAACTTGCCTTTTGAAATCATGTGTGATGCAAGCAATTATGCAGTAGGAGCAGTCTTGGGGCAACATGTGGGAAACTCACCCCATGTCATTCACTATGCCTCTCACACACTGGATGCTGCACAAAGCAACTACATAACAATTGAAAAAGAGCTCTTGGCAATTGTATTTGCTTTGGAAAAGTTCAGACCCTACCTTTTGGGAACTAAAGTCATTGTCTATTTTGACCATGCAGCTTTGTGATATCTGATCAAGAAAAAGGAAGCAAAACCAAGACTCATTAGGTGGATTCTTCTCCTACAAGAGTTTGATCTGGAGATAAGAGACAAGAAAGGCAAAAAAAATCTTGTAGCTGACCACCTCAGCCGACTTCCATCTAGCTCTGTGCCTTGTCCAATCAAAGAAGACTTCCCAGACGAACATCTGTTCGTCACTCATTCTGCCTGGATGATCACACCATGCACACCACACCCCAGGGGAGTACTCAGTTTCCTTTTCTCTTTTCTTTTCTTATACATTGAGGACAATGCACGATTTAGGTGTGGGGGTGCATATCTCTTCTTCTTCTTCTTCTCTTCTTCTTCTTCTTTTCTTCTCCTTTCTCCTTTCAGATTTGCGATTTTGCTTGTTACAGTCAGTCTGCGAATTTTTTTCTCTTTTTTCCTTCAGATTTGCGATTTAAGCTTCCTTTCAATTTCAGTTTATGCGATTTTTGCTTTCAGTTTTCTTTTAGTTTGTTTTAGTTTCTGCTTTCAATAACACACACACAACCACAACCTTCTTCTTCTTTTTGATTTGCTCTACTCAAACTGATGAACTATGTTGGATGAGTTTTTCTTTCCATGATCCCATTGATGTGATGACTCTTTAAACTTATGTTGAATTAATTGCAATGAGTTATATTCATGCTTGAGAATTTCTTTTTGAATTGAATCTTTGAGCTTTCCATGGTGAAAAATATATTGATGACCCTCAATTGAGAGAATGAATTGAAAGTTGTGTGAATGAACTTAACATGACTTGATTTAGCAATTGGTGTTGATTTTTCCAAATCATTGAGAGAAAGAAAATTCAACAAAGGCAAAGACCTCAAAAGCACAAACCAAAAACTATTCCAATAGTCAAAAGACTATGAATAAGGCTAGTAGCCACTTGGACAGGTGACCAACTTAAAATATATACTTTCACATCAAATAGGTTGTGACCTTTCCAAGTAAAATCTAAGTGCAAAAGCCTGAATAAAGTACTTCAAGGTAAGGCAAGTCACTCTGAAAGCTAGAAAAAAGTCTTATCTGAACAAATAAATGTGCATGTATGATCTCTCTTAAAGAAAATAAATCCTAGCCATGGTAAGTAAAGGGAAACAAGGAAAGAAGGTGAGTAATCTTCATGCATATATTCTTCATTGCAATGATTCAAAATAAGTGTTTTGAGTCAGAGCTTAAAGTGGAAATAAGGATCAAGTAGCAAAAAAAGCTTGTTTGACTATGTTTATTTGCTTGAGGACAAGCAAAAGGCTAAGTGTGGGGGTATTTGATAGAACATATTTTAGTCCATTTTATCTTGATATTATTGATGATTATTTACATGATTTCTGCTTAATTTAGTGCTCTTGGCATTGTTTTGCAGAAAATAGTGTAAAAGGACACTTTGGAAAAAATGCCCCTAAAACTGCCTTATTTGGAGCAAAAGAGTGCAAGCCTGCCAAGTTGAAATCAAGAAAAGCTAAATATGGAAGGTTCTAAATAAGGAAAGTGGCAAAGAAGAAAAAAACATTCAGCCAAAGATATTTGAAATTCAAATTTCAAATCTCCAAGTAGCCTTTTCCTTATTCAAGAAGCCATATCTTAAGTTACCATAAATGGAGGGCCAAATAAGAAAAGTATTTTGAAATTCAAATCTTCAAGATTCATATTCAAATTTTAAATTTCAAAATCCAGCTTGCTAAGGAAGCCAAATCTTGAAGATCACATGTTTCCCACTTCATGCCATGCATATTCAAATTTCAAAAGGAGGCTCCACCTTCCTTATTATTGCATGGGCGGCAAGAAGAGTGTGAAGGCAATCTTTGGGCAGCTTGGGCAGCATCTTGAAGACCTTGGGCAGCAAGTAAAAGACCAAAGAACCCATCTCTTGCAATTTGATACATGCTCCACGTTTTTCCCTTCACACATGCACATAGAAGGCACACCTTGGACCAAGGGCATTTAGGGCAACCTCTAAAAGACTCATGGACTGCTAAGAAACCCTAGGCAGCCTCTCAAGACATATTTAAAGGCTTTAAGAAGACAAGAAGTGGCAGATTACATCACCCCCCATCTCCTCCAAGGTTCGGCCGCCGATCGCCCACCATCTCCATCGCCGGTTCCTCCTTCTCTCCTCTTCTTCTTTACTTTCTTGTTTTGGTTCAGCTATGAGTGGCTGAAACCCCTATTCTAGTTGAGGATTGGTTGAAACTAAGGTTGTTTTATGGATTGTGATATCTGATCATAAACTATTTGTCTTTGATTTGTTCAAAATTCATGCAATTGATGCTTTAATTCCATGATTACTTTGTTATTTTGATCAAATTGGCCACTTGATTCTTGATTGCAAGGTAATTGATTGTTAGTTGGGATAATTTTTAGTCTGTAATTGCTGAAAATATTCTGACCTAAGAACACTTGGTGTAAAAACCAAGGAATTGTATGATCTAGCATCATCTTCATGCGTTTGGAGTAGTTAGGATTGAATCTCTCTATTTCTTCATGCAATTGACAATTGTTTTGATGCCTATGACCCAAGGACGTTCCTTGGCAATTTGTTAATTAGTAATTGATTAGAGGACATTCCCTAATTGATTTAATCACAAGGAAAGACATGGTGGTGAGAAGCATTTTCCATCTCCATAACTAATCTATTGAGTCAAAGAAGCAAAAATTCCTAAAACGACATTCTGCACACATTCGGGTCATCATGAATTTGTGGTTAAGTCATTCAGCCTTACCAATGCTCAACAACATTTCAGGCCACAATGAACGATCTTTTTTTACTCTATCTACGAAAATTTATTCTAGTTTTCTTCGATGATATCTTAATTTTTAGCAAGACATGGGTAGACCATTTGGCACATTTGTAGATAGCTTTGCAGCTACTACTGAAAGAGAAGTTTAAGGTCAACCAGAGAAAGAGTTCCACTAGGATGAGAGTAAGTGAGTATCTCGGCCATTTGATTTCACATCAGGGGGTGGCAATGGACCCTAATAAGATTTCCAGAGTATTGAAGTGGCCAATTCCGATGAATCTAAAAGCAGTGCGGGGGTTTCTTGGATTGACTGGTTATTATCGATGTTTTATTAAGGGATATGGATCCATTGCTCAACCTTTGACTCAACCCCTGATTTCTCTAAAATATTTTTTATCGAATGTGATGCATCTGGAAGGGGTGTGGGGGTAGTTTCGACGCAGGATTGATGCCCAATATGATACTTTAGTAAAGCCTTCTCTCCTAAAAATGTTAGTAAGTCCACATATGAGAAAGAAATGTTGGCTTTAGTATTGGCTATTCGGCATTGGAGGCCATATCTTCTGGGTCACAAATTTGTTGTACACACTGATCAGAGTTGTTTGTGTCATCTGCTGGATCAACAGATTCATTCACCAGGCCAACAAGACTGGGGAGCTAAGTTGCTTGTCTATGATTTCAAAATTTTGTATAAGGCGGGTAAAAAAATTTTGTAGCCAATGTATTGTCCAGAAAAGATGAAGAGTGTGAGTTACAAATTCTGAGTTATTCTCAATGGGTTGATTAGACTGTGATTGCAAAAGAAATAGAAGCTGAAAAAAAACCTTCAACAAATCATTCAATACTTGAAGTAGTTAAATTCTCATGGAAACTACTCCTTGACAAAAAATAGATTATTTTACAAAGGAAGATTAGTAATTCCTACAAATTCTTCATGCATTCCAAAGTTATTAGCTGAGTTCCATACTTCTCCAACGCGAGGTCATTCAGGAGCATTTTGAACATATAAAAGGATTGTAGCCAACCTATTATGGCCTAGAATGATGAAAAAAATTAAACATTTTCTAGTAGAGTATTTAATCTGCCAAAGGAACAAGTATGAGGCAGCCTCACTTGCAGGTGTACTACAGCTCCTGCCGATTCCTACATCAAGCTTGGTTAAACATAAACATTCATCATTAAACATTTAAAACCATGAACTCAAAGGGATTAAAGACAAGCTATGGTCAAGCACAATTCTAAACTTCAAGGACATTATTACATTACATCATTCTATACTATACATTACATATTCATTCTATCATGTCCACTAACTAGCTATTACATAAACATCCACACATTACTCTTCCTGACCTCCTGGCCTATCCCGTACCTGCAAACCTAGGGGTTAAGGGAAAGGGGTGAGCTACTAGAGCCTAGTGAGCAGAATAATAAAACATTATATTTAAATTCATGCTTTCATGAAATGCAACACATCACAAACAAAACACATCAAGAATGGTGTTGTCACCAGTAGTCCTCTACATTCCAAAGTGCCGGGACGTAGAATGGGTACAACCGGACTTTCTCTTACATAACATAACATAACATTCCAATAATGCCGGGACGTAGAATGGGTACAACCGGACTTTCTCTTACATAGTGCCGGGACGTAGAATGGGTACAACCGGACTTTCTCTTACATAGTGCCGGGACGTAGAATGGGTCAACCGGACTTCCATACATATCATACCGTATCTCATCATATCGTAACATATCGAGGACTATGGATCATCCAACATCCATCCACATCATCATCAAATTATGCAATGCAACATATTCGTGAATTCTAATGCAAACAACCTAAAATATCACATGGCATCCGTGATGTATGAACATGCTCAATTTTTATTTTTCATTTGCTTTAAAATGTAAGAGTTTATTCCACTCACCTCTAGCTGAAGCTCAGACGACTCAGAAGCAGCTAACTCACTGCTGGGGTCCCCGGTTCCTCGGGTCCGAACCTATACAGGTGGACTCAAATGAGGGACCAAACGTACATGAACATGACTCTAAAATACTCCCCAAAAACCCCCTAAAACACCTTAGAACATCCATAGAAATCATGCAAAGGAGGGCTGAACAGGGCACTTTCGGCGGCAGGTTCGGCGGCCGAAAGTCCCTCCAGAGCCGAAAGTCAGGCAGGTTCGGCGGCACCTTCGGCGGCCAAAAATGCCCTCCAGAGACGAAAGTCAGGCAGGTTCGGCTGCCGAACCTGGTTTCTCCCAAAAGGGCAGAAACTCGGCTCACAAGCACATTTTGCCTCCCAAACCATCCAATCAAGCATTTTCCTATTCTAGAACATGCATACTCAAGCATACATGCTCCTAGGGCTTCAAACTATCCTAAACCCCATATACAACACATCAAACATGCAAATCTAACATACATTGCTCATAAATGCACATTTAACCAAAAACTCAACATAAACCTACACATGCATTTCTACCCCAAGAAACTTCATAAAACTAACTTAAAACATGAAAGGAACTATGGATCTACTCTTACCTCTTGTAGAACGAGAGGAGAGACGATCCAACTTGGAGATGGGAGAGATCCGCTCTTTGGTCTCCAAGTTTCCAAAACTTGCTCAAATCTCTTCAAATCAACATAAAGCTTGTTAAAACATGAAAGATCGGAGGAAAAATCATCAAAAACGAACCATGGGAGAGCATGAACTCATTGTGGCCAAAAATGGGGAGAAAGCTCGCTCGTTTCGGCCATGGAGCTCTTATATAGGGGCTGCCAGACCACCTTTCGGCAGCCGAACGTGCCCCCACATCTCATGCAAGTTCGGCGGCCGAACATGAGGTTCGGCGGCCGAACATGAGGTTCGGCGGCCGAACCTTGAGCCATTTTCGGAAGCCTAACATGCCCCCCAAACTATCCCATGTTCGGCGGCCGAACTTGAGGTTCGGCGGCCGAACCTTGGTTCATTCAAACAAGGATTTCGGAGGCCGAAAGCACTCCCAAAACCTTTCCATGTTCGGCGGCCGAACTTGACTTTCGGCGGCCGAACCTGGCAAATGCCTCCTTGGTCTTTTCATTCAAAAACTCAATTTCAAACTTACTTAAAACCTTAAAATACATTAAAACATTTTATAAAAACATGATATCACCCTTCTAGAGGTTCCCGACATCCGAGATTCCACCGGACGGTAGGAATTCCGATACCGGAGTTTAGCCGGGTATTACATTCTTCCCCCCTTAAGAACATTCGTCCCCGAATGTTCACCAAACATACATACAAGGCATAACATACATAAGCATAAAACATAAACAAAACACATAACATTTACCTTAAAAGAGATGAGGATATTGCTGGAGTATGGACTCCCGTGTCTCCCAGGTACATTCCTCAATGTTGTGGTGATTCCAAAGGACTTTCACCATCGGGATTTCCTTGTTCCTCAACTTTCTGATCTGAGTGTCAAGAATCCGCACTGGCTGCTCAACATAAGTGAGATCCTTTTGGACCTCCACATCAGGCTCACTAAGAACCTTGCCCGGATCTGACACGAACTTTCTTAACATGGAAACATGGAAAACCGGATGGATTCTTTCCATGGAAGCAGGTAAATCCAGCTTGTACGATACATTCCCAATCCTTTGCAAGATCTCGAAGGGTCCGATGTACCGCGGAGCCAGTTTACCTTTCTTCCCAAAACGGATCACCCCTTTCATAGGAGACACCTTAAGCAATACCAAATCCCCCTCCTGGAACTCAACTTGCCTTCTGCGGATGTCTGCATAACTCTTCTGCCTACTGACAGCAGTCTTGATTCTTTCTCTGATAATGGGTACTACCCTGCTGGTGATCTCTACTAGCTCAGGCCCTGCCAAGGCCTTTTCTCCAACTTCTTCCCAGCAGACAGGTGACCTGCACTTCCTTCCATACAAAGCTTCATAAGAAGCCATCCCTATGCTAGCATGATAGCTGTTATTGTAGGCAAACTCTACCAGAGGTAGATGCTGCCTCCAAGAACCGCCAAAATCTAGCACACACATTCGAAGCATATCTTCTATAGTCTGGATGGTCCTCTCTGACTGTCCGTCTGTCTCAGGATGGAAAGCAGTGCTAAAATCGAACCTGGTACCCATGGCATTCTGCAGACTCCGCCAAAACCTGGAGGTGAATTGGGGTCCCCTATCAGACACTATTGAAACATGAGCCCCATGCAACCTGACGATCTCATCTACAAACACCTGCGCCAACTTATCCACAGAGTAGCCACTCCTGATAGGGATGAAGTGAGCAGATTTGGTCAGTCTGTCCACAATCACCCATATAGAGTCTAATCTATTGGACGCTGCCGGTAACCCCACTACGAAGTCCATAGCAATATTCTCCCATTTCCACTATGGAATCGGCAGTGGGTTAAGCATTCCAGTCGGCTTCTGATGTTCCAGCTTCACCCTCTGACATACTTCGCAGGCTGACACGAACTGTGCCACTTCTCTTTTCATTGCTGGCCACCAATACACTCTCCTCAAATCCTGATACATTTTGGTGGCTCCAGGGTGAATGCTGTATCTGGCATTATGAGCTTCCCTCATAATGTCTCCTTTCAGTCCCACATCATCTGGTACACACAACCTACTCCCATAGCGGAGGATCCCCTTGTTGTCAAATCTGAACTCTTCATTCTTGCCTGTCTGGACTGCCTTTGCTATCTTTACCAACTCGGGGTCCTCATGCTGTTTCTGAGCCACCTGCTCCAGAAACACGGGTGCCACTCTCATCTGGGCAACCAAAGCACCTGTACCAGATAACTCCAACTGTAGACCTTCATTCATGAGTTCGAAGAACTGCCTCACCAGTGGCCTCCTCTTTGTCGAAATATGGGACAAACTGCCAAGTGATTTTCGGCTTAAGGCGTCTGCCACAACATTCGCCTTACCCGGATGGTACTGAATCTTACAATCATAATCACTGAGCAGTTCTACCCACCTTCTCTGTCTCAAATTCAGCTCTCTCTGACTCAGGATGTACTGCAGGCTCTTATGATCGGTGAAGATCTCACATTTTACCCCATAAAGGTAGTGCCTCCACATCTTGAGTGCAAAGATTACTGCTGCCATCTCAAGGTCATGTGTGGGATAATTCAACTCATGCTTTTTCAGCTGCCTAGAAGCGTAAGCAATTACCCTTTCATTTTGCATCAGCACACAACCCAGTCCCACACGGGACGCATCGCAATAGACTGTGAAGTCCTCATCACTAGATGGCAGAGCTAACACTGGTGCTGAAGTCAACCTCTTCTTGAGCTCTTCAAAACTCTCTTCACATTGGTCAGTCCATACAAATTTCTGATTCTTCTTAGTCAATCTGGTCATAGGAGCGGCAATTTTCGAGAAGTCCTAAACGAACCTCCTGTAGTAACCTGCTAAACCCAAGAAGCTCTTGATCTCTGTCACTGTAGTGGGTCTAGGCCAGTTAGCTACAGCTTCTACCTTCTTGGGGTCCACCTCTATTCCATTTTCTGACACCACATGCCCCAAGAATGAAATGCTCCTCAACCAGAACTCACACTTGGAGAACTTAGCATACATGCCGTGTTCCCTCAAGGTTTGCAAAACTGTCCTCAGATGATGGGCATGCTCCTCTGCATTCCTGGAATACACTAAGATATCATCAATGAAGACAATAACAAAGTGATCCAGGTACTGGCTAAATACTCTGTTCATGAGATCCATGAATGCTGCAGGGGCGTTTGTTAACCCGAACGGCATTACAAGGAACTCATAGTGCCCATATCTGGTCCTGAATGCTGTCTTCGGTACATCCTCCTCTCTTATCCTCAGCTGATGATACCCGGATCTCAGATCTATCTTGGAGAAACAACCTGCTCCGACTAGCTGGTCAAATAGATCATCGATCCTAGGCAACGGGTACTTGTTCTTGGTAGTGACCTTGTTCAACTGCCTGTAGTCGATACAAAGTCTAAGGGATCCATCCTTCTTTCTTATAAACAGTACTGGAGCACCCCATGGTGAGGTACTTGATCGGATGAAACCCTTGTCTACCAACTCTTGCAACTGTTCCTTAAGCTCCTTCAACTCTGCTGGCGCCATCCTGTAGGGAGGGATAGAGATCAGTCTAGTTCCTGGTACCAGTTCTATCTCGAACTCTATCTCCCTAGCAGGCAGTAAACCTGGCAACTCGTCCTGGAAAACATCCAAAAACTCTCTAACCACAGGCACTGAGGCGGGCTCCCTAACCTGACTGTCCAGCTCTCTCACGTGAGCCAAAAACCCCTGACATCCCCTCCTAAGCAACCTGCGAGCCTGAAGAGCTGATATCAGACCTCTAGGTGTACTCCCCTTGTCTCCTCTGAAGACGACCTCTGACCCATCCTAACATCTGAACTTGACTACCTTGTCCCTGCAGTCCAAGGTAGCACCATAGGTAGATAGCCAATCCATCCCTAGAATGACGTCAAAATCTGTCAAATCTAGAACCACAAGGTCGGCAGAAAGGCATCTTCCCTCAACAAAAACTGGACTATACTGGCAGACTGACTCTGCCACTGACGGGTCACACTTGGGTCCACTGACCCATAGGGGACACTCTAACCCAGAGACCATCAAACCTAACCTTTCGACGGCTCTCGGAGCAATAAAAGAATGAGATGCACCCGGGTCCATTAAGGCATAAACATCTGAACAACCAATGATGATATTACCTGACACCACGGTGTTGGATGTATTAGCCTCCTGCTGTGTCATCGTGAAGATCCGTGCTGGAGCTGACGGACCTTCCCCTCTGTAACCTGCTGAAGAAGAAGCTGACCCTCTCCCTCGGTGTAACGACCCCAAAATGGACCGTCACCGGCGCTAGGATTCAGGTCGGCTTAAGGCCGCCAGAACCCGTAGCAAGCCTGCTATACTCTCTGTGTACCTGTAAACCTCATACATGATCATACATTTTCTGTGAAAATAAAACTCTTTTCTGAACCAAGGCTTAACCTGTGCATGCACTATCTCTGTACTCTGTATCCCTGACTAGAGCTTGCTCTAGATGGGTTAACTCATACCTGTTAAGCCTAGTTGTCACATACAGGAAAACATATATACATATACAGATCATGTACAACACATACATCACTAGGTCAAGCAACAACTATTACATCTCTTTAATATTACATGTCCACTCTAAGCTATTACAGATCTCTTTACTTTTCCTGTACTCTGCTGGACTGTCCCTGTACACTGTACACTGAACCTGCAAAACTGGGGTTAAGGGAGTGGGATGAGCTCTATAGCCCAGTGAGTAGAACAGTAAAGCATCTCAGTAAAATATGATCTCATGGAATGCACCATATCACAGACAAGCCACATCAAGAGTAAACCTGTCACCACATAGTCCCAGTAACTCTGTGCCAGGGCGTAGAATCGAGCACCTGGTCTTCCTGTCATATATGTATATGTGTATATAACACCTCTGTACTTACCATTGCCAGGGCGTAGTCAAAGGCTCCTGGACTTTGCTATACCTGCCAGGGCGTAGTCAAAGGCTCCTGGACTTCGCTATACCTGCCAGGGCGTAGTCAAAGGCTCCTGGACTTCCTGTCTGAGACTATTGGATCATTCAGCATTCACTCACATCACCAAATAACGATGCAATGCAACATATTCGTGAATACTAATGCAATCAACTTATGGCATAAACATGATGCATGAGATATGCTAAAAGCAGTTTGTGGTTCAATTAAAAGTCATAAGTTTAGTTCCACTCACCTCTGGCTATCTGGACTGACTGACTCTGCAGGCTCTGATGGAGCAGTAGTCACTGCTGCTCTCTCTGGTTCCTCTGGTCTGTACCTATACAGATGGACTCAAATGAGGGACCAAACAAACGTAGAAATAACTCTCTTAAACTGCCCCAAGAATCCCCTTAAACTCACTCAACTATCCATGCAAAGCATGCAAAAGAAAGCTGGACAGGACACTTTCGGCGGCAGGTTCGGCGGCCGAATGTCCTCTCCAGAGACGAAACTCAAGCACCTTCGGCGGCACCTTCGGCGGCCGAATCCCCCAAACAGAGCCGAACATGCAAAACAGGCTGTGGCAGCCAAGCCACCATGCAAGAGGTTCGGCGGCCGAATGAACCTTCGGCTGCCGAACCTGAGTTCATCCAGAACTCAGCTTCAACGGCAAACCATCTTCTCCTTCCCTTCAACCACTCAACCATATATACTCCAACTCCTCGACACACATATACTCACGTATATGATCACAGGGGTCCAAAACTATCTAATAACCCCAAACAACAAATCAAACATAACACAGAAACATATATACATGCATAACTCATCAAAACCACTACTTCTCACTTAAACATGCATCTCTCTCCCTTAACTTCCATACAACCTTCAGAAAACACATAAACAGGTTCAAGAGCATTACTTACCTCCTGTACCAAGAAGCTGAACACTCTGAACTAAGGAAAACGGACCAACTCTCCTCAAACTCTCAAACTCGCACAAACGGAGCTTTTTGCTTCACAACAGTCAAAACCTTGTGACTTATCAAAACACTCTGCAAGAGCTGCTCAAACTCAGCAAATAAACCAGGAGAGACGTGGCCAACTTCTGGACATGATCTGGTGATAACACCTGTCCAAAATGCTGACTAAGGGATACAAACCTGCTGGCTAAGCAACTCAGCTTCGGCTGCCGAATCGCATGCAAAATCATGCAACATTCGGGGGCCGAACCTGACCTTCGGAAGCCACACATTGGGCACTTTCGGCGGCCGAACTTATCTTCGGCGGCCGAACTTGGCTCCTCTGCCTTGGGTGCAATGTTCATTTCAACTCAACACTATCGACCTGTAAAACCATAAAACACAGCATAACACGTAGAAACACATAACTCCTACCCTTCTATAGAATCCCAACACCCCGGAGTCCACCGGACGACAAGAATTCCGGTGCCGGACGCTAGCCGGGTATTACATTCTCCCCTCCTTAAGACCATTCGTCCTCGAATGTAAAACACACAATGAACATAGGAAACGGAGAAAACTAACCTCAAAACAAATATGGATACTGCTGGAGCATAGACTCCCGCGTCTCCCAGGTGCACTCTTCTAAATTATGGTGGTTCCATAGAACTTTCACCATCGGAATCTCCTTGTTCCTTAGCTGTCTGATCTGCGTGTCCAGAATCCGCACTGGCTGCTCTATATAGGTGAGATCCGTATGAATCTCCACCTCAGGCTCACTCAGAACCTGATTCGGATCTGACACAAACTGTCGTAGCATAGAAACATGAAATACCGGGTGAATTCTCTCCATAGAAGCAGGTAAATCCAGCTTATACGACACATTTCCGATCCTCTGCAACACCTCAAAGGGTCCAATGTACCGTGGAGCTAATTTACCCTTCTTGCCAAAACGAACCACTCCTTTCATTGGAGACACTTTCAGCAATACCCAAGTACCCTCTTGAAACTCTAACTGCTTTCTGCGAACGTCTGCATAACTTTTCTGTCTACTCTGAGCTGTTCTGATTCTCTCTCTGATCATGGGCACCATTCTACTGGTAATGTCTACTAACTCTGGCCCTGCAAGAGCCTTCTCTCCTACCTCTTCCCAACAAACAGGGGATCTGCACTTCCTCCCATACAAAGCTTCATAAGGAGCCATCCCGATGCTCGCATGATGGCTGTTATTGTAGGCAAACTCCACCAAAGGTAGATGCTGCCTCCAAGAACCGCCAAAGTCTAACACACATAGGCGAAGCATATCCTCTATGGTTTGGATGGTCCTTTCTGACTGTCCATCAGTCTGTGGGTGGAAAGCAGTACTAAACTCTAATCTCGTGCCCATCGCACTTTGCAGACTCCGCCAAAAGCGGGAGGTAAACTGAGGTCCTCTGTCTGAAACTATAGACACTGGAACTCCATGTAATCTCACTATCTCATCCAGATAGACCTGTGCCAACTTATCCACAGAATAGTTACTCCGTACTGGAAGAAAATGAGCAGATTTCGTGAGTCTGTCCACAATCACCCATATCGAGTCTATCCTGTTGGACGCTACTGGTAAACCCACTACAAAATCCATGGCTATGTTCTCCCATTTCCACGCTGGAATCGGTAATGGGTTAAGCATTCCGGCTGGTTTCTGATGCTCTAATTTCACCCTCTGACAAACCTCACAGGCTGTCACGAACTGCGCCACTTCTTTCTTCATGGCTGGCCACCAATAGACCCTTTTCAGATCCTGATACATCTTGGTGGTTCCTGGGTGAACACTATACCTCGCATTATGAGCTTCCCTCATAATGTCTTCCTTCACACGGCCCCTATCTGGGACACAAAGTCGATTCCCATAGCGAAGGATCCCTTTGCTGTCAAATCTGAACTCTACACTATTGCCTGACTGAACAGTCCTGGCAATTTTCATCAACTCAGGGTCCTCATGCTGTCTCTGAGCTATCTGCTCCAGAAACACAGGTGTCACTCTCATCTGTGCTATCAACGCACCTGTACCAGACAACTCTAGCTGTAATCCCTCGTCAAAGAGCTTATAAAGCTCCATCACAACTAGTCTCCACTCTGCTGCTATATGGGATAAACTGCCTAGTGACTTCCGGCTTAGGGCGTCTGCGACAACATTCGCCTTACCCGGATGATATTGGATTTTACAATCATAATCACTGAGCAATTCGACCCACCTTCTCTGCCGCAAATTCAGCTCTCTCTGACTTAAGATGTACTGTAAACTCTTGTGATCGGTGAAGATCTCGCATTTAACCCCGTAGAGGTAATGCCGCCACATCTTTAGTGCAAAGATAACTGCTGCCATCTCTAGGTCATGGGTAGGGTAATTCAACTCGTGCTTCTTCAACTGTCTAGAAGCATAAGCTATTACTCTATCACTCTGCATCAATACACAACCCAATCCCACTCGAGATGCATCACAGAACACTGTGAACTCTTCATTACTGACAGGCAGAGCTAACACTGGTGCTGTTGTCAATCTCCTCTTGAGCTCCTCAAAGCTCTCTTCACACTGGTCTGACCAGATAAACTTCTGGTTCTTCTGAGTCAATTTGGTCATAGGAGCTGCTATCTTTGAGAAGTTCTGAACGAACCTCCTGTAGTAACCTGCCAGTCCCAGAAAACTTTTAATCTCAGTCACTGTCGTGGGTCTGGGCCAGTTAGCTACAGCCTCTATCTTCTTGGGGTCTACCTCAATACCCTCTGCTGATACCACATGTCCCAAGAAGGCAATGCTCCGTAACCAAAACTCACACTTCGAGAACTTGGCATATAAACCATGCTCTCTCAGTGTCTGCAGAACGATCCTCAGATGCTGGGCATGCTCCTCTGCATCTCTGGAATACACTAAGATATCATCGATAAACACAATGACAAAGTGATCCAGAAACTCACTGAATACCCTGTTCATGAGATCCATAAATGCTGCAGGGGCGTTAGTCAACCCGAACGGCATCACTAAGAACTCATAATGCCCATATCTGGTCCGGAAAGCTGTCTTAGGCACATCTGCCTCTCTGACTCTCAGCTGATGATACCCAGATCTCAGATCTATTTTCGAAAAACAACCTGCTCCAGCTAGCTGGTCAAATAGATCATCAATCCGAGGTAAAGGATACCTATTCTTGATAGTGACCTTGTTCAACTGTCTGTAGTCGATACAAAGTCTGAGGGATCCATCCTTCTTTCTGACAAAAAGCACTGGCGCACCCCAAGGTGAGGTACTAGGGCGGATGAAACCCTTATCTACCAAGTCCTGCAACTGTTCTTTCAACTCTTTTAACTCAGCTGGTGCCATCCTGTAGGGAGGAATAGAGATAGGTCTGGTACCTGGCAGTAATTCAATTTCAAACCCTATCTCCCTATCAGGTGGTAGTCCTGGCAAATCGTCTGGGAACACATCGAGAAACTCTCGGACTACTGGGACTGTGGCTGGTTCCCTCACCTGACTGTCTAGCTCTCTCACATGAGCTAGAAACCCCTGACAACCCCTCCTAAGCAAACGACGAGCCTGAAGGGCTAAAATCAGACCTCTGGGTGTACCTCTTCTGTCTCCTCTGAAGACACACTCTGACCCATCCTGGTCTCTGAGACTCACTAGCTTCTCTCGACAGTCCAACGTAGCACTATATGTAGATAACCAATCCATCCCTAGAATGACATCAAAATCCGTCAAATCTAGAACCACAAGGTCAGCTGGAAGGTATCTACCCTCGATAAACACTGGACTGAAACGACAGACTGACACTGCCATTGATGGGTCACATCTAGGTCCACTGACCCAGAGAGGATACTCTAACTCAGAACTGATCAAACCCAATCGCTCTATGGCTCTCGAAGCAATAAAGGAATGAGAAGCACCGGGGTCCATCAAAGCATACACATCTGAACACCCAATGATGAGATTACCTGACACCACTATGTTCGACGTGTTAGCCTCCTCCTGTGTCACTGTGAAAATCCGTGCTGGGGCTACCGGATTTCCACCTCGGGAACCTGCTGCGGAAGTAGAGGCTACCCCTCTCCCTTTACCTCTGCCACTAGTCTGAGGCATGACTGGAGCTGCTGGCCGTACAACTGGCTGTACCACACTGCCTGAACTCATCTGCTGGGATGGTGCAAAAGTCATCTGCGGACAATCCCGAGCAATATGCCCTTCCTGTCCACATCGAAAACAAGCTGTAGATCCCAACCGACAAACTCCTCCATGTGGTTTTCCGCATCGTCTGCAGACTGGAGCTGTGCCAGAGCTTGAGCCACTACCTATTCCCAGACCTGACTTGACTTTATTCCAGAACTTATTCTTTGTTCCTTTTGCTCTATCCCATCTGTTACTGCTTGGTGTGGGGGCTTTAGAACCCGAAGCCTGTGCCTTTGACTGTTTCTGAATATTGGCACTAGCTTCCATTTTCTTGGCTGCGTCTACGATGGTATGGAAACTCTCCTTTTCTGCTGGAAGAATCAAGGAAGCATACCTGGGATGAAGTCTCATCGTATATCTCCTTGCTTTCTTCTGATCAGTATCATAGGCTTGACCCACGTACTGAAGCAGATCCAGGAACTTATCTGTGAATTCATCAACACTCATCTCATCTGTCTGTCTCAACTGTTCAAATTCAATTACTTTCATCTCCCTCGAACTGTCAGGAAAAGCCCACCCTGCAAACCCATTGGCGAACTCTCCCCATGACATGCTGTCCATTCTAGGCTCCACATAATTCTTAAACCATTCTCTGGCTTTCTTGCATTTTAATGTGAAACCTGCCATCTCAATGGCTCTCCTATCATCTGCTCCCAATTCACTGGTTATCATCCTAACTGCTCTGAGGTAATCAAATGGATCATCTCCCGTGTTGTATTTAGGAGCATCCAATTTCAAGTACTCCGTCATTTGGACTTTACCTCCAGATGAGCTAGGTTCATGTCTGTCAACAACAGGGGCTACTGGTTCTGGTGGTAGTACTGGTTCGTTTGGCTCTAGGTGTACTGCACTTGGATGAGTAGGGGAAGAGGGATACATAGGATATGGTGGATAGTAAGGATAAGGCATATAAGGCATATAAGGAGGATATGGCACAAAACTCGAGTACTCCGACATACCTCCCATCGGATACTCTGGATAGCCAAAACCTGAGGTCTGAGCACCTCCCTGCGACTCTCCCATACCTTCCTCAAAACTGCCTATACCCATACTGTCATCTCTAGACTGATCAATCTCCATAGCTTCCCTCCTTTCCTCTGATCTTCCTCCTCTAGCTATTCCTCTTCTGCTCTCGTCGACAGACCTTCTAGGGTCTATTGACGTACCTTCCCTGCTAGATCTCTGAGACCTTGCCCTTGGCAATGCAGGAGGACGAGCAGCTGGTCTCTCATTCTCTGGTGGGACTCCAGTCAATCGAGCTGATCGACGAGTTCCTCGCATTTTTACTCTGGAAATACAACATATAACATACCACTTTAGCACATAAACATCACATATCAATCATACACATACAATACTCATGGCATATCATAGCAGATAGGACTCAAGACCCTATCCTAGTGGACATGATTTCCTATGATGCTTGACCACTTCTCACCTGTCTGAGCCCAACACTGTCTCTATAGGTCCGATCATGTGAACCTAGGGCTCTGATACCAATCTGTAACGACCCCAAAATGGACCGTCACCGGCGCTAGGATTCAGGTCGGCTTAAGGCCGCCAGAACCCGTAGCAAGCCTGCTATACTCTCTGTGTACCTGTAAACCTCATACATGATCATACATTTTCTGTGAAAATAAAACTCTTTTCTGAACCAAGGCTTAACCTGTGCATGCACTATCTCTGTACTCTGTATCCCTGACTAGAGCTTGCTCTAGATGGGTTAACTCATACCTGTTAAGCCTGGTTGTCACATACAGGAAAACATATATACATATACAGATCATGTACAACACATACATCACTAGGTCAAGCAACAACTATTACATCTCTTTAATATTACATGTCCACTCTAAGCTATTACAGATCTCTTTACTTTTCCTGTACTCTGCTGGACTGTCCCTGTACACTGTACACTGAACCTGCAAAACTGGGGTTAAGGGAGTGGGATGAGCTCTATAGCCCAGTGAGTAGAACAGTAAAGCATCTCAGTAAAATATGATCTCATGGAATGCACCATATCACAGACAAGCCACATCAAGAGTAAACCTGTCACCACATAGTCCCAGTAACTCTGTGCCAGGGTGTAGAATTGAGCACCTGGTCTTCCTGTCATATATGTATATGTGTATATAACACCTCTGTACTTACCATTGCCAGGGCGTAGTCAAAGGCTCCTGGACTTTGCTATACCTGCCAGGGCGTAGTCAAAGGCTCCTGGACTTCGCTATACCTGCCAGGGCGTAGTCAAAGGCTCCTGGACTTCCTGTCTGAGACTATTGGATCATTCAGCATTCACTCACATCACCAAATAACGATGCAATGCAACATATTCGTGAATACTAATGCAATCAACTTATGGCATAAACATGATGCATGAGATATGCTAAAAGCAGTTTGTGCTTCAATTAAAAGTCATAAGTTTAGTTCCACTCACCTCTGGCTATCTGGACTGACTGACTCTGCAGGCTCTGATGGAGCAGTAGTCACTGCTGCTCTCTCTGGTTCCTCTGGTCTGTACCTATACAGATGGACTCAAATGAGGGACCAAACAAACGTAGAAATAACTCTCTTAAACTGCCCCAAGAATCCCCTTAAACTCACTCAACTATCCATGCAAAGCATGCAAAAGAAAGCTGGACAGGACACTTTCGGCGGCAGGTTCGGCGGCCGAATGTCCTCTCCAGAGACGAAACTCAAGCACCTTCGGCGGCACCTTCGGCGGCCGAATCCCCCAAACAGAGCCGAACATGCAAAACAAGCTGTGGCAGCCAAGCCACCATGCAAGAGGTTCGGCGGCCGAATGAACCTTCGGCTGCCGAACCTGAGTTCATCCAGAACTCAGCTTCAACGGCAAACCATCTTCTCCTTCCCTTCAACCACTCAACCATATATACTCCAACTCCTCGACACACATATACTCACGTATATGATCACAGGGGTCCAAAACTATCTAATAACCCCAAACAACAAATCAAACATAACACAGAAACATATATACATGCATAACTCATCAAAACCACTACTTCTCACTTAAACATGCATCTCTCTCCCTTAACTTCCATACAACCTTCAGAAAACACATAAACAGGTTCAAGAGCATTACTTACCTCCTGTACCAAGAAGCTGAACACTCTGAACTAAGGAAAACGGACCAACTCTCCTCAAACTCTCAAACTCGCACAAACGGAGCTTTTTGCTTCACAACAGTCAAAACCTTGTGACTTATCAAAACACTCTGCAAGAGCTGCTCAAACTCAGCAAATAAACCAGGAGAGACGTGGCCAACTTCTGGACATGATCTGGTGATAACACCTGTCCAAAATGCTGACTAAGGGATACAAACCTGCTGGCTAAGCAACTCAGCTTCGGCTGCCGAATCGCATGCAAAATCATGCAACATTCGGGGGCCGAACCTGACCTTCGGAAGCCACACATTGGGCACTTTCGGCGGCCGAACTTGGCTCCTCTGCCTTGGGTGCAATGTTCATTTCAACTCAACACTATCGACCTGTAAAACCATAAAACACAGCATAACATGTAGAAACACATAACTCCTACCCTTCTATAGAATCCCAACACCCCGGAGTCCACCGGACGACAAGAATTCCGGTGCCGGACGCTAGCCGGGTATTACACTCGGCCTCTGCCACTGGCCTGTGTTACGGCTGGAGCTACTGGCTGTGCCACACTACCTGAAGCTGTCTGCTGGGGCTGTGCCATAGGAACTGCTCTAGGACACTCCTGAGACATATGTCCCTCTTGCCCACACCTATAGCAGGCTGTTGTCCCAAACCGGCATACCCCCTTATGTGGCTTACCACACCTCGCACAAACTGCATTATCTGCACTAGAGCTTGAGCCACTTCCTAATCCCAGACCTGACTTGATCTTGCTCCAGAACTTGCTCTTCTTTGACTTCTTGGTGGTATTACTCCACCTCTTACTGCCTGAACTCAAAGATGAAGGGTCTACCCTTCCCCCACCTGGGGTCTTGGAACTAGAAGGCTGCACCACTAACTGCTTAACTTTTCCTTCGATTATTGCGCTAGCCTCCATTCTCCGGGCCATATCCACTATGGCATGGAAACTCTCCCTTTCGGCTGACTGGATCAAGGAGGAATATCTGGAATGGAGCCTCATGATATACCTCCTTGACTTCTTCGGATCTGTATCTAGATTCTGCCCAGCAAACAGTAACAGTTCCAGGAACTTGTCTGTGTACTCATCGACACTCATCTCATCTGTCTGTCTCAATTACTCAAATTCAATCATCTTCAATTCTCTTGAACTGTCAGGGAAAGCCCATCCTGCAAACTCATTTGCAAACTCCTCCCATGATAGGCTATCCAACCTCGGGTTCATATAGTTCTTAAACCACTCTCGGGCCTTTTTGCATTTTAATGTGAACCCAGCCATCTGAATGGCTCTACTATCATCCGCCCCTATCTTATCTGTAATTGTCTTGACCCTCTCCAGATACACAAACGGGTCATCACCGGTTTCAAACTGGGGAGCACCCAGCTTCATGTAGTCGGTCATCTTAACTTTGCTCCCTCCAGATGAGCTAGGTTTGGGTACTAGGGTTTCTGGGACAGTAGGTTCTGCTGGTGGTGGAGGAGGTGCAACATCCCCTGAGGTAGGGTTCGCTGTGCCTGGGTAGAAGGATGGAGGTGGGTACATAGGGTACTGTGAGTAGAAAGGTGGGTATGGCATGTGGGGAGGATAAGGGTTAAAGCTGGGGTAATTCGATGTACCTCCCATCGAATACCCGGGATACTGTGAAAAAGGTGGGTACTGGGGTGGCTGAACAAATCCCGAGGGTTGAGTGCCTCCCTGGGACTCTCCCATGCCCTCTTCAGACATACTTACTCCAAGACTGCCATCCCTCCTCTGGTCCACATCCATATCTTCTCCCACATTAGCTGACATTCTTCCCTGAGCTGTACCCCTTACTGACCTACTTCTGTTCATGTCCAAAGACCTTCTAGGGTCTCTTACTGCTCTTTCCCTGCTAGATCTGGTAGACATTGCCCTTGGCAATGCAGGAGGACGGGCGCTCATGCCCTCATTCTCTGGTGGTACTCCAGTCAATCGTGTAGATCGATGAGTTCCTCTCATCCTATTTCCTGAAACACAGCACACAACAGACAAGCATCAGCATCATATGGTTCATGTGGAAACACATGAACCCGCATCACATACATAGCATACAAAGCATATCATTAATGCGCATGCATATAATCATGGCATTTCACATCATCATACAAGACAGGACTCCGCATCCTATCCTAGTGGACATGATCTTTTCCTATTGTGCTTGACCTTCTATGACATCTATGAGCCCGACACACTATAAGTCTGACCATGTGAACCTAGGGCTCTGATACCACTCTGTAACGACCCGGAAATCGGACCATTACCGGCGCTAGGATTCAGGTCGACTTAAGGCCGCTGGAACCCGTAGCAAGCTTGACATACATCCTGGATACCTGTTTAATCCCATACATGATCAATAATTTCATAAAAATTTTAAACTTTTCTTATACATTCATTCATTCATTCTTTACCAAGCTTAACCTGTGCATGCACATACCATAACGTAAACCACACACTAGAGCCCTCATCAAATGCTCCAATGGGGTATCATAACATATATCAAGCTTGGTTAAACATAAACATTCATCATTAAACATTTAAAACCATGAACTCAAAGGGATTAAAGACAAGCTATGGTCAAGCACAATTCTAAACTTCAAGGACATCAATACATTACATCATTCTATACTATACATTACATATTCATTCTATCATGTCCACTAACTAGCTATTACATAAACATCCACACATTACTCTTCTTGACCTCCTGGCCTATTCCGTACCTGCAAACCTGGGGGTTAAGGGAAAGGGGTGAGCTACTAGAGCCCAGTGAGCAGAATAATAAAACATTATATTTAAATTCATGCTTTCATGAAATGCAACACATCACAAACAAAACACATCAAGAATGGTGTTGTCACCAGTAGTCCTCTACATTCCAAAGTGCCGGGACGTAGAATGGGTACAACCGGACTTTCTCTTACATAACATAACATAACATTCCAATAATGCCGGGACGTAGAATGGGTACAACCGGACTTTCTCTTACATAGTGCCGGGACGTAGAATGGGTCAACCGGAGTTCCATACATATCATACCATATCTCATCATATCGTAACATATCGAGGACTGTGGATCATCCAACATCCATCCACATCATCATCAAATTATGCAATGCAGCATATTCGTGAATTCTAATGCAAACTACCTAAAATATCACATGGCATCCGTGATGTATGAACATGCTCACTTTTTATTTTTCATTTGCTTTAAAATGTAAGAGTTTATTCCACTCACCTCTAGCTGAAGCTCAGATGACTCAGAAGCAGCTAACTCACTGCTGGGGTCCCCGATTCCTCGGGTCCGAACCTACACAGGTGGACTCAAATGAGGGACCAAACGTACATGAACATGACTCTAAAATACTCCCCAAAAACCCCCTAAAACACCTTAGAACATCCATAGAAATCATGCAAAGGAGGGCTGAACAGGGTACTTTCGGCGGCAGGTTTGGCGGCCGAAAGTCCCTCCAGAGCCAAAAGTCAGGCAGGTTTGGCGGCACCTTCGGCGGCCGAAAATGTCCTCCAGAGACGAAAGTCAGGCAGGTTCGGTGGCCGAAAGTCCCTTCGGCTGCCGAACCTGGTTTCTCCCAAAAGGGCAGAAACTCGGCTCACAAGCACATTTCGCCTCCCAAACCATCCAATCAAGCATTTTCCTATTCTACAACATGCATACTCAAGCATACATGCTCCTAGGGCTTCAAACTATCCTAAACCCCATCTACAACACATCAAACATGCAAATCTAACATACATTGCTCATAAATGCACATTTAACCAAAAACTCAACATAAACCTACACATGCATTTCTACCCCAAGAAACTTCATAAAACTAACTTAAAACATGAAAGGAACTATGGATCTACTCTTACCTCTTGTAGAACGAGAGGAGAGACGATCCAACTTGGAGATGGGAGAGATCCGCTCTTTGGTCTCCAAGTTTCCAAAACTTGCTCAAATCTCTTCAAATCAACATAAAGCTTGTTAAAACATGAAAGATCGGAGGAAAAATCATCAAAAACAAACCATGGGAGAGCATGAACTCACTGTGGCCGAAAATGGGGAGAAAGCTCGCCCGTTTCGGCCATGGAGCTCTTATATAGGGGCTGCCAGACCACCTTTCGGCAGCCGAACGTGCCCCCACATCTCATGCAAGTTCGGTGGCCGAACCTTGAGCCATTTTCGGAAGCCTAACATGCCCCCCAAACTATCCCATGTTCGGCGGCCGAACTTGAGGTTCGGCGGCCGAACCTTGGTTCATTCAAACAAGGCTTTCGGAGGCCGAAAGCGCTCCAAAAACCTTTCCATGTTCGGCGGCCGAACTTGACTTTCGGCGGCCGAACCTGGCAAATGCCTCCTTGGTCTTTTCATTCAAAAACTCAATTTCAAACTTACTTAAAACCTTAAAATACATTAAAACATTTTATAAAAACATGATATCACCCTTCTAGAGGTTCCCGACATCCGAGATTCTACCGGACGGTAGGAATTCCGATACCGGAGTCTAGCCGGGTATTACAGCTTAACTAAGTACGCCCATTTCTGTGGCTTGCGACATCCCTACTCAGCTAAGTCCGTAGCTAAATTATTTGTCAAGAAGATCATTAAATTACATGGTATACCTCACACTATTGTTAATGACAGAGATTCTATTTTTATAAGTTCTTTTTGGTCAGAGCTATTTCGACTTCAGGGAACTTAGTTGAAGATGAATTCAGCATTCCACCTGGAAACAGATGGTCAAACACAAGTCTTAAACAGAGGGCTGAAAACTTATTTAAGATGCTTTGTATCAGAACAGCCTCGATAGTGACAAAAGTGGCTTTGTTGAACAGAATTTTGATATAATTCAAGCCACCACACAACTGCAGGCATGTCTCCTTTTGAGGCAGTTTATGGTAGACCCCCTCCCTTTATGGCTCTCTTTCAACCTAAAGACAGCTCGACAAAGAATGGCTAAAGCAGCTGATAGCAGTTGTCGAAGCCGTCAAAAATAAATCTATTAGTAATCAACAATTAAGAACTATAGATAGTGACAATAGGGTCGAATCCACAGGGATTTGATACTAAAGACTTTCCTAACAATGACTTGGGAAAATCAACAATAAAAGTAAAATAAAAGGGGGTGGTTTTGATGTTGATAAACTTAAGATTAAAACTAAAGTAGTAAAAGAAAGCAATGATTAAAGATGAATAAATCAATAATAAAAAGACTCTAGTTGAAGCATAGGATCTATTTCAATTTGGAATTGATCGTTGATACTTTGATTCTTCTATTTATTTCAATAAATTAGTTTATGTTGTGGAAGACGCTCCACACAACCAAATTCCTCCTTAAGTTTAGTTTGATTAGGAAACGTTTGCTAATCAAACACTAGTAACACGTTGCCAAGGAACGTCCTTGGGGTTCTTCACTTTTCAACTGTTAACTGCTTTAAGAAATAGAGAAATCTAATTCTAACATTGCCAACTGCGTGGTTTAGTTAGATCATGCAATCAATTGTTAATTGTGTTCAAACAATCCAAGCAATTATGGACCTAAATCATTCAAACTAACAATATATTGTTATGAAATTAAAAGCTATGGGCCCTCATTGATTCTAATAGCAAGGCAATAATAACATGAAGAACAAGTTGCATAAATACAAAAAAATAGAAGTTTGACAATGGAGTTTCAGATCTCCCAATTCATAACAAAACTAAAATTTCTCCAACTCCAACTAGAGGGAGATGTGTTTAGCCACTCATGGTGGGCAAAGAATACATAAGGAGAAAAGAAAGAAGAAAAGAAGAAGATGTGGTGTTGCTGAAGCCCTCTGCCAAAAATTGAATGATGTTTGCTGCTGGTTGCTGCCTTTTATAGATGCAAAAACCCTATATCAGTACTTTATGAGATGAAATTCCTTTTTGACTTGATCTTTGATTCCTTCATTGCTTGTATTTCTTCATAAATAGACTTTCTTAGGTGAAGGAATTTTTTTTGCAGAGTGTTTGATATGTTTCAGATGTGTCTTGATGTGTTTAAGATAGGATAGAACTCTTAAAATTTGAATTTCTGCAATTCCCGCGTTTCTGCACTTTTCTGCTGGTGAAAGTTAATTTAGGCAGTGATTTGGGCAAATTGACTACCCCAATCGCAAGTCTGTGATGTCCCGTTTTTCTCTGTTCTGCGGTAATTGATTTGGGCAGCGATTTGGGCAAATCGCTTGCCCCAATCGTTTATGTGCTGTCCTATCCTTCTCAGTTTTTGTGGTAATCGATTTGGCATATCAAAACTTGAGTTTTGGCTTCTTCTTCCATCCACTTGTGCAGCCTCTTTGGTCATTCTTTGAGGTTGATTTGGCCAAATCACTTCGACCAAATCAACTTTTCAGTATTCTTAGGCCATTTTTCACCAAGTTTTCATTTTCCATCATTTTCTGCAAAATATAATCAAAAGCACAAAATTAGATAGAAAATATATAGTTAGCATCAATAATAATAGAAAAAGTGCGCCTAATTTATGTTCGATTAGCAGCCAACAAACATAGTAGGAATGTTGAGTTTTAGGTGGGAGATTCAATGTTTTCTCAAAACTCGACCCACAGATAACTTCTCTTAAGCCTACAATCTATGCCAAGCTGATAGCCCGATATTATGGTCCATTCCAGATTATTCAGAAGGTCGAAAAGATTGCATATCGTCTAAAATTACCCAAAGAAGCAAGGATTTATCTTTTGTTCCATGTATCGCAGCTGAAAAATATAGTAAGACAGTATATGGTTACGTCAGCACTCCTAAAGGGCTAGAAGTGGAAGAGAAAGGATTTGCACCTGAGCATATTCTACAAAGGAAAATCACTCTGAATCATCCTACACGCAGCAAGCTACTAATTGAGTCGGAAGGGAAACCAGAGGATGGAGCTACATGAATAGATTACACAAACTTTATCAATCAATATAATTATTTTAGCATTGTGAACAAGGTTGTTAATCAGGAGGGAGGCATTGTTAGCAATCCAAAACCTTTAAGAGTCTACTATAGGCAAAGAAGATCAATTCAGGAAAAAAGAGAATCGGGACAGCTGAAAACATAGACAAAAAGGGGAATCACAGATGACAATCACTAGGAAATGATTGCTGCTTGAGATCATGATATAGATAAATAAAGGAGTAGTCACAGTAGAGGCATTATCTGTATTTTTATTTTCTCTGTAAAAAGTATTATTGCTTTGACTAGCTGGGAGATTAGTCTTTAAATTCTTATTGTCTTTTTGAGTAATATTAACACTTTCCTTGTCGTATATCCTTTTAATTGCTTTTTACTCTATCATAATACAATTGCCATAATGTTAAATTATTATATAAGAAGTTCAATTTTATAATATTAAAGTCCTTCATTTTTATGGTTAGGAAAAAAGTCATACATTATTAAAATACGGAAGACTTAAAATTTTAAATTTACATAAACTCTAAATTTAATTTAATAATGGAAATGTGATTGTAAATTAATTTAATAATAGAAATGTGATTGTAAATAATATAAAGACTTGGAAATAATTTATGAAATTGTATTATTATTATTCTCCCTTCTTTCTGCATTTATATATGCTATAGATAATTATGGAATATTATGTGATTGTAGTTCTAAAAATTTCAAACCAGACCAAATTAGAAGTGGAACAAAATTAAAACCGCTTCAGATCATAATTATTTTTTGAATAAACATCGTCTCAAACTAACATGAATAGACCATAAGGCCCATTGAAGTAACAATTTCAGCTTAAAACTGGACTGAGACTTGCTTGTGGCTAGGAATAAAGGAGGGGGAGTAAAGTCTGGGTATCACCAGATTTACATATGCGGTTATCACAACGTTTTGCCCTTGTTTGTTGTAAAAATTTTCTTTGATGAATTTAAGCAAGGCACCAGGTTGGGGGGTTGCGTGGTAAAAACAAAAAATAAAGTATGTCCATATATGGTTTGGGAATTTTTTTTTTATGTCCATATATGGTTTGGGATTTTTTTTTCTCAAATCAGAGTGTTTGAAGAGAATAAGATGCAATAATCAATAAAAAAGTTAATATAATAATAATAATAATAATAATAATAATAATAATAATAATAATAATAATAATTTATATATATATTTTGATAACCGCCGGATTTCGCCACTCCAGGGTAAGGCCAGGCCCAAGAAGACAGTGTTGGCCCTAAGCCCATGAAACCTTCTCTGAACGACCGGTCCTGTAACGACCCGAAAACCGGACCGCTACCGGCGCTAGGATTCAGATCGACTTAAGGTCGGCGGAACCCATAGCAAGCCTACTATACATCCTGTGTACCTGATGAAATCCCATTCATGATCATATATTTTCATAAAAATTTTAAACATTTCATATACCAAGCTCAACTTGTGCATCCATCATAAACTGTATACATAAAACTTACCCTAGAGCTCTCGTCAAATGCTATAGTGTGGTAAACATTACATGCCTCAAGTTTGGTTCAACATAACTCATCATTAAAACTTTTTCATAAAGATCATGTAAACCAGGATTACAAAACTATCATTAGGGCAAAATACAATTCTAAACCATAAGATATTACATATCCACAACTATTATATTACATTAACAATACCAACTACCAGCTGACTCTCCCAAGCTATCTGCGCTCCTGCAAGCCTGGGGTTAGGAGAAATGGATAAGTTACAAGAGTCCAGTGAGTAGAACATAAAAACAATTTAATAAACATATGCTCATATGGAATGCATCACATCACAAACAAATCACAATAAGATGGACTTGTCACCAGTAACCCTTTACATAATCCAATGTGCCCGGCCCACAATGGGAGCTCCTCAGGACTTTCGCTTAAACATAACATATTCATAAATGCCAGGGGCGTAGAATGGGCAGCCCTGATCTTCCGTATCCGTCATAACATAACCTGCTCGAGGGCTAATGGGTCATACAATATCCATCCACAACAACTGTAAATTATGCAATGCATCATATTCGTGAATTCTAATGCAAACAACCTATTACATAACATGGCATTCGTGATACATGAACATGCTCAAAGTTTGATTACTTTAAAATAAGATATTAGTTCAGTTCTACTCACCTCTGACTGACGCTTGACTAAAACTGTAGCAGCTGATTCACTGCTGGCCCTTACGATCTCTCAAGTCCGATCCTACACAAGTGGACTCAAGTGAGGGACCAAACATAACTCTAACAAGACTCTAAACAACTCCACAAAAATCCCCTAAAACATAACAAAACATGCATAGGAAATAAGTAAAAGAAAGCTGGGCAGAGGACTTTCAGCAGCAGGTTTAGCGGCCGAAGGTCCTCTACAGATCCGAAAGTCGGGGTCCTTCAGGGGCAGGTTCGGCGGCCGAAGGTCCTCCACAAATTCGAAAGTCAGGGACTTTCAGGGGCGGATTCGACGGCCAAAACTCCCTTACAGATCTGAAAGTGTATGCTTTTGGGGGTAGGTTAGGCGGCCAAAGGGCTGCCTCCCATGCAGGTTCAGCGGCCGAACTTCGGCGGCCGAACCTGGGTTCTCCAGTTAGGTAGAACTCGATTCTGCCCTATGCATTTTAGCCCCAAAAGCTCTCAAATACTCATACCCAACTCCTCAAAATATGCATACTCACTCCAACATGCATAAGAGGCATAAAAACTAGCTTAAACCCTAACAAACAACAACAAAACACAAGAGGGAGCATACATTCATCAAAACCCAACTCAAAGCCTATAACAAAAAATCTAGCCATATCATGCATCTTTAACCCTTTACCCCTTCTTAAAACTTGCTTACAAACACAAGAAAAGTAAGGATCTAGGCTTACATCTTGGAGATCTACAAGTGACAGCCATCCCAACGTGGAGATGAGTCAAAAAGGTCTTCAAGACTTAAAAAC
This sequence comes from Manihot esculenta, assembly GCF_001659605.2. Lineage (NCBI taxonomy): Eukaryota > Viridiplantae > Streptophyta > Magnoliopsida > Malpighiales > Euphorbiaceae > Manihot > Manihot esculenta. The sequence goes on along the minus strand of NC_035162.2, from coordinate 20,555,621 downwards.
TCAGATTTAAGCTCAGATCTTCAAAGATAAGAGAAAACTCATGAAAATTTGAAGGATTGAAGGAAAAACATAAAATCATCAAAGGGAGGGCAATAACTCACCTTTGCCCAAAAATGGAGAGAGAAACTCTCCCATTTTCGAACTGAAGGCCTCTTATAGATGGCTGGCCAGGCCACCTTCGGGGGCCGAAAGGAGAGCTCCCGCGGCAACACCATGTTCGGTGGCCGAACATGAGGGTTCGGCTGCCGAACCTGGGCTTTCCTTCCAAAACATTTTTTTCTTTCTTTTAAAATTTCTTTCCCACAAAACCAACAGTAAAACCATAAAAATTCATTTGTGAAAAACTTATTTTACCCTTCTAAGAGGTTCCAACATCTGAGATTCTGGATTCCAATGGAGATTACGTGGGAAGGTTGGAATTCCGACGCCGGAGTCCAGCCGAATATTAAATTCTTCCCCCTTAAGAACATTCATCCCCGAATGTTCAACAAAGACACATGCAAACATAAACATTAAGAATCACATAAAAACATAAAAAACTCACCTTAAAAGAGATAAGGGTATTGCTGGAGCATAGACTCCCGAGTTTCCCAAGTGCACTCCTCTATGTTGTGGTGATTCTAAAGAACTTTCACCATCGGGATTTCCTTATTCATTAGCTTTCTGATCTGAGTGTCTATGGTCCGCACTGGCTGCTCAACATAGGTGAGATCTCCTAGGATCTCCACCTCGGGTTCATTAAAAACTTTACTTGGATCTGACATGAATTTCCGTAATATGGAAACATGGAAAACTGGATGTATTCTCTCCATTAAAACAGGTAAATCTAACTTATGGGAAACATTTCCAATCCTTTGCAGGATCTCGAAGGGTCCGATGTACCTTAGAGCTAGTTTACCCTTCTTCCCAAAACGAATCACCCCCTTCATAGGAGACACCTTGAGCAACACCCTATCCCCCTCCTGGAAAACAACATGCTTCCTGCGGACGTCTGCATAGCTCTTTTGCCTGCTCACAACTGTTATGATCTTCTCTCTGATGATAGGCACTACTCTGCCGGAGATTTCCACTAGCTCTGGCCCTACCAAGGCCCTCTCTCCTATCTCTTCCTAGCAGACGGGTGACCTGCACTTCCTTCCATATAAAGCTTCATAAAGAGCCATCCCAATGCTAGTATGGTAACTGTTGTTGTAGGAGAACTCCACCAATGGTAGATGTTGCCTCCAAGAACCGCCAAAATCTAGCACACACATTCTCAGCATATCTTCTATGGTTTGGATGGTCCTCTCTGACTGTCCGTCAGTCTGTGGATGGAAGGCAGTGCTAAAGTCCAACCTTATGCCCATTGCATTCTGCAGACTCCACCAAAACCTGAAGGTGAACTGGGGTCCCCTATCTGACACATTGAAACTGGAGCCCCATAAAGCCTGACAATCTCTTCTACATAAACCTACGCCAGCTTGTCCACAGAGTAACCACTCCTAACAGGAATGAAGTGAGCAGATTTGGTCAACCTGTCCACTATTACCCAGATGGAATCTAGCCTGTTGGACGTGGCTGGTAACCCCACTATGAAATCCATCACCACATTTTCCCATTTTCACTCTGGGATTGGTAGTGAGTTGAGCATCCCAGCTGGCTTTTGATGCTTTAGCTTCACCCTCTGACATATTTCGCAGGCGGACACAAACTGTGCCACTTCCCTCTTCATAGCTGGCCACCAATAAACTCTCTTAAGATCCTGATACATTTTGGTGGCCCCAGGGTGAACATTGTATCTGGCATTATGAGCCTCTCTCATAATGTCTCCCTTCAAACTCGCGTCATCTGGTACACATAACTTGTTCCCATAACGGAGGATCCCCTTGTTGTCGAATCTAAACTCATCATTCTTGCCTGACTGAATAGTCCTCGCAATCTTCACCAACTCGGAGTCCTCATGCTGTTTCTACGCCACTTGTTCCAGAAACATGGGTATCACTCTCATTTGATCCACTAGTACACTGGTACCAGACAACTCTAGCTTTAAATCCTCATTGATGAGCTTGTAAAATTCCCTCACCATCGGTCTTCTCTCCACTGAGATATGGGATAAACTGCTAAGTGATTTCCAGCTGAGAACATATGCTACAACATTTGCCTTATCATAGTCACTAAGCAGTTATACCCATCTTCTCTGCCTTAGGTTCAACTCCTTTTGACTCAAGATGTACTGCAAACTCTTATGATCTGTAAAGATCTCACATCTTACCCCATATAGGTAATGCCTCCACATCTTGAGTGCAAAGATCATAGCTGCCATCTCTAGGTCGTGTCTAGGATAATTGAACTCGTGCTTCTTCAGCTGCCTAGAAGCATAAGCAATTACCCTCTCATTCTGCATCAACACACAACCTAGTCCCACTCGGGACGCATCACAAAACACTGTGAAGTCTTCATTACTCGTGGGCAGAGCTAACACCGGTGCTGACGTCAATCTCCTCTTTAGCTCCTCAAAACTCTCTTCACATTGTTCTGTCCAAACAAACCTCTAATTCTTTCTGGTTAACCTGGTCATAGGAGCTGCAATTTTTGAGAAGTCATCGATGAACCTCCTGTACTAACTTGCCAAACCCAAAAAGATTTTAATCTCTGTTACTGTAGTGGGTCTAGACCAGCTAGCCACAACTTCTACTTTCTTAGGGTCCACTTCAATTCCTTTTTCTGACACCACATGCTCTAAGAAAGAAATGCTCCTCAACCAGAATTCACACTTGGAGAACTTGGCATACAAGCCGTGTTCTCTCAAGGTCTGCAACACAATCCTCAGATGATGGGCATGCTCCTCTGCGTTTCTGGAATACACTAATATATCGTCAATGAAAACAATAACGAAGTGATCCAGAAACTGGCTAAAAACTCTATTCATGAGGTCTATGAATGCTGCAGGGGCATTGGTTAACCCGAACGACATTACTAGGAACTCATAGTACCCATATCTGGTCCTGAAAGTTGTCTTGGGTATATCTTCCTCTCTGACCCTCAGCTGATGGTACCCAGATCTCAAATCTATCTTAGAGAAGCAACCGGCTCCTGCTAACTGGTCGAATAAATCGTCAATCCTGGGTAATGGATATCTGTTCTTGGTAGTGACTTTGTTGAACTGTTTGTAGTCGATACAAAGTTTGAGAGATCTATCCTTCTTTTTCACAAACAGCACAGGAGCACTTCAAGGTCGGATGAAACCCTTATCTACCAACTCTTGCAACTACTCCTTCAACTCCTTTAACTCTGCAGGTGCCATCCTGTAAGGAGGAATAGAGATGGGTCTGATTCTAGGCATTACTTTAATTTCAAACTCTATCTCCCTAGCAGGTGGTAAACCTGGCAGCTCGTCTGGGAAGACATCTAGGAACTCTCTGACTACGGGCACTAAAGCTGGTTCCCTAACCTGACTGTTAAGTCCTTTTCTATGAGAAAGAAACCCCTAACAACCCCTCCTAAGCAACCTGTGAGCCTGAAGGGTAGATGTCAAACCTCTAGACATCCCTATGTTGTCCCCTCTGAAGACTACCTATGATCCATCTTGGTCTCTAAACTTGACTACCTTGTCTCTGCAGTCCAAGGTAGCACCATGAGTAGAGAGCCAATCCATCCCTAGAATGACATCAAAATCAGTCAAATCTAGAACCACAAGGTCGGCTGGAAGGCACCTACCCTCAACAAACACTGGACTGAACCGACAAACTAACTCTGCCACAGATGGATCACACTTGGGCTCACTGACCCAAAGAGGACACTCTAACCCATAAGCTATCAAATCCATACTGTCTATGGCTCTCGGAGATATAAAAGAATGAGAGGCACCAGGGTCCATAAGAGCATACACATCAGAACACCCAATAGTGATTTTACCTGATACCACCGTGTTCGATGTGTTAGCCTCCTGTTGAGTCATGGTGAAAATCTGTGCCGGAGCTGAAGGACCTTCCCCTTAGGAACCCGTTGAAGAAGAGGCTGTCCCTCTCCCTCGACCACACCCTCTGCCTTGAGATGAGGCCAAAGTTGCTGGCTGAGCTACACTGCCTGAAGCTGTCTGCTGGGACTGTGCCATTATAGTTGCATTGGGACACTCACGTGCCATGTGCCCCTCTTGCCCACATCTAAAACATGCTATAGTCCCAAACCGACAAACCCCTTTGTGCGGCTTATCGCACCTCATACAACCGGAGCTATCCGAGCTAGAGCTTGAACCACCACCCATTCCCAGACCTGACTTTAACCTGTTCCAGAACTTATTCTTCTTGGGCTTCTTAGTGGTCCTAGTCCACTTTTTACCTTCTGTGGCGGCTGCACTCAGGGAGGAGAGATCAATGCTCCCTGTACCCGGGGTTTTGGATCCCAAGGACTGTGCACCTGCTGCTTTACTGTCCCTTGTATGATGGCACTAGCCTCCATTTTTCTAGCTGCATCCACTATGGTGTGGAAGCTCTCCCTCTCTACTACTAAGATCAGGGAGGAATACCTAGAGTGGAGTCTCATGGTATACCTCATGGCTTTCTTCTTATCAGTGTCATATGCCTGCCCACAAACTGCAGCAACTATAGAAATTTATTTGTGTACTCATCTACACTCATATCATCGGTCTGTCGCAGCTGCTCAAACTTTATTACTTTCAGCTCCCTATAACTATCTGGAAAGGCCCATCTTGCAAAATCATTTGCAAACTGCTCCTAGGATAAGCTATCCAGTCTCGGGTCCACATAGTTCTTGAACCATTCCTTCGCTTTCTTACATTTCAAAGTGAACGCCGCCATCTGAATGGCTCTACTGTCACTGGCTCCCAACTCATCAGTTATCATTTTCACCATCTTGAGGTACTCAAACAGATCATCACCTATTTTATACTTGGGAGCATCCAACTTCAAATAGTCCGTCATTTTTACCTTGCTCCCAGCTGATGGGTTGGGTTTGGATGATTGGGCTTTAGGAACCACTGGTTCTACTGGGGGAGGAGGAGGTGCAGCATTCCTTGGGTTAGAGTTTGCTGGATTTAGAAAGATGGGGGTGAAAACATCGGGTAGTGTAATACCCAGCTAGTCCCCGGCATCAGAATTCCTACCTTCTGGCGAAATCTCTGTTGGAATCCGGAATCCTCGGATGTTGGAGCCTTCTTGAAGGGTAAAATAAGGTTTTTATAGAATGTTTTAGTGTTTTTAAGGTTTTAACAAAGAAAGAAAATTGAGTTTTTGAAAGAAAACACCATGGAGGAAGAGCCTAGGTTCGGCCTCCGAACATGGCTCTCTTTCGGGAGCACCTTTGGCCCCCGAAGGTGGCCTGGCCAGCCACCTATAAAAGGCCTCTTGTCCGAAAATGGGCGAGTTTTCTCTCTATTTTCGAGCATAGGTGAGATTTCGCCCTCCTATGGTCGATTTTATGATTTCCTTCTAATCTTTTAAGTTTTTGACAAGCTTTTGTCTTTGTGTTGAAGTTTTTAAGCTCAAAATCGAAGTTTGGAAGCTTGGAGACCCCGGAGCTCGTTTCCTCCACCTCTCCAAGTTTGGATCACATCTCCTCTCGATCTTCAAGAGGTAAGTGTAGATCCTCATTTAGTTTTATGTTTTAAGTAAGTTTTAAGAAGGGATTGAGGGTTTTGATGCATGTTTAGGCTAGTTGTAAAATGTTAGGATTTATGTTAGTTTAATGAGAAATGTGATGTTTAAGTGTTGTTTGTTAGGGTTTAAGCTAGTTTTATGCCCCTATATGCTTGAATAGATGTGTATGCATGTATTAGAATAGTTAAATGCATGTTGGGAGGTTTTGGATGGCTGATTGAGAGAGGCAGAATCGAGTTCTGCCATTTTGGATAACCCAAGTTCGGCCGCCGAAGCAATGTTCGGCCGTCGAACCTGCCTGTGGAGGTAGTTCTGGCCGTCTAAAATCGCCCCTAAAAGTTGGACTTTCGGCTCTAGAAGGGACTTTCGGCCGCCGAAGGTGCATGGCTTTCGGATTTGGAAGGGCTTCGGCCGCCGAAGGTGCCCTGTCCAGCTTTTCTTTACCTGTTTTCTATGCATGTTTTGTGAGGTTTTTGGGGGTTTTTGGGGAGATGTTTGGTGTTATGTTAGAGTTGGTTTGGTCCCTCATTTGAGTTCACCTATGTAGGTTCGGACCCGAGGAATCGAGGTGATCAGCAGTGAGTAACTATTCAAGAGTCTGCCAGAGGTGAGTAGAACACAACTCTTTTATTTCAAAGCAAATAAACTTTTAAGCATGATCATGCATCATGAATGCCATGTATGTAATAGGTCGTATTGCATTAGAATTCACGAATATGATACATTGCATAATTTACTGTTGTTGTGGATGGATATTGGATAACCCACTAGCCCTCGATATGTTACGATACAATATGATATGATGTAGAAGTCCAAGTGTGGCCTGCACTACGCTCCTGGCAATATGTAAGAGAAAGACCAGGTGTGGCCTGCACTACACCCCTGGCACAGTTGGTTATGTTATGTTATGTTATGTTATGTTTAAGAGAAAGATCAGGTGTGGCCTGCACTACGCCCCTGGCACAGTTGGATATGTAGAGGGTTACTGGTGACAAGTCCATCCGTGATGTGAATTGTTTGTGTTGTGATGCATTTCATGAAAGCATATGTTCTATTAAACTATTTTTATTGTTCTGCTCAATGGGCTTTTGTAGCTCACCCCTTTCCCCTAACCTCCAGGTTTGCAGGTTAGAGATAGCACAGGAGGTCGGCAAGGGCGAAGTTTATAGTTATGTAATAGTCTTGTAGTTGACATGTATCATGTAATGGATTAGACTTTGTGCTTTGCCCTAGTTTATGTTGTAATCCCTTTTGTACATGATCTTTAAGTAAATGTTTCAAATGATGATATATGTTGAACTAAGCTTGATGTATGAGATGTTGACCCTACTAGAGCATTTGATGAGGGCTCTAGTATGGGGTTTTATCTTTTCAGTGTTAATGCATGCACCGGTCAAGCTTGGCATATGAAAAGTTTAAGTTTTTATGAAAATGTATGATCATGTATGGGATTTTATTAGGTATACAGTATGTATAGTAGGCTTGCTACGGGTTCCGGCGACCTTAAGTCGACCTGAATTCTAGCGCCGGTAGCGGTCCGGTTTTCGGGTCGTTATAGGTAGGGTGGTTATGGAGGGTAGTAGGGAGGATAGGGCATGAATGAGGGATATGGGTTGTAGCGAGAGAAATCTGATGTGCCTCCCATCGGATACCCTGGTCCCTGTGGGTAGGGTTGGTACTATGGTGGGTAAGCAAAGCCCAAGGCCTGAGCGCCTCCTTGTGATTCTCCCATACCCTCTTCTGACATACTTACACCCAAACTTCCATCTCTCCTCTAATCATCCTCTACTGTTTCCCTCGCATCTGCAGACATTCTACCCAGATCGGTTCTCCTCCTATTTACATCAAAAGACCTTTTAGGGTCCCTTGATGTTTCTCCTATCCTAGTTCTACTTGACCGTGCCCTTGGCAGAGCAGGGGGAAGGGCATCCATACCCTCATTCTCAGGTGGAGCTCCTATCAATCATGCAGATCGACATGAGCCTCGCATTCTGTTTTCTGAAAACACAACATATAACACATAAATATTATCATCATATGGTTCATGCGGATACACATGAACCCACATCATATACATAACACATCATTAATGCACATGCATATAGTCATGGCATTACACATCATCATCAAGACAAGACTCTACATCCTATCCTAGTGGACATGATTTTTCCTAATGTGCTTGCCCTTCTATACATCTATGAGCCTGACACTCTAGGTCCGACTGTAATACCCGGCTAGAATCCGGCACCGGAATTCCTGTTGTTTGGTGGACTCCGGGGTGTCGGAATTCTAAAAAGGGTAGGAGTTATGTTTTACTAGGTGTTATGATGTGTTTAAATGTTTTAAGGTTAAGGGTTAAGGGAAGTGAGTTTTGAGTTTTGAGTTGCAATGACCTAAGGCAGTTGAGCCAAGTTCGGCCGCCGAAAGTAAGTTCGGCCGCCGAAAGTGTTTGGCTTCCGAAGGGAAGTTCGGCCCCCGAATGTTGCATGGTGTTGCATGCGATTGGGCAGCCGACATTGAGTTGGCCAGCCAGCTTTTGAGCCAGCCTTAGTCAGCATTTTGGACAGGTGTTATGTCCAACTTGTTGCCAGAAGTTGGCCACGTCTCCCTTGGTTTATTTGCTGCGTTTGAGCAGCTCATGCAGAGTGTTGCACAAGGGTTTGAATGGTTTGAGGCAAAAAGCTAAGTTTGTGAGAGTTTGAGAGTTTGAGGAGAGTTGGTCCGTTTTTCTTGTTCAGAGTATTCATCTTCGTGTTACAGGAGGTAAGTGATGCTCTTGAACATGTTTTTAAGTTTTCTGAAGGTTTTATGGCAGGTAAGAGATGCATGTTTAAGTGAGAAGTAGTGTTTTTGATGAGTTATGCATGTATATATGTTTATGTGTTATGTTTGTTTTTGTTGTTTGGGGTTATTAGCTAGTTTTGGGCCCCTGTGATCATATACATGAGTATATGTATGTTGAGGAGGTGAAGTTTGCATGGTTTGAGAAGTTGAAGGAAAGAAGGAGATGGTTTGTCGTTGAAACTGAGTTCTGGATGAACTCAGGTTCGGCAGCCGAAAGTTCATTCGGCCGCCGAACCTCCTGCATGGTGGTTTGATTGCCACAGCTTGCCCCCGAGTGTCTTTGCATGTTCGGCTCTGTTTGGGGGATTTGGCCGCCGAAGGTGCCGTCGAAGGTGCTTGAGTTTCGTCTCTGGAGAGGACATTCGGCCGCCGAACCTGCCGCCGAAAGTGTTCTGTTCAGCTTTTCTTTTGCATGCTTTGCATGGCTAGTTAAGTGAGTTTCAGGGGATTCTTGGGGAGTTTACTAGAAGGATTGATAAGTTAGTTTGGTCCCTCATTTGAGTCCATCTGTATAGGTACAGACCAGAGGAACCAGAGAGAGCAGCAGTGAGTACTGCTCCAGAGTTTCAGAGCCTGCAGAGTCAGTCAGTCCAGATAGCCAGAGGTGAGTGGAACTAAACTTATGACTTTTAATTGAATCACAAACTGCTTTTAGCATATCTCATGCATCATGTTTATGCCATAGGTTGTTTACATTAGTATTCACGAATATGTTGCATTGCATTGGTATTTGAAGATGTGAGTAAATGCTGAATGATCCAATAGTCACAGACAGGAAGACCAGGAGCCTTTGACTACGCCCTGGCACGTATAGCAAAGACCAGGAGCCTTTGACTACGCCCTGGCAGGTATATAGCAAAGTCCAGGAGCCTTTGACTACGCCCTGGCAATGGTAAGTTCACAGGTGTTATATACACATATACATATATGACAGGAAGACCAGGTGCTCGATTCTACGCCCTGGCACAGAGTTACTGGGACTATGTGGTGACAGGTTTACTCTTGATGTGGCTTGTCTGTGATATGATGCATTTCATGAGATCATATTTTACTGAGATATTTTACTGTTCTACTCACTGGGCTATAGAGCTCATCCCACTCCCTTAACCCCAGTTTTGCAGGTTCAGTGTACAGTGTACAGGGACAGTCCAGCAGAGTACAGGAAAAGTAAAGAGACCTGTAATAGCTTAGAGTGGACATGTAATTAAAGAGATGTAATAGTTGTTGCTTGACCTAGTGATATATATGTTTTGTACATGATCTGTATATGTATATATGTTTTCCTGTATGTGAAAACCAGGCTTAACAGGTATGAGTTAACCCATCTAGAGCAAGCTCTAGTCAGGGATACAGAGTACAGAGTACATGAGTACAGAATACAGAGATAGTGCATGCACAGGTTAAGCCTTGGTTCAGAAAAGAGTTTTATTTTCACAGAAAATGTATGATCATGTATGACATTTACAGGTACACAGAGAATATAGCAGGCTTGCTACGGGTTCTGGCGGCCTTAAGCCGACCTGAATCCTAGCGCCGGTGACGGTCCTTTTTGGGGTCGTTACAGATTGGTATCAGAGCCCTAGGTTCACATGATCGGACCTATAGAGACAGTGTTGGGCTCAGACAGGTTAGAAGTGGTCAAGCACAATAGGAAATCATGTCTACTAGGATAGGGTCTTGAGTCCTATCTGCTATGATATGCTATGAGTGTTGCATGTGTATGAGTGATATGTGATGTTTATGTGCTAACGTGGTATGTTATATGTTGTGTTTCCAGAGTAAAGATGCGAGGAACTCGTCGATCAGCTCGATTGACTGGAGTCCCACCAGAGAATGAGAGACCAGCTGCTCGTCCTCCTGCGTTGCCAAGGGCAAGGTCTCAGAGATCTAGCAGGGAAGGTACGTCAATAGACCCTAGAAGGTCTGTAGACGAGAGCAGAAGAGGAACAGTTAGGGGAGGAAGATCAGAGGAAAGGAGGGAAGCTATGGAGAGTGATCAGTCTAGAGATGACAGCATGGGTATAGGCAGTTTTGAGGAAGGTATGGGAGAATCACAGGGTGGTGCTCAGGCCTCAGGTTTTGGCTATCCATCCTTGTTTCAGGAGCCAGAGTATCCGATGGAGGGGATGTCGGAGTACTCTCGATTTGACCCATATCCTACATACATGCCATATATGCCATATCCTCACTATTACCCACCATATCCTATGTATCCATCTTCCCCTATACATCCAAGTGCAGCACACCTAGAGCCAAATGAACGAAATGACCCAGTACCACCACCAGAACCAGTAGCCCCTGTTGTCGATAGACATGAACCTAGCTCATCTGGAGGTAAAGTCCAAATGACGGAGTACTTGAAATTGGATGCTCCTAAATACAATACGGGAGATGATCCATTTGATTACCTCAGAGCAGTTCGGATGATTACCAGTGAATTGGGAGCAGATGATAGGAGAGCCATTGAGATGGCAGGTTTCACATTAAAATGCAGAAAAGCCAGAGAATGGTTTAAGAATTATGTGGAGCCTAGAATGGACAGCATGGCATGGGGAGAGTTCGCCAATGAGTTTGCAGGGTGGGCTTTTCCTGACAGCTCCAGGGAGATGAAAGTCATAGAGTTTGAACAGCTGAGACAGACAGATGAGATGACTGTGGATGACTTCACAGATAAGTTCCTGGATCTGCTTCAGTATGTGGGTCAAGCCTATGATACTGATCAGAAGAAGGCGAGGAGATATACCATGAGACTTCATCCCAGGTATTCTTCTTTGATCCTTCCAGCAGAAAAGGAGAGTTTTCACTCTATTATAGATGCAGCCAGGAAGATGGAAGCTAGTGCCAATAGTCAGAAACAGTCAAAGGCACAGGCTTCGGGTTCTAAGGCCCCCAGTTCAGGTTCTACAAGCAGTAAGAGATGGGATAGAGCGAGAGGAACAAGGAAAGGGTTCTGGAATAAAGTCAAGTCAGGTCTGGGAATAGGTAGTGGCTCAAGCTCTGGCACAGCTCCAGTCTGCAGACGATGCGGAAAACCACATGGAGGAGTTTATCGGTTGGGATCTACAGCTTGTTTTCGATGTGGACAGGAAGGGCATATTGCTCGGGATTGTCCGCAGATGACTTTTGCACCATCCCAGCAGATGAGTTCAGGCAGTGTGGTACAGCCAGTTGTACGGCCAGCAGCTCCAGTCATGCCTCAGACTAGTGGCAGAGGTAGAGGGAGAGGGGTAGCCTCTACTTCAGCAGCAGGTTCCCGAGGTGGAAATCTGGTAGCCCCAGCACGGATTTTCACAGTGACACAGGAGGAGGCTAACACGTCGAACACAGTGGTGTCAGGTAATCTCATCATTGGGTGTTCAGATGTGTATGCTTTGATGGACCCCGGTGCTTCTCATTCCTTTATTGCTTCGAGAGCCATAGAGCGATTGGGTTTGATCAGTTCTGAGTTAGAGTATCCTCTCTGGGTCAGTGGACCTAGATGTGACCCATCAGTGGCAGTGTCAGTCTGTCGTTTCAGTCCAGTGTTTATAGAGGGTAGATGCCTTCCAGCTGACCTTGTGGTTCTAGACTTGACGGATTTTGATGTCATTCTAGGGATGGATTGGCTATCTGCATATAGTGCTACGTTGGACTGTCGAGAGAAGCTAGTGAGTCTCAGAGACCAGGATGGGTCAGAGTGTGTCTTCAGAGGAGACAGGAGAGGTACACCCAGAGGTATGATTTCAGCCCTTCAGGCTCGTCGTTTGCTAAGGAGGGGTTGTCAGGGGTTTCTAGCTCATGTGAGAGAGCTAGACAGTCAGGTGAGGGAACCAGCCACAGTACCAGTAGTCCGAGAGTTTCTCGATGTGTTTCCAGACGACTTGCCAGGACTACCACCTGATAGGGAGATAGGGTTTGAAATTGAATTACTGCCAGGTACTAGACCTATCTCTATTCCTCCCTACAGGATGGCGCCAGCTGAGTTAATAGAGTTGAAAGCACAGTTGCAGGACTTGGTAGATAAGGGTTTCATCCGCCCTAGTACCTCACCTTGGGGTGCTCCAGTGCTCTTTGTCAGAAAGAAGGATGGATCCCTTAGACTTTGTATCGACTACAGACAGTTGAACAAGGTCACTATCAAGAATAGGTATCCCTTACCTCGGATTGATGATCTATTTGACCAGCTAGCTGGAGCAGGTTGTTTCTCGAAAATAGATCTGAGATCTGGGTATCATCAGTTGAGAGTCAGAGAGGCAGATGTGCCTAAGACAGCTTTTCGGACCAGATATGGGCATTATGAGTTCTTAGTGATGCCGTTCGGGTTGACTAACGCCCCTGCAGCATTTATGGATCTCATGAACAGGGTATTCAGTGAGTTTCTGGATCACTTTGTCATTGTGTTTATCGATGATATCTTAGTGTATTCCAGAAATGCAGAGGAGCATGCCCAGCATCTGAGGATTATATTGCAGACACTGAGAGAGCATGGTTTGTATGCCAAGTTCTCGAAATGTGAGTTTTGGTTCGGAGCATTGCCTTCTTGGGACATGTGGTATCAGCAGAGGGTATTCAGGTAGACCCCAAGAAGATAGAGGCTGTAGCTAACTGGCCCAGACCCACGACAGTGACTGAGATTAAAAGTTTTCTGGGACTGGCAGGTTACTACAGGAGGTTCGTTCAGAACTTCTCGAAGATAGCAGCTCCTATGACCAAATTGACTCAGAAGAACCAGAAGTTTATCTGGTCAGACCAGTGTGAAGAGAGCTTTGAGGAGCTCAAGAGGAGATTGACAACAGCACCAGTGTTAGCTCTGCCTGTGAGTAATGAGGACTTCACAGTGTTCTGTGATGCATCTCGAGTGGGATTGGGTTGTGTATTGATGCAGAGTGATAGAGTAATAGCTTATGCTTCTAGACAGTTGAAGAAGCACGAGATGAATTACCCTACCCATGACCTAGAGATGGCAGCAGTTATCTTTGCACTTAAGATGTGGCGGCATTACCTCTACGGGGTTAAATGCGAGATCTTCACTGATCACAAGAGTTTACAGTACATCTTAAGTCAGAGAGAGCTGAATTTGAGGCAGCGGAGATGGGTAGAATTGCTCAGTGACTATGATTGTAAGATCCAGTATCACCCGGGTAAGGCGAATGTTGTCGCAGACGCCCTAAGCCGGAAGTCACTAGGCAGTTTATCCCATATAGCAGTAGAGCGGAGACCAGTTGTGATGGAGCTTTATAAGCTCTTTGACGAGGGATTACAGCTAGAGTTGTCTGGTACAGGTGCGTTGATAGCACAGATGAGAGTGACACCTGTGTTTCTGGAGCAGATAGCTCAGAGACAGCATGAGGACCCTGAGTTGATGAAAATTGCTAGGACTGTTCAGTCAGGCAATAGTGCAGAGTTCAGATTTGACAGTAAAAGGATCCTTCGCTATGGGAGTCGACTTTGTGTACCAGATAGGGGCAGTGTAAAGGAAGACATTATGAGGGAAGCTCATAATGCAAGGTATAGTGTTCACCCAGGAGCCACCAAGATGTATCAGGATCTGAAAAGAGTCTATTGGTGGCCAGCCATGAAGAAAGAAGTGGCGCAGTTCGTGACAGCCTGTGAGGTTTGTCAGAGGGTGAAATTAGAACATCAGAAACCAGCAGGAATGCTGAACCCATTACCGATTCCAGAGTGGAAATGGGAGAACATAGCCATGGATTTTGTAGTGGGTTTACCAGTAGCGTCCAACAGAATAGACTCGATATGGGTGATTGTGGACAGACTCACGAAATCTGCTCATTTTCTTCCAGTACGGAGTAACTATTCTGTGGATAAATTGGCACAGGTCTATCTGGATGAGATAGTGAGATTACATGGCGTTCCAGTGTCTATAGTTTCAGACAGAGGACCTCAGTTTACTTCCCGCTTTTGGCGGAGTCTGCAAAGTGCGATGGGCACGAGATTAGATTTTAGTACTGCTTTCCACCCACAGACTGATGGACAGTCAGAAAGGACCATCCAGACCATAGAGGATATGCTTCGCCTATGTGTGTTAGACTTTGGCGGTTCTTGGAGGCAGCATCTACCTTTGGTGGAGTTTGCCTACAATAACAGTCATCATGCTAGCATTGGGATGGCTCCGTATGCAGCTTTGTATGGGAGGAAATGCAGATCCCCTGTTTGCTGGGAAGAGGTAGGAGAGAAGGCTCTTGCAGGGCCAGAGTTAGTAGACATTACCAGTAGAATGGTGCCCATGATCAGAGAGAGAATCAGAACAGCTCAGAGTAGACAGAAAAGTTATGCAGACGTTCGCAGAAAACAGTTAGAATTTCAAGAGGGTAATTGGGTATTGCTGAAAGTGTCTCCAATGAAAGGAGTGGTTCGTTTTGGGAAGAAAGGTAAATTAGCTCCACGGTACATTGGACCCTTTGAGGTGTTGCAGAGGATCGGAAATGTGTCGTATAAGCTGGATTTACCTGCTTCTATGGAGAGAATTCACCCGGTATTTCATGTTTCTATGCTCCGACAGTTTGTGTCAGATCCGAATCAGGTTCTGAGTGAGCCTGAAGTGGAGATTCATACAGATCTCACCTATATAGAGCAGCCAGTACGGATTCTGGACACGCAGATCAGACAGCTAAGGAACAAGGAGATTCCGATGGTGAAAGTCCTATGGAACCACCATAACCTAGAAGAGTGCACATGGGAGACGCGGGAGTCTATGCTCCAGCAGTATCCATATTTGTTTTGAGGTTAGTTTCCTCCTTGTGTTTTGTTTTTGTATGTTTTCGGAACATCCGAGGACGAATGTTCTTAAGGAGGGGAGAATGTAATACCCGGCTAGAATCCGGCACTGGAATTCCTGTTGTTTGGTGGACTCCGGGGTGTCGGAATTCTAAAAAGGGTAGGAGTTATGTTTTACTAGGTGTTATGATGTGTTTAAATGTTTTAAGGTTAAGGGTTAAGGGAAGTGAGTTTTGAGTTTTGAGTTGCAATGACCTAAGGCAGTTGAGCCAAGTTCGGCCGCCGAAAGTAAGTTCGGCCGCCGAAAGTGTTTGGCTTCCGAAGGGAAGTTCGGCCCCCGAATGTTGCATGGTGTTGCATGCGATTGGGCAGCCGACATTGAGTTGGCCAGCCAGCTTTTGAGCCAGCCTTAGTCAGCATTTTGGACAGGTGTTATGTCCAACTTGTTGCCAGAAGTTGGCCACGTCTCCCTTGGTTTATTTGCTGCGTTTGAGCAGCTCATGCAGAGTGTTGCACAAGGGTTTGAATGGTTTGAAGCAAAAAGCTAAGTTTGTGAGAGTTTGAGAGTTTGAGGAGAGTTGGTCCGTTTTTCTTGTTCAGAGTATTCATCTTCGTGTTACAGGAGGTAAGTGATGCTCTTGAACATGTTTTTAAGTTTTCTGAAGGTTTTATGGCAGGTAAGAGATGCATGTTTAAGTGAGAAGTAGTGTTTTTGATGAGTTATGCATGTATATATGTTTATGTGTTATGTTTGTTTTTGTTGTTTGGGGTTATTAGCTAGTTTTGGGCCCCTGTGATCATATACATGAGTATATGTATGTTGAGGAGGTGAAGTTTGCATGGTTTGAGAAGTTGAAGGAAAGAAGGAGATGGTTTGTCGTTGAAACTGAGTTCTGGATGAACTCAGGTTCGGCAGCCGAAAGTTCATTCGGCCGCCGAACCTCCTGCATGGTGGTTTGATTGCCACAGCTTGCCCCCGAGTGTCTTTGCATGTTCGGCTCTGTTTGGGGGATTCGGCCGCCGAAGGTGCCGTCGAAGGTGCTTGAGTTTCGTCTCTGGAGAGGACATTCGGCCGCCGAACCTGCCGCCGAAAGTGTTCTGTTCAGCTTTTCTTTTGCATGCTTTGCATGGCTAGTTAAGTGAGTTTCAGGGGATTCTTGGGGAGTTTACTAGAAGGATTGATAAGTTAGTTTGGTCCCTCATTTGAGTCCATCTGTATAGGTACAGACCAGAGGAACCAGAGAGAGCAGCAGTGAGTACTGCTCCAGAGTTTCAGAGCCTGCAGAGTCAGTCAGTCCAGATAGCCAGAGGTGAGTGGAACTAAACTTATGACTTTTAATTGAATCACAAACTGCTTTTAGCATATCTCATGCATCATGTTTATGCCATAGGTTGTTTACATTAGTATTCACGAATATGTTGCATTGCATTGGTATTTGAAGATGTGAGTAAATGCTGAATGATCCAATAGTCACAGACAGGAAGACCAGGAGCCTTTGACTACGCCCTGGCACGTATAGCAAAGACCAGGAGCCTTTGACTACGCCCTGGCAGGTATATAGCAAAGTCCAGGAGCCTTTGACTACGCCCTGGCAATGGTAAGTTCACAGGTGTTATATACACATATACATATATGACAGGAAGACCAGGTGCTCGATTCTACGCCCTGGCACAGAGTTACTGGGACTATGTGGTGACAGGTTTACTCTTGATGTGGCTTGTCTGTGATATGATGCATTTCATGAGATCATATTTTACTGAGATATTTTACTGTTCTACTCACTGGGCTATAGAGCTCATCCCACTCCCTTAACCCCAGTTTTGCAGGTTCAGTGTACAGTGTACAGGGACAGTCCAGCAGAGTACAGGAAAAGTAAAGAGACCTGTAATAGCTTAGAGTGGACATGTAATTAAAGAGATGTAATAGTTGTTGCTTGACCTAGTGATATATATGTTTTGTACATGATCTGTATATGTATATATGTTTTCCTGTATGTGAAAACCAGGCTTAACAGGTATGAGTTAACCCATCTAGAGCAAGCTCTAGTCAGGGATACAGAGTACAGAGTACATGAGTACAGAATACAGAGATAGTGCATGCACAGGTTAAGCCTTGGTTCAGAAAAGAGTTTTATTTTCACAGAAAATGTATGATCATGTATGACATTTACAGGTACACAGAGAATATAGCAGGCTTGCTACGGGTTCTGGCGGCCTTAAGCCGACCTGAATCCTAGCGCCGGTGACGGTCCTTTTTGGGGTCGTTACACCGACCATATGAACCTAGGGCTCTGATACCACTCTATAACGACCCAGAAACCAGACCGCTACCGGCGCTAGAATTCAGATCGACTTAAGGTTGCCGGAACCAGTAGCAAGCCTACTATACATCCTGTGTACCTGATGAAATCCCATTCATGATCATACATTTTCATAAAAATTTTAAACATTTCATATACCAAGCTCAACCTGTGCATGCATCATAAACTGTATACATAAAACCCACCCTAGAGCCCTCATTAAATGCTCTAGTGTGGTAAACATTACATGCCTCAAGCTTGGTTCAACATGACTCATCATTAAAACTTTTTCATAAAGATCATGTAAACTGAGATTACAAAACTATCATTAGGGCAAAACACAATTCTAAACCATAAGATATTACATGTCCCCAACTATTCTATTACATTAACAATACCAACTACCAGCTGACTCTCCCAAGCTATCTACGCTCCTGCAAACCTGGGGTTAGGGGAAAGGGATAAGCTACAAGAGCCCAGTGAGTAGAACATAAAAACAGTTCAATAAACATATACTCATATGGAATGCATCACATCACAAACAAATCACAATAAGATGGACTTGTCACCAGTAACCCTCTACATAATCCAATGTGCCCAGCCCACAACGGGAGCTCCTCAGAACTTTCGCTTAAATATAACATATCCATAAATGCCAGGGGCGTAAAATGGGCAGCCCTGGTCTTTCTCTTACATAGTGCCAAGGCGCGTAGAATGGGCAGCCCTGGTCTTCCGTATCCATCATAACATAACCTGCTCGAGGGCTAGTGGGTCATCCAATATCCATCCACAACAACAGTAAATTATGCAATGCATTATATTCGTGAATTCTAATGCAAACAACCTATTATATAACATGGCATTCATTATGCATGAACATGCTCAAAGTTTGATTACTTTAAAACAAGGGATTAGTTCAGTTCTACTCACCTCTGGCTGACGCTTGACTAAAACTGTAGCAACTGACTCACTGCTGGCCTCTATGGTCTGTTAGGTCCGATCCTACACAGGTAGACTCAAGTGAGGGACCAAACATAACTCTAATAAGACTCTAAACAACTTTCCAAAAACCCTCTAAAACATAACAAAACATGCATAGCAAAAAAGCAAAGGAAGGGTGGCAGAGGACTTTCGGCGGCAGGTTCGGCGGCTGAAGGTCCTCTACAGATCCGAAAGTCGGGGTCCTTCGAAGGCAGGTTCGGCACCCAAAGGTCCTCCATAGATCCGGAAGTCAGGGACTTTCGGGGGCGGGTTCGGCAGCCGAAACTCCCTTACAGATCCGAAAGTGCATGCTTTCGGGGGCAGGTTAGGCAGCCAAAGGGCTACTTCCCATGCAGGTTTGGTGGCTGAACCTGGGTTCTCTAGTTAGGTAGAACCCGATTCTGCCTTATGCATTTCAGCCCCAAAGCTCTCAAATCCTCACACCCAACTCCTCAAAACATGCATACTCACTCCAACATGCATAAGGGGTATAAAAATTAGCCTAAACCCCAATAAACAACAGCAAAACACAAGAGGGAGCATATATTCATCAAAACCCAACTCAAAGCCTATAACCAAAGATCTAGCCATATCATGCATCTTTAACCCTTTACCCCTTCTTAAAACTTGCTTAAAAACACAAGAAAAGTAAGGATCTTGGCTTACCTCTTAGAGATCTACAAGTGATAGCCATCTGATAGAGCATATTTTAGTCCATTTTATCTTGATATTATTGATGATTATTTACATGATTTCTGCTTAATTTAGTGCTTTTGATATTATTTTGCAGAAAATGGTGAAAAATGACATTTTGGAGAAAATACCCTTAAAACTGCCTTAAATGGAGCAAAGGAGAGCAAGTCTGCCAAGTTGGAATCAAGTGAAGCTAAATAAGGAAAATTCTAAATAAGGAAAGTGGCAAAGAAGGAAAGAACATTCAGCCAAAGCAATTTGAATTTCAAATTTCAAATCTCCAAGTAGCATTTTCCTTGGAAAGTATTTTGAAATTCAAATCTTAAGTTGCCATAAATGAAGAGCCAAACAAGGAAAGTATTTTGAAATTCAAATCTTCAAGATTCATATTCAAATTTCAAATTCCAGCTTATTAAGGAAGCTAAATCCAAAGATCACATGCTTGCCAATTCATGCTTTGCACATTCAAAATTCACATGTGCAAGGAAAGGCTCCACCTTCCTTATTTGTGCATGAGCAGCAACTTGATTCTTGGACAGCCTTTTGAAGGCACCTGGGCAGCTTCTTGAAGATATATGGGCAGCAAAGACATCAACACCAGCAAGTAAGTGAAGGGCAGCCCCACTCCTTGCAATTGTAGACTAAGCACACGCCTCCCACTTCACATGTGCACAAGCGGCGTGGGAACACAGCACATGGGCAGCAACACATGCACGCGTGGACAGCACTTGAAGACCTAGGGCACACTCCTCTAATCCTATATAAGGATCCTTAAGTGGCCGACCACAGGAATCACTCTCTCTCTCGGCAATTTCGTCAAGCTCGGCGCAAGGGCAAAATTCAATTCTACAATTCTTCGGTTCATTCATCCTTTCTTTTTTCCTTTTAATTTATGTTTTAATTCAGCCATGAGTGGCTGAATTCTTTTATTCTAGTTGAAGATTGGTTGAAACTAAGGTTATTTTATAGATTGTGAGATCTGAACATAAACTATTTGTCTTTGAGTTGTTCAATATTCATACAATTTGGTGCTTGAATCTATTGTTACTTTATTGTTTTGATCAAATAAGCCATTTGATTCTTGATTGCAAGGTAATTGATTGTTAGTTTGGATAATTTTTAGTCCGTAATTGCTGGAATTATTTAAACATAAGAACATTTGGTGTATTAACCAAGAAATTGTGTGATCTAGCAACTTCTCATGCGTTTGAGTAGCTAGGATTGGATCTCTCTATTTCTTCATGCAATTGACAATAGTTTTGATGCCTAAGGCCCAAGGACGTTCCTTGGCAATTTGTTAATTAGTAATTAATTAGAGGACATTCCCTAATTGATTTAATCATAAGGAGAGACATGGTGGTGAGAAGCATTTTCCATCCCCATAACTAATCTATTGAGTCAATCAAGAGAACATAAGTTTCAATGATCAATCCAAACAATCAAAGTGAATCCAACTCTTTAACTAGACCTTTCTCATATTGATTTCTCTTTTACTTTAATTAATTGCTCATTTAATTGCTTTCAGTAGTCTGCTAATCAAATCAATCTCAAAACCCCCCTTTTTACTTTTATTGCACTTTACTTTTATTCCGCTTTCAGTTACTTGGTTTCAGTTATGCTTTCAGTTAATTCTCTTGGTCTTGTTGAGAAAAATAGATAAGTTTTCAATTCTCTGTGGATTCGATCCTTTACCACTATCTACAGTAGTAATATTGTTGATAATTGGAAATGTTATTTTTGACTGACTTCAACAACCGCGAGTCACCACCCCAACATGGAGATGAGTCAAAAAGGTCTCCAAGGCTTAAAAACTCATATTTAAGCTCAGATCTTCAAAGACAAGAGAAAACTCATGAAAATTTGAAGGATTTGAAGGAAAAACATAAAATCATCAAAGGGAGGGCAAGAACTCACATTTGCCCAAAAATGGAGAGAGAAACTCTCCCATTTTCGGACTGGAGGCCTCTTATAGATGGCTGGCCAAGCCACCTTCGAGATCCGAAAGGAGAGCTCCCGCGGCAGCACCATGTTCGGCGGCCGAACATGAGGGTATGGCGGCCGAACCTGGGCTTTCCTTCCAAAATATTTTTTTCTTTCTTTTAAAATTTCTTTCACACAAAACCAACAGTAAAACCATAAAAATTCATTTGTGAAAAACTTATTTTACCCTTCTAAGAGGTTCCGACATCTGAGATTCCAGATTCCAACGGAGATTACGTCGGAAGATTAGAATTCCGACGCTGGAGTCCAGCCGGGTATTACAAGTCCAGCATCTTCAGCCCTGATCTAGGCACATGGGGCAGGCCGGGTTGTCCATAAGCCTAGGACCATCAAGGAAAAGTCCAGCCCGGTGACATGACGCAACAAAGGACAGCAGGTCCAGTCACTTCGCAGCCCTGTGGAGAGGGACTCTAACACTTCCGTACGTACAGACCCGCGTGACATAGATAGGTGGCACTGTAATAGAGAGGCCGTTAGGCGTCACTAGTGACAAATGGAAAGGGATAAAAAGGAGGAATACCTTCCTCTCCGGGTAAGCTTACTCAACCACTGTAAAACCCTATTCTCTAGATCTCAGAACATCAATTGGCGCCGTCTGTGGGGACGAAGGAGATCTTCTCATCACCGGAGTTCCTTTCCTGTAAAACCCACTGAGATCCACAATGGCAAACCACAATGAAAACCACACTGTTAACACTCCCAATGACCTGAGCTCTGCCCAAGAGGGGCAGCAGTTCTCTTTCTCCAGCCCTACAATTCCTACCAGCCAACCACCAATGCTGCTTAACCCCTCGCCGAGCTTGGCAGGGAACACACTCAAAACCACCATTTCCAACCAAGAACTCCAAACCATAGCCCTCCAGCTGCAAAACACCGCCCACTGGCTAGGGAAAACAATACAGCAAAGGGGCCTCAATACCCCATTGAACGTATTTCCTGTAGCTGAAGCAACCCCTACCACAGAACCTCAACCCACCATTAACCACCCAATCCCACAGCAAAGTAGCCATAGAACCGGGGAAGGAAGTAGAGGAGTTGATAGGGAGGAAGAGCCAGCAGCTAGGGCCCGAGGGAGAAGAGTAAGGGAACTCATTTAGAATGATGAGTGATAGAGCATAATTTAGACCATTTTATCATGATGTTATTAATGTTAGTTTACACCTTTTCTACCTAATTTTGTGGTTTTGATCTTGTTTTACAGAAAGTAGGTGTAAAAGAGACAATCTGGTGAAAATGCTCTTAAAACTGCCAAAAAGTGCCAAATATGGAAAGCGCCAAATAAGGAAAGAGTCAAATAAGAAAAGCGCAGTCAGCAGATCATTTGAAATTCAAATTGCAAATCCTTCTTTCCTTATTCAGAATGTAAAGACACCTCAGCAATTAGTTTTGCCTATTCAGGAAGTGAGATCTCAAGAAGATGCACTTGCCTCTCAAGCATTCAAGATTCAAAATTTGAAATTCAAAAAAAAAAAAAGGCTCCACCTTAAAAGGAAAGTTAGGGCAGCACACTCTTGCCTTCTGAAGCCCTAGCCGCACGCCTCTTTCCTTCTGAAGCACTAAGCCGCGCGCCTCTCCCTTTCAGACACTACTTGAGCAGCAAGGCTTGCATGGGCAGCCTCTTGGGCAGCAACTTAAGAACTTGGGCAGCAAGTAAGGACCTAGGGCAACACTTTCAACTATAAAAAGACACATAAGGAGCCTCCCCATGCTTTTTCTACACCCCCTTGGACACACATACGGGATTGCAAGTGGCCACATCTCTTTTTCGTCTCTTTCGTTATTTTCTTGTTTTGTTTCAGCCATGAGTGGCTGAAACCTTTATTTCTAGTTGAACATTGATTGATACTTTAGTTGTTTTATGGATTGGGAGATCTGGACACGCATTGTTTAACTTTTGTTTTTCAATATTCATGCAATCTCATGTTTAATTCCATTGTTACTTTGTTATTTTGACCAATATGGCCAATTGATTCTTGATTGCAAGGTAATAAATTGTTAGTTTGAATAGTTTTAAGTCCGTAATTGCTTGGATTGTTCAAACATAAGTAACTCTTGGTGTAACAACTAAGGAAATTGCATGATCTAGCGATATCACCATGCGTTTGGATAGCTAGAATTAGGTCTCTCTATTTCTTAATGCAATTGACAGTTGTTAGATGCCTAAGGCCTAAGGACGTTCCTTGGCAACTTGTTGATTAGTGATTGGTTAGAGGACGTTTCCTAATTAATTTATGCTTAAGGAGAGATATGGTGGTGAGAAGCGTCTTCCATCTCTATAACTAATTTATTGAATCAAACAAAGGAACCTAAGTATCAATGATCAATCCCAACAACTGAAGTGGATCCAATTCTTCAACTAGAGCTTTCTTATTACTGATTTCTCTTTACTTTTATTATCCGCTTACTTTATTGCTTTCTTTATTAGTGAATCGCGGTTGTCGAAGTCGATAAAAAATAACCTTTCTGGTTATCAACAATTGAGAACTTACCTATTTTCCTTATCAAGACCAAGAGAATTAACTGAAACAAAAATAATCTGAAAGAGAAATAAACAGAAAGCAAAATAAACTGCAAGCGAAATAAACTGAAACGAGATAAAACTGAAAGAGAAATAAACTGAAAGCGAAATAAACTGAAACGAGATAAAACTGAAACCAACTAAACTGAAAGTAAAATGGGGGGGGGGGTTTTGAGATTGATTTAATTAATCTAAAACTGAAAGCAATAAAAATAAAGCAAATAATAAAAATAAAGAGAAATCAATAATAAGAAAGATCTAGTTGAAGAGTTGGATCCACTTCAGTTGTTGGGATTGATCATTGACACTTAGTTTCTCTTGATAGATTCAATAGATTAGTTATGGAGATGGAAGACGCTTCTCACCACCATGTCTCTCCTTAATCATAAACCAATTAGGGAACGTCCTCTAATTAATCACTAATCAACAAGTTGCCAAGGAACGTCTTTGGGCCTTAGGCATCAAAACAACTGTTAATTGCATTAAGAAATAGAGAGATCCAATCCTAGCTACCCAAACGCATGGAGATGTTGCTAGATCATACAATTTCCTTAGTTTTTACACCAAGTGTTCTTGTGTTTGAACAATCCAAGCAATTACGAACTCAAAATTATTCAAACTAACAATATATTACCTTGCAATCAAAAATCAAGTGGCCACATTGATCATAATAACAAAGCAATAATGGAATCAAGCATGAAATTGTATAAATATTGAGTAACCAAAAGATAAACAACTTATGTTAAGATCTCACAATCCATAAAACAATCAAAGTTTCAACCAATCTTCAACTAGAATAAAAGGTTTCAGCCACTCATGGCTGAAACAAAAATCAAAAATAAAGAAAGGAAGAAGAAGAGATGGTGTCACTTGCAATCCCGCAGGTCTCTCCAAGGGAGAGTGTAAAGAACATGGGGAGGCCCCTTATGTGTCTTTTTATAGTTGAAAAGTGTTGCCCTAGGTCATACTTGCTGCCCAAGAGGTACTTGCTGCCCAAGTTGTGTCTGAAAAGGAAAGAATCGCGTTGCAAGGCTTCAAAAGGAAGGCTGCACGTGAATGCTCTGCGGAAGGAAGTTGGTGCACGCGGTTTGGTCTCAGAAAGGGAAGGAGGTGCAAATTGTGCTTCCTAAATAAGTTTAGATGCTGAACTTACTTCCTAATTAGTGAAGAGGCTGCCCAAGGTGTCAAGAGGTTGCCCAAAATGCCCTTGGTCCAAGATGTGCCATCCATGCACATGTGAGAAGGGAAAAACGTGGGGCTTGTCTTCAATTGCAAGGAGTGGGGCCTTTGGTCTTTGCTTGCTGCCCAAGTATCTTCAAGATCCTGTCCAAGGTGCCCAAGAAGCCTCTTCACACCATCCTTGCCACCCATGCACAATTAAGGAAGGTGGAGCCTCCTTTTGCAATTTGAATTTTGAATGTGCAAAGCATCAGTTGGCAAGCATGTGATCTTCAAGATTTAGCTTCCTTAATAAGCTGGATTTTGAAATTCAAAATTTGAATATGAATCTTGAAGATTTGAATTTCAAAATACTTTCCTTATTTGGCTCTTCATTTATGGCAACTTGAGATTTGGCTTCTTGAATAAGGAAAAGGCTACTTGGAGTTTTGAAATTTGAATTTCAAATTGCCTTGGCTGAATATTCTTTCTATATTTGCCACTTTCCTTATTTAAAACTTTCCTTATTTAGCTTGACTTGATTTCAACTTGGCAGGCTTGCACTTTTTTGCTCCAATTAAGGCAGTTTTAGGGGGATTTTCTCCAAAATGTCCTTTTACACCATTTCCTGTAAAATAATATCAAAAGCACTAAATTAAGCAGAAATCATGTAAATAATCATTAAAATATCAGGATAAAATGGACTAATTTATGTTCTATCAAATACTCCCATACCTAGCCTTTTGCTTGTCTTCAAGCAAATAAACATAGTCAAACAAGCTCTCTTTGCTACTTGATCCTTATTTCCACTTAAGCTATTACTCAAGACACTTATTTTGAATCATGGCAGTGAAGAATATATGCATGAAGATTACTCACCTTCTTTCCTTGTTTCCCTTTACTTACCATGGCTAGGATTTGTTTTTCTCAAGAGAGAGATCATACATGCACATATTATTTCTTCAGATAAGACTTTTTCTAGCTTTCAGAGTGACTTGCCCTTACCTTGAAGTACTTTATTCAGCTTTTTGCACTTTAATTTTGCTTGAAAAAGTCACCAACCTTTTGACGTGAAGGTACATATTTGTGATACCCACCCCCAGTTACTCAATTGGTCACCTGTTCAAGTGGCTACTAGCTCTGTTCATAGTCTTTTGACCATTGGAACAATTTTTTAATTTATGCTTTTGAGGTCTTTGCCTTTGCTGACTTTTCTTTTTCTCAATGATTTGGGCAAATCAACACCAATTGCTAGATCAAGTCATGTTAAGTTCATTCACACAGTTTTCAATTTATTCTCTCAAATAAGGGTCATCAATATATTTTTCACCATGGCAAGCTCAAAGATTCAATTCAAAAGGCAATTTTCAAACATGAATATAACTCACGGCAATTGATTCAACATAAGTTTAAAGAGTCATCACATCAATGGGGTCATGGAAAAAAAACTCATCCAACATAGTTCATCAGTTTGAGTAGAGCAGATCAAAAAGAAGAAGAAGGTTGTGGTTGTGTATGTGTTATTGAAAGCAAAAACTAAAAAAAAAAAAAATCAACTATGGCTATTCAGAACAAGTCTAACGCAAAAATGAGACTGAAAGGAAGAATTTGCGCAATACTGAAAGAAAAAGAAGAAGAAAAAATCGCAAAAAGCTAAAAGAAAAATTCAGAGATATACACCCCTACACCTAAATCATGCATTGTCCTCAATGTATTGAAAATATTAAAATGCAAAAGAAACTGAGTACTCCCCTGGGTGTGGTGTGCATGGTGCGATCCTCTTGATCAAGGCTCAAGTAATTTGGGAAGGGAAAAGCGTCCCAACTGCATTGAGCAAAAAGTATAGCACTCCTTTTGATTTGGTCATAACCCATCCTATTTTTTCCATGTACTCATGAAGCAACATGATTAGCTTCTCTTCTTTCAGATGAGGTGTGCCTCTAGCCCTTATGTTTGCATTTTTGAGCACTTCCAACTTCAATTCATATCTCTCCATAGCTAGCTGCAATTTAGTACTTAATTCAGGCAAAACAAACTTTACCTTATCCGGAGGTTTGGGAAGGCATTGGTCCGCATGGTTCTTTGGTTTGGGGTCTTGAACTTCCACTTGTTCCTTGTGAGCATGGGCTGAAAGGCTTTCAGGTACTCCTTCTTGCACAAGATCAGTTTGCAATGGAAGGCTGGAAGGACTTTCAGGCGATGGAAATTGAAGAGGTGCGATGGGAAGTGTTGCAAGACTGTCCTGCGATCCAAGCTGAGGTGGTTCAGTTGGAGTTCCTTCTGATTGTGCAAGATTGATCTGAATAGATGCGATTGGCTATCCCTTGTTTTGCGCATGGTTGCAGTCCACCTGTTGGATGCAACAGTCAGTTTCTTTCAGTTATGGCTCTTTCTGGATCTCTTCCCTACAAAAATCATTGTTTAGCATATCATCTTGATCTATATAAAAAATTTTTTGGCTCATGCAATCAATGATATCTAAATCAACAACAGGTTCTATTTGATCAGTTTGTTTGGGCAAACAGTTTTCTGGTTGTTTCTCTTCAGCGGCTTGTTCTTGTATTTGCGAACTTTCATCATCTTCCTCATCATCTTGAAGTTCTGGCTCTCTTCTTAACATGAGTGCATTCAATGAGATGGCCATTTGATCCACTTGTTGTTGGAGACTGACTGTGCGGTTGTCGAAGCCGGTCAAAAATAACCTTCTTGGTTATCAACAATTTACAACTGCAGATAGTGGTGAAGGATCGAATCCACAGAGAATTGATTACAAGTCTATTTTTTCTTAATCAAAACCAAAAGAACTAATTGAAAACACAATGGAAAGCAAGCAATTAAAGAGAAATAAAAGCAAGTGCAAATAAAGTAAAAAGGGGGGTTTTGAGATTTGATTTGACTAACAACTATTGAAAGCAATTAAAACAGCAAGTAATCTAAAATAAGAGAGAAATCAATATGAGAAAGGTCTAGTTGAAGATATGGATCCACCTTGGTTGTTTGGATTGATCATTGAAACATGGTTATCTTGATTGAATCAATAGGTTGGTTATGGGGGTGGAAGACGCTTCTCACCACCATGTCTTTCCTTATGAACAAACTGATTAGGGAACGTTCTCTAATCAATTACTAATCAACAAATTGCCAAGGAACGTCCTTGGGCCATAGGCATCAAAACAATTGCCAATTGCATGAAGAAATAGAAAGATCCAAACCCTAGCTACTCAAACGCATGAGATGTTGCTAGATCATACAATTTCTTGGTTTTTACACCAAGTGTTCTATGGACAGAATATTTCCAGCAATTACGGACTAACAAATATCCCAATCCAACAATCAATTACCTTGCAATCAAGAATCAAGTGGCCAATTTGATCAAAACAACAAAGTAATTATGGAATTCAAGAATCAATTGTATGAATATCAATTAAATCAAAGACAATAATTTCTGTTTAGATCTCACAATCCTTTAAACAACATTAGTTTCAACCAATCCTCAACTAGATAGAAGGGTTTCAGCCACTCATGGCTGAAGCAAAACAGAAAAAAAAAAAAAGAAAAGAAAGGAACAAGATGAAGAACCAAAGTGGAGAGCCTTGGAGAGCCTTGGAGGAGTTGTGTGGATGAGAAAATCTGCCTTTCTTGTGTTTTTGGGGCCTTCTTATATTCCTTGGGAGGCTGCCTAGGGTTTGATAGCAGTCCAAGAGTCTCTTTAGGAAGTCTTCTTGAATCCATGCACTAAAAGGAAAGGTGGAGCCTCCTTTTGAATCTTGAATGTGCTTGGCATGAAGTGGGAAACATGTGATCTTCAAGATTTGGCTTCCTAAACAAGGAAAAGGCAATTTGGAGGGAATTTTGGGCGCTTTGATTCGCTTCCGCAAGTGGGACTTTCGGCTTTGGAATGAAGGTTCGAAGGCCGAAGGTGCCGCCGAAGATGCCTGAGTTTCGGATCTAGAGAGGAAGTTCGGTAGCCGAAAGTGCTCCCGAAGGTGGCTGAGTTTCGGCTCTGGAGGAGGGGTTCGGCGGCCGAAAGTGCTTCCGAAGGTCTTCTTGCATTTTTTGGTACTTTTTGGCAGTTTTAAGAGCATTTTCTCCGGATTGTCTCCTTACACCTAATACCTTCGAAACATTATTAAAACCACAAAATTAGGTAGAAAAGGTGTAAATAAACATCAAGAATATCATGATAATATGGGCTAAAGTATGCTCTATCAAATACCCCCACACTTAGACTTTTGCTTGTCCTCAAGCAAATAAACATAGTCAAATAGGCTTTCCTTGCTCTAGATCCTTATTTCCACTTAAGCTCTTACTCAAGACACCTATTTTGAAGCATTGCAGTGAAGAATATATGCATGAAGATTACTCACCTTTCTCCTTGTTTCCCTTCACTTACCATGGCTAGGATTTGTTTTCCTCAAGAGAGACCATACATGTACATTTTTTGTTAAGACCTTTTCTAGCTTTCGGAGTGACTTGCCCTTACCTTGAAGTACTTTATTCAGGCTTTTGCACTTTAGATCTTTCTTGGAAAGGTCACCAACCTATTTTTGATGTCATGGTTTATATTTTTCAGTTGGTCACCTATCCAAGTGGCTACTAGCCTTGTTCATAGTCTTTTGACCATTGGAATAGTTTTTTTAAGTTGTGCTTTTTAGGTCTTTGCCTTTGCTAAATTTTCTTTCTCTCAATGATTTGGGCAAATCAACACCAATTGCTAAAGCAAGTTATGTTAAGTTCATTCACACAACTTTTAATTTATTCTCATCAATTGAGGGTCATCAATATATTTTTCACCATTAGCAAGCTCAAAGATTCAATTTAAAAGGCAATTCTCAAGCATGAATACAACTCACTGCAATTGATTCAACATAGGTTTAAAGAGTTATCACATCAATGGGGTCATGGCAAGAAAAACTCATCTAACATAGTTTATCAGTTTGAGTAGAGGAAAACAAAAAGAAGAGGAAGGTTGTGGTTGTGTGTGTATTATTGAAATCATAAATAAAACAAACTGGAAGAAAACTGAAAGCATGAAATTGCATAACTGAAAGGAAGAAAAAAAATGAAAAATTTTCACAAAACTGCAAGGAAACTGAAAGGAGAAATCGCAAAAGAGGAGAAGAAGAAGAGAAGAAGAGAAGAAGAAAAGAAGAAGAAGAGATATGCACCCCCACACTTAAATCATGCATTGTCCTCAATGTAAAAGAAGAGAGAAGAAGAGGAGAGAAGAGAACAAAGAAAACTGAGTACTCCCCTAGGGTGTGGTGTGCATGGCATGATCACTTAGGCAGAGTGAGTGACGAACAAATGTTCGTTTGGGAAGGCTTCCTTAACAGGACAAGGCGCAGAGGTGGATGGAAGTCGGCTGAGGTGGTCAGCTACAAGATTTTCTTTGCCTTTTTTGTCTCTTATTTCCATATCAAATTCTTGTAGGAGAAGAATCCATCTAATGAGTCTTGGTTTGGCTTCCTTTTTCTTGATAAGATATCGCAAAGCTGCGTGGTCAGAATAAACAATGACTTTAGTTCCCAAGAGGTAAGGTCTGAATTTTTTGAAAGCAAACACAACTGCTAAGAGCTCTTTTTCAGTTGTTGTGTAGTTGCTTTGTGCAGCATCTAGTGTGCGAGAGGCATAGTGAATGACGTGGGGTGAGTTTCCCACACGTTACCCCAAGACTGCTCCTACTGCATAGTTGCTTGCATCACACATGATTTTAAAAGGCAGGTTTCAGTCAGGTCCTTGAATAATTGGGGCAGTCACAAGCAATTCTTTAATCAAATCAAATGCCTTTTTGCAATCTGCGTCAAAATCAAATGTTACATCTTGTTGGAGCAATCTGCATAATGGCAAAGTAATTTTTGAGAAATCTTTGATGAATCTTCTATAGAATCCTGCATGGCCAAGGAATGACCGGATGTCTCTAATATTTGTGGGATAAGGCAGATTTTTTATGGTATCCACCTTTGCTTTGTCCACTTCAATGCCTTTGGCTGAAACAACATGACCTAAGACCATACCTTGATTAACCATAAAATGACATTTTTCATAATTAAGCACAAGGTTAGTCTCAATGCATCTTTGTAAGATCTTTTCCAAGTTGGCAAGGCATTCCTCAAAAGAGTTGCCATGCACTGTGAAATCATCCATGAACACTTCAATTGTCTTACCCACATAGTTAGAGAATATGCTCATCATGCATCGCTGAAAGGTGGCAGGTGCATTGCATAGTCCAAATGGCATTCTTCTAAAGGCAAAAGTGCCAAAAGGAAAAGTGAAGGTAGTCTTCTCTTGATCTTCTGGAGCAACTGGAATTTGATAAAAACCTGAATAACCATCAAGACAACAATAGTGAGATTTACCTGCAAGCCTTTCTAGCATCTGATCAATGAAGGGCAGTGGGAAGTGGTCCTTCCTTATTGCAGCATTGAGCTTTCTATAGTCCATGCATACCCTCCATCCATTTTGAACTCTACTGGGGACAATCTCTCCTTCAGCATTTGGAATAATGGTGATCCCAGTTTTCTTAGGAACTACATGCACAGGACTCACCCATTTGCTATCAGAGATTGGGTAGATGATACATGCATCAAGGAGCTTGACTATCTCTTTCTTCACTACTTCCATCATAGGTGGAATCAGTCTTCTTTGAGCATCTCTGACTGACTTGCATTCATCCTACATGTGAATTCTATGCATGCATGTGGAAGGAGAGATACCTTTTATGTCATCTATAGTCCATCCTATGGCTCCTTTGTGTTTCTGTAGTACCTTCAATAGGCTTGCTTCTTCTTGTTGGCTCAATTCATTGAACACTATTACTGGTAGTGTCTTGTCAGCTCCCAAGTACATGTATTTCAGATGGTCTGGGAGAGGCTTCAGATCAGAAGGTTGTTGCAAAGGAGTGCTAGAGGAGCTTGCTTGCGATGGAGGCTACTGTGAGAGGTTCGGCGGCCGAAAGTTTTCAGGTTGCGGAGTGAGCTGTGGCGATGGATTCAGCGTCCGCAAGTCAGTCAGGTTCGGCGGCCGAAAGGTGTTCGGCGGCCGAAGGACGTCTTCTTTCTGCGCAATGTGTTCTTGAAGTGGTGCAACAGAATGCGATATTTGAAGGTCAGTAGGGTTCGGCGGCCAAAAGTGGGCTATGTTCGGCGGCCGAATGTCTTCTGTCTGCGCAACCTCAAACTGCTGAATGCTGCAGATGGTTTCTTTCAGTTTATGCGTTTCAATCCTGCAAAGATCATCATTCAAAACACAATCTTGATTCTCATTAAACACATCTTGGCTCAAACAATCAATAATATCAAGACCATAAACAGGGGACATGTCATGTGGGTATTTCATAGCATCATAGACATTGTACTTAATGACTTCCCCTTCAAATTCCATGGTAAGAGTACCATCATGCACATCGATTTTAGTCCTAGCAGTACTTAAGAAAGGACGTCCAAGAAGAATGTCAGAACTAATATTGCAACTATCTTCCTTAGTATCAATCACATAAAAATCAGCAGGAAAGACAAGTTTATCTACTTGGACTAACACATCTTCTAGAACACCTATGGGACATACCACGGATCTATCAGCTAGTTGAATCACAACTCTTGTTTCTTTTAGTGCACATGCATTCAGAGATTTATAGATGTAGAGAGGCATGACATTGGTGGATGCACCAAGATCACACATGGCTTTCTTTATACCAACATTCCCTATCTTGCAAGAGATAGCAAACATACCTTTGTCCTTGCATTTAGTAGGGAGTTCTCTTTTGATAACAACAGTAACTACCTCACCTACACTTACTTTTTCTCTTTCAGCAAGCTTTCTTCTATTGGTGCAAAGCTCTTTCAGAAATTTTGCGTACTTGGGAATCTGCTTAACAGCATCTAGCAGTGGTATGTTGATTTCTACTTTTCTAAAAGTCTCAAGGATCTCCTTTTCTTCTTTTTCTTTTTGTGTTCTTTCAAATCTTTTTGGAAAAGGAGGTGGAATGTGAAAACTTACCTTCTGTTCAGCCTTTTGCGGAGGAGGTGATTCAGAATGCGCTGGAGAGGCTGGCTCATGGAGATGGGTTTGCGCAGGAGGTGAAGATTGTGTTGGTTTGGGTTCAACTTGCCTTTCTTCCTCATATCTTGCATCTTGAAGTTCTTTTCCACTCCTCAAAGTAATAGCACTAACATTCTGTCTGGGATTAGTTTTAGTTTGAGAAGGGAGTTTGCCTTGTGTTTCAAAATTGCCTTCTGATGTGGTCAGTAGATCCATGCGCTGATTGAGACTTTGTATAGCGCTTGCCATGGATTCCATCATCTTTTCAAGGTGCTGATTTGGATTTGAAGGTGCTGGTTGGGCTTGATTTCTTTGGAAATTTTGGTAATTCTGACTATTGCTGGCCCTTCCATAGCTGAAATTGGGATGGTCTCTCCAACCTGGATTGTATGTGTTGGAGTATGGATCATGTCTAGGCTGGTTGTTGTACCCTTCAATGGCATTGACTTGGTGATGGTCTTCTTGGAGTGTGGGACATTGATCAGTTGGGTGTCCCACATATGCATAAATCCCACATGGCCTAGTGGCTGGGGTGCTTGAATATTTTGCACTATGTCTATGGCAATATTTTTCATAACAGATGTTAGTTCAGAAATAGTAGAAAAACTTACCTCATTGGCTCTTTGTAGTTGCTTCTCCTCTCCACATTGCCTAGATGAGGCTGTAAGAGTGGAGATTAACTCTCTCATCTCTCTAGGTGTCTTATCTGCAATAGACCCTCCACAAGCTACATCAATGAATTTTCTTTTTGAAGGAGACAATCCTCCATAGAAGAATTGTGTGAGAGCTTTGTCTGACATGTCATGTTGGGGGCAACCTGTGCAAAGTCTTTCAAACCTTTCCCAATAATCATATAGATCTTCAGTTGGTTTTTGCCTTATGCTTGTGATTTCTCTTATTATGCCAATTGATTTATGAGTTGGGAAGTATTTGTCCAAAAAGGTTTGGACCATATCACTCCAAGAAGTTATAGATCCAGGTGGCAAATAAAATAACCAATCTTTAGTAAAGTCATCTAAGGAAAAGGGAAAAGCTCTCAACTTATTATGATCTTCAGAGATACCTTGAGGTCTCATGGATGAACAGACAATATTGAATTCTTTTAAGTGCTTGTGTGGATTTTCATTTTCTCTACCTCTAAACTTAGGGAGAAGATGTATCAAACCTGTCTTTAGTTCAAAGGGAACTGTCAGAGGTGGGTAGGTGATGCAAAGTGGTGCATAATCACCTACAGGAGTTGCCAATTCTCTCATGGTTCTTTCTCTTTGTGCTTGTGGCCTAATGGCTGGATTTTCTTGAACTATTTGGCCCTGGACAGCATGTCCATCATGGGCAGCAGCTGGTGCTTGAGGTTCTGCCATTGGTACGAAATTAGGTTGCTGGAGTGAAGGATTTCGGCGGCCGAAGGATGGTGGGGTTCGGCGGCCGAATGTTGCGCAGAATGCTCTTCAGGCGCAATTGCTTACTTTCCTAGTAGGTTGAGCGCATTAGAATACACGAATGTGACGCATTGCATTGTTCAGTGCTTGTACGGATCGGACATAGTATGGATTCATTAGCCCTCTGAGTAAAGTCCTGAGGAGCCCTAAGAGGGCCGGGCACACGGTACCCTAGGGTGCTGAATAAAGTCCTGAGGAGCTCCTTCGCAGGTCGGGCACAGCTGAGGGATTTTTTAATCAGTCCGTCTGAGATGATGTGATTTACTTGTGACATGATGCATTTCATGAGAGCATCTTTTATTCGTTCTACTCACTGAGCTAGTATAGCTTACCCCTCTCCCCTAACCCCAGTTTTGCAGGTTCAGAGTTCAGGGAAAAGTCCAGCAGGGTACAGAAAGAGTAAAGAGTTATGTAATAGCATAGTGTGGACATGTATTATTGTAAAGAGATGTTTTAGTATTGTAAGAGTGATGTATAGTATTGTGCTTGACCCATATGTTTTGTAATCCCTCTTTTTATACATGGTCTGTTTATATAAATGTTTTTATTTGATGTGCAAAGACCAGGCTTAACATAGTATGAGTTTGACCTGCCTAGAGCAAAGATGAAAGCTCTAGTAGGGGTTTTATAGTACAGAGATTATGCATGCACAGGTTGGGCCTTGGTACAGAGCAAAGTTTTAAATTTTTACAGAAAATATATGATCATGTATGGGATTTTACAGGTACACAGAGAGTATAGCAGGCTTGCTACGGGTCCCGGCGACCTTAAGTCAATCTGGATCCTAGCGCCGGTAGCGGTCCAATTTCCGGGCTGTTACATATTGGATCTATATCATTCCCTCCTTTAGAAAAAATTTATCCTCAAATCTTGCTCATGTTCATGTTAGAAATGGAAGCTTTAGGAACCAATGCATCTTCAAAGACCTCCTCTTGAATAGTTGAAAATAGCATGAAACTTTTATCATGGATGTTTTCATCAATAACCTGCACATCAAGAACAAATAAACTAGGCATAACAATGTTAGTCATAGAAAGATTCTATGGATATGATCCATTTCCCTCTATAATTTTTAAAACAGCTCCATTCACCTTCTCTACCTCATCAATTATGTTCTTCCCATGTCTACCATCATTCACAATCTCCT
Organism: Manihot esculenta; assembly: GCF_001659605.2. Taxonomy (NCBI): domain Eukaryota; kingdom Viridiplantae; phylum Streptophyta; class Magnoliopsida; order Malpighiales; family Euphorbiaceae; genus Manihot; species Manihot esculenta. The sequence goes on along the minus strand of NC_035162.2, from coordinate 20,520,192 downwards.
CTATAAGCTCATTGATGGAATTTTCAGCAACAACTATATTAACTTCATGCATTACAACTTCCTCTTCTTGAGAGTTGAGATTGAAACTTTAACCTCTTCTTTCTCCTTTTCTTTCTCCATCTTCTGTCATTGCACTAGTCTTGCCAACCTGTTGTTCAAATCCTATAATAGTGTGAAGGGATGAATCTCTGGTGCATCAAATCTTCATCTCGAACTTGAGGCCTATTGGAATTAAGAGTTCTTTGAGGCATTCTTATCGAAGTGAAAGCTTATGAGACTTTCAAACTCTCCGTAGCTTCGGTCAACCTCTCAAGAGTTCTATAGAGCCTTCTAAACTCACCACCAACTGACTTTTTGAAGAACTTATAATCACTAGCCATATTTGATTCACTTTCATCATCACTATCCACTATATTCTTGTCTTTACTCATCCTGTCTCAAATCAACAAAAAATAAAGAGAACTAGTAAATATGGTATTAGAAATAAAAACACTCAAGTGTTTGCACTCTTACCACTATTTTGCTGATTCTTCAATTGCACTTTAGAAACTAAGATCAACAGACCAACGATAAGATGCGTTTAAAGAAACAAAAAAGAAAACCTAAAGAAAGAAGGAAGCATGCAAAAACTAGAAAGAAGACACTGACAATTTGAAAAGTAACACACGAACCAGGTTTGTGTTACTTAAAAATTATCACCTAGAGTATAAACACAAGAAAACAATACTCTAGCAAAGTCAAGGAAGCAAAAGCAAGTTTAAACCAAAAACAGAAACTTAGAATACAAATGAAAACGAATCTAGACAAAAATTTAAATTTAATTCACTTCAAAGCAAATAAAATATGGATCTATTTAAATCTACCCTAACAGACAAGTATCAAAACCCCACAAATAGAAATTAAATTTCACTCAACTTCAGTATTATGGACGAATTTTCTAGTCTTAAAAGAAAGATTTGATATCAAATCAATTTAGGTGCATTTGCCTTAAATGAGCACTTTAGAAAAATATGCTGAATTTCTTTTATTTTCCAATCTGAATTCAAAGCAATTCAAAATTTAAAATTAATTTCTATAATTTTGGCCAACAATAAGGGAAAAATTTAAGACAGCAAATCAATATCTTAAATTTTGGCCAAGAGAAAATCAGGAAGAATATCTCACAAATTTCGATCAAATATCAAAAATTAAGACAATAAAAATTTCGGCTAAACAAATTGGGAAAGGATAGCCAAACATATATGATTTTCAGCCAAATAGAAAATTATGTCAATTGAAAAGATTTTCAGCCAAACTAAGAAATAAAACGGCATTGATTTAGGTAAAACTTAAATTAATCAAAAGAAACAACAATGGTCACAAAGAAAATCCCAATCGAATTCTCCAAGAAAGAGGAAAGAAGAAAGCTAAAAAACCTTAGAACCTAAGATAAATTAGAATTTACTTCACTTTGACTCTGATACCAACTAACGTGGAACCTTATGGCACAAGCCTCAAACCCATATGCAAAAGTAGATATGGAATCCAAAGATTTGATAAACTCACCTCCTATGGCACTCCACACTTAGAGAAGCTGAAACACCAATGATAAAAGGATTTAGATGAGAATCCGAAAAATGCCACAATGAATAGTTGATAAGTTAGTCAAGATTCTTAATATAATTGATGAAAGCAAATCCTCACTCTCACTCAAAACAATACATGCGAAAGGCATGAAGAATAATTTTAAAAATTTTGATTAAAAGTTTTTTCTCTTACAAGTGTTCCTTATCCTTATATAGTAAGGAGAAAATTAAAACCCTAAGGCACTATTCTTAAACTTGGCCGAATCACTCACAAGGCCCAAGCCTAATCACACACTAAAATAATATATTAAACTCATAAGTATCAAAACATAGTCCAATACTCTAAAACTTAAAAGATAAAATATGGTCAAAATAAAAGGCCAAACAAAGCCAAAGTAAAGCAAGTGTTTAAATAATAAGATATAGCAAGCCCATCATGATAAACCTGAATCTTCACAAAAGCCTTTCTTGATCTTCACTTTAGGCTTTCTTTTGTGTAGTTTTGGCCCATAAGCTTAATTAGGCTCCCTAAGCCTATGATTGCAAGTGTTGTACCAAATCTGCCCTATATGAATTGAAGTATGTTCCAAATGTATTTTAATCATATGAATATGATTTTGAACTCCTTTTAGACCCATTTGAATGATATAAGGTTGCTCCACACTATTGTTGAAAATTTTTCCTATTGGATCCATATCAATATGTTTTGAGATTTAACTTTCCAGTCTCCAACAATATGGCAGAATATGAAGCTCTCATTAATGGGGTATAATTGATGATAGGAACAGGAGGAAGCGACCTTAAGGTTCTTAGTGATTTGCAACTAATAGTCAATCAAGTCAAGGGAGTGTATGAAGCTCGTGATGAGACAATGAAATGATATTTGGCTCGAGTGTGAGGTCTGCAACAAGAATTTGAACAAAAGGGGATTCCATTCTAGATAGACCTCATTCCTTGCACCCAAAATAAAGAAGCAGATATGATGAGCAGATTAACCATTGAGTAATTGGGGAAATTGCCACAATAGTTGAGACTATATTGCAGCCTAGGTTTGAAAGGCTCGTGCTCATCATGTAACTACACACAGAGCCCTATTGGATGGATCCATTCGTAAAATATCTCGACTAAGTATAACTCCCTAAAGATAAGAGCGAGGAAAAAAAACGTAATGGCCAAAGCCGCAAATTATTTATATGAGGATGGGTTACTCTTCAAGAGAGGGAAGTCAACACCATGGCTCTGATGTGTAGGACCAGAGGAGGCCACCTACATCATTCAAGAGATAGATAATGGGATTTGTGACACACATGAAGGAGCAACGACCTTCGCAAATAAGGTCTTTTGGTAAGGATACTATTGGCCCACCTTGTAGAGAACTTTGTGAAAAAGTGTGATATCTATCAATGGTTTGGAAGGACAGTCAATGAACCAGCAGTTCCTCAGACTAGCATCTCTATTCCCTGGCCTTTCTCTCAATGGGGGATTAAAATCCTGGTACCTTTTCCTCAAACTACTGGATAGAGAAAATATATGATAGTGGCAGTCGAATACTTCTCAAAGTGGACAAAGACTAAAGCAATTAAGAATATCACAACCTAAAAAATGATTGATTTTGTGTGGGAAAACATCATATGCAGATTTGGAGTGCTCGAGTCCTCATATTAGACAAAGAAACTCAATTTGACTGTAGGGATTTTAGAGAATTAACGAAGAACCTAGCATCCATTGCAAATTCTCATTTGTAGTGCACCTTCAAACCAATGGGAAAACCGAGATTAAAAACAAAACTATCTTGAATGGGCTAAAAAGAGGTTAAATAAGGGAAAAGCAAGATAGGCAGACGAGCTACCAAGTATACTATGGGCCTGTAGTGTAATACCCGGCTAGAGTCCGGCACCGGAATTCCTGTTGTTTGGTGGAATCCGGGGTGTTGGGATTCTATATACGGGTAGGATATTTGTTGTACTACGTGGTGTGATGTGTGTTGATGTTTTAAGGTTAAGAGAAGTGAGTTTTGAGTTGAAATGACCTAAGGCAGTTGAGCCAAGTTCGGCCGCCGAAAGTAAGTTCGGCCGCCGAAAGTGTTTGGCTTCCGAAGGGAAGTTCGGCCCCCGAAGGTTGCATGAGTTTGCATGCGATTGGGCAGCCGAAGCTGAGTTGGCTAGTGAGCTGAGTCATGGTTTTTGACAAGTGTTGGCCTCAGATTCTTGCCATGGAATGGCCACGTCTCTTATGACTCATCTTTACATGTTTTTGGTTGTTCTTACAGCAGTTTGAGGTGCTTGCAAAGGTGTTGAGAGTTGAGAGAAACAAAAGTTACGCTTTTGAGATTTTGAGAGTTTGAAGAGAGGTTGATTTGTTTTTCCTTTGTTCAGTGTGTGTATCTTCCTGTTTCCAGAGGTAAGGGCAGTTTTAGACCCTGTTTATATGTTTTCTGAAGGGTGAAAGGAAGGAGAAGCATGCTTAGGTTATTCATGGTAGTTTTTGATGATTTATGCATGTATTCATGATTATGTGTTATGTTTGTTTTGTTGTTTGGGGTTATTAGATAGTTTTGGACCCCTGTGACCATATACTTGAGTATATGTGAGTTGAGTAGAGGAGGTTAGCATGGTTGGAGAGATTGAAGGGAAGGAGGAGATGTTTTGCCGTTGAAGCTGAGTTCTGGATGAACTCAGGTTCGGCAGCCGAAGGATCATTCGGCCGCCGAACCTCCTGCTTGGTGACTTGGTTGCCACAGCTTGCCCCTGAGTGTTTTTGCATGTTCGGCTCTGTTTGGGGGATTCGGCCGCCGAAGGTGCTTGAGTTTCGTCTCTGGAGAGGACATTCGGCCGCCGAACCTGCCGCCGAAAGTGTCCTGTCCAGCTCTTCTTTTGCATGCTTTGCTTGAGTTTTAGAGTGAGTTTAAGGGGATTCTTGGGGAGGTTGTAGAGTTATGCTTATGATAGTTTGGTCCCTCATATTGAGTCTATATGTGCTTATACAGACCAGAGGAACCAGAGAGAGCAGCAGTGAGTACTGCTCCAGAGTGTACAGAACCTGCAGAGTCAGTCCAGAGCCAGAGGTGAGTGGAACTAAACTGATTCTTTGATTTAATTCAGACAATAACTACTTTTAGCATATTTCATGCATCATATTATGCCATAGGGTGAGTGCATTAGAATGCATAAAGATGTTGCATTGCATAGCTTCCTTATTGGTGTGGGTAAATGCTGAATGATCCAGTAGTTCCAGACAGGAAGTCCAGGACCCCATTCTACGGCCTGGCAGGTATAGAAAGTCCAGGACCCCATTCTACGGCCTGGCGGGTATAGGCAAAAGGTCTATGCTGGCTAAGGGTAAGTACAGGTGTTATAAACACATATACATATATGGTACAGGAAGACCAGGACCCCAGTCTACGGCCTGGCACGGTTTACTGGGACTATGTGGTGACAGGTTTACTCTTGATGTGGACTGTCTGTGTTATGATGCATTCCATCAGATCATATTTTATTGACATGTTTTCGTATTCTACTCACTGGGCTATAGAGCTCATCCCACTCCCTTAACCCCAGTCTTGCAGGTTCAGTGTACAGTGTACAGGGGATGTTCAGAAGAAGTCAGAAAAAGAGAAGAGACTTGTAATAGCTTAGAGTGGACATGTAATATTAAAGAGATATGCTTGTTGTATATTCAGTTAGATATGTGCTTGACTTAGTGGTTTGTGTTGTAAATCTTTTGTTGTGTACATGATCTGTATATGTATATGTGTTTACAGAGTATGTGAAAAACCAGGCTTACCAGGTATGAGACAACCCATCTAGAGCAAGCTCAAGTCAGGGGTACAGAGTACTGGGTACTGAGGTAGTGCATGCACAGGTTAAGCCCTGGTACAGAGAAAAGAATTGTTATTTTCACAGTTTATGTTTGATCATGTATGAGATTTACAGGTACACAGAGGGTATAGCAGGCTTGCTACGGGTTCTGGCGGCCTTAAGCCGACCTGAATCCTAGCGCCGGTGACGGTCCATTTTGGGGTCGTTACATGTAGGATCTCACCATGAGCAACAATAGGAGAAAATCCTTTTTCTTTAGCCTATAGGATAGAAGCCATGGTACTAGTGGAGTTAAAGATCCCTACCCATAGTGTCACGGGCCCAAATTTTAGACACTCATTTGAGCCTGTACAGCACTTGGTTTGAACACTTTCAAGTTAAGTCAGTCTAAAGAATCACCCGATAACCTGAATCACAAGCAATTATGCTAGTTAGAATTATGCAAGCCAACAATGAAGCCAATAGGCTATATATATTCATAAGCCTCATAAAAGTCACAAGGAAAATAATTGATTATGAGAATTCATAAATGGGGTACTTCTTTTATTAAAAAGGCAAAATAGTAATTGTACAAGCACATCAATACCATCGTTATAATAATCCCCATATCGCAAATAAATAGGGGGGAAGGTCTACAAGAAGTGGGGCACAACATATAAATTCCATAGGCCTACGGTAGCCAATTGGGCCCCTCCTCACTGGTGGCCAACTAGTCACTCCCCCTTAAAGAGCCTTAGGAATGAAATGAACTAGCAGGAGAAGACATCAATATGTCTGAGGTTACACCTCTCTTAATAAATAAATAAATAAGAATTGCAACAAATTTTCTCGGCCCTTGACTTCCTACTAATTTATACTAATTTATCCTAATATTGCTTCTTTGAAAATCCAATGTTAAAAAATTATGGTTTTGGTCCTTGAAAAACTCTAGGCCCTTAACACTCCCTCACTTAAACGATCGACGCCCTTATTGACTAAGCATGTTTGGCATCTTCAATCTTCTGCTAGGTTGACTCTTAAACTTAATTTCATTTATTAAGCAAAAAGGGTTCATTTTCGCTGAGCTTGACTCTCCTGAATATATTGTTGGAAAATCTTCTGCAAATAATACTGGATGTGGATACTTCACTTCTCTACACGAACTTATTTCCTAAACTTTGTTGACTGTTGATTTTGAACGATGCTAAGAGCGATATGTTCTCATCTCACCGACATGGCATTGCTTCACTTGTTCGCATAAGTTGTGAAAAATATCCTCGGACTGTATGACTCTAAGTTGGTCCACCTTTTCTCCTTCACTCATCTCGCTCATACCTCTCTTTAAGTGTTGATCCATCTCTTTGCCTCAAATGCTCGAACTAATCATACAGTACATATATCAACCTACATAAACTTATGCTACACATAACATCGTAATTAACCTGTAGTAATCTCATAACAATTGTTATTAGTAACTAAGTTTGACTCAAATACAAAATGATAAAGCAAGTCATCTAGAATACAACACAATATGACTCAATATGTGCACCAACAGAACTTGACCACGAAGACTTGTACAACCTTTATGTAATACCCGGCTAGACTCCGGTATCGGAATTCCTACCGTCGGTGGAATCTCGGATGTCGAAAATCTCTAAAAGGGTAAAATCATGTTTTTTTAAAATGTTTTAATGTATTTTATGATTTTAAGAAAGAAAGAAATTGAGTTTTTGTATGAAAATAACCTTGGAGGAAAACCAATGTTCGGTCGCCGAACCTCAAGTTCGGCCGCCGAACATGCATGCGCTTCGGGAGTGCTTTAGGCCTCCGAAGGCATAAGAGGGAAATCTAGGTTCAGCCGCCGAACATGGCATGCATGCGGAGGCACGTTCAACTCCCGAAGGTGGTCTTGCCAGCCACCTATAAAGGGGTCCCCTATCCGAAACGGGCGAGCTTTTCTCCCCATTTTCAGCCAAGGTGAGTTCTCCGCCGTCCCTCATCAATTTTAAGTTTCTTCCTTCGATTTTTCATGATTTTCATGAGTTTTCAACTTGGTTTTGAATATTTTCGAGCAAAGAACAAGTTTTGGGAACTTGGAGATCAAAGGGTTTATTTCTCCCCATCTCCGAGCTAAGATCACCTTTCCTCTCGATTTTCAAGAGGTAAGCTTAGATCCTACCCTTCTTGTATGTTTTAAGTAAGTTCTAAGTTGTTTCATGGGGTAGAATGCATGTGTTAAAGTTTATGCATGTTGATAGGGTTTTTGTGAGTTTATGAACAATGTGAGTTGTATGTGTTTATGTTTTGTGTTTATGTAGGGGTTTAGGTTAGTTTAAGACCCCTATAAGTTTATGGAAGTGTAAATGCATGTTTTGGTTGAGTTGAGAAGTTTGGGAGGCATTTGAGCATGTTGGAATCGAGTTCTGCCACTTCTGGAAGAACTCAGGTTCGGCACCCAAAGGGACTTTCGGCCGCCGAACCTGCCTGTGGAGGCAAACTTTCGGCTGCCGCACCCTGCCCCCGAAAGTAGACTTTCGGCTCTAGAGGGGACATTCGGCCACCGAAGGTGCCGCCGAACATGCATGAGTTTCGTCTCTGGAAGGGACTTTCGGCCGCTAAGGGTGCCGCCGAAAGTCACTGAGTTTCGACTCTGGAGGGACTTTCGGCTGCCGAACATGCCGCCGAAAGTGCCCTGTCCAGCCTTCCTTTGCATGATTTCTATGATTGTTTTAAGGTGTTTTAGGGGGGGTTTTTTGGGGAGTATTTTAGAGTCATGTTCATGTTGGTTTGGTCCCTCATTTAAGTCCACCTGTGTAGATTCGGACCCGAGGAACCAAGGACCCCAGCAGTGAGACAGTCTGTTCAGAGTTAGCCCAAGGTGAGTAGAATAAACCCTTATGCTTTAAATTAATGAAAGTTTTAGCATGAATCATGCATCATGAATGCCATGAGATATATTAGGTTGTTTGCATTAGAACTCACGAATATGTTGCATTGCATATTATGATGTTGTTGTGGATGAATATTGGATGATCCATTAGCCCTCATGTGATATGATGATGATACGGTATGGAAGTCCAGGAAGACCCATTCTACGTCCCTAGCACGATGTAAGAGAAAGTCCAGGAAGACCCATTCTACGTCCCTGGCATATTGGAATGATATGATATGTTATGTAAGGGAAAGACCAGGACCCATTATACGTTCTGGCACTATTGGAAATGTAGAGGGCTATTGGTGACAAGTTCATCCTTATGTGACTTGTCTGTGATGTGATGCATTCCATTATAGCATATGTTTTAAATGTTTTTACTATTCTGCTCACTGGGCTCTAGTAGCTCACCCCTTTCCCTATTCCCCCAGGTTTGCAGGTACGGGCTAGATCAGGAAGTCAAGAAGAGTAAAGTCATGTGTTATGTAATAGTTAGATGTGAACATGGTGAATTGTAAAATGTTATAATGTGTTGAGCAATCATGTAATGAAATAATGATATTGAGGATTAGAAATGGTGCTTGACCCTATATGTATGGTTATCCCTTTTGATACATGATCTATAAATTGTTTTTATGATGTTTATGTTTAACCAAGCTTAATGTATGTTATGACACCCCATTGGAGCATTTGATGAGGGCTCTAGTGTGTGGTTTATGTTATGTTTATATGCATACACAGGTTAAGCTTGGTAAAAGAAAAGAAAAAGTTCAAAGATTTATGTATATGAATGATCATGTATGGGATTAAACAGGTTTACAGGATGTATGTTAGGCTTGCTACGGGTCCCGGCGACCTTAAGTCGATCTGGATCCTAGCGCCGGTAGCGGTCCGGTTTCCGGGTCGTTACAGATTGGTATCAGAGCCCTAGGTTCATATGGTCGGACCTAGAGAGTGTCGGGCTCATAGATGTTATGGAAGGTCAATCACAATAGGAAAATCATGTCCACTAGGATAGGATGTAGAGTCCTGTCTTGAATGATGATGTGAAATGCATGATTTTATGCATGTGCATTGATGATATGTTATGTATGTGATGCATAAGATGCGGGTTCATGTGTTCCCACATGAACCATATGATGCTAATGTTTCATGTGTGTGTGTGTGTTGTTTTTCAGAAAATAGGATGAGAGGAACTCATCGATCTGCACGATTAACTGGAGTACCACCTCAGGACGAGGGCACGGATACCCATCCTCCTACATTGCCAAGGGCAATGTCTAGCAGATCTAGTAGAGAAAGAGCAGTAAGAGACCCTAGAAGGTCTTTGGATATAAGCAGAAGTAGATCAATAAGGGGAACAGTTCAGGGAGGAGTGTCAGGAGATGTGGGGGATGAAATGGATGTGGATCAGAGGAGGGATGGCAGTCTTTGTGTGAGCATGTCTGAAGAGGGCATGGGAGAGTCACAGGGAGGCACTCAGGCCTCAGGGTTTGTTCAGCCACCCCAATACCCACCCTTCTCATAGAATCCCGGGTATTCGATGGGAGGTACATCGGATTACCCTAGCTTTAACCCTTATCCCACACACATGCCATACCCACCTTTCTACCCACCATACCCACAGTACCCAATGTATCCACCCCCTCCCTACTATCCAAATCCAACAAACCCTACCTTAGGGAATGTTGCACCTCCTCCACCCTCAGCAGAACCCATAGTTCCAGAAGCCCAAGTACCTAAACCTAGCTCATCTAGAGGGAGCAAGGTCAAGATGACCGATTACATGAAGCTTGGTGCTCCTCAGTATGAAATAGGTGATGACCCGTTTGAGTACCTTGGGAGGGTCAAGAGGATTACAGATGAGATAGGAGCTGATGACAGTAGAACCATTCAGATGGCTGGGTTCACACTGAACTGCAAGAAGGCCCGTGAGTGGTTTAAAAATTATGTGAACTCGAGGGTGGATAGCATGTCCTAGGAAGAGTTTGCAAACGAGTTTGCAGGATGGGCTTCCCCTGAAAGCTCCAGGGAGATGAAGATGGTTGAGTTTGATCAGCTAAGGCAGACAGATGAGATGAGTGTGGATGAGTACACGGATAGATTCTTGAAGCTGTTGTCATTTGCAGGGCAAAACCTTGACACAGACCAGAAGAAGTCAAGGAGGTAAATCATGAGGCTTGATTCCAGGTATTCCTCCTTGATCCAGTCAGCAGAGAGGGAGAGCTTTCATGCCATAGTGGACATGGCCCTGAGAATGGAGGCTAGTGCAATTATTGAAGGGAAGGTAAAGTAGTCTGTTACTCAGTCTTCTGGTTCCAAGACCCCAGGAGGGGGAAGGCTAAACTCTTCTTCGTTGAGTGCAGCTACCTCGGGCAGTAAGAGGTGGGGCAATACCACTAAGAAGTCTAAGAAGAGCAAGTTATGGAACAAGATCAAGTCAGGTCTAGGATTAGGAAGTGGCTCAAGCTCTAGTGCAGATAATGCAGTATCTGTGAGGTGTGGTAAGCCACACAAGGGAGTATGCCGGTTTGGGACGACAGCCTGTTACAGATGTGGACAGGAGAGACACATGGCTCGGGAGTGTCCTAGAACAGTACCTATGGCACAGTCCCAGCAAACAGCTTCTGGTAGTGTAGCTCAGCCAGCAGCTCCAGCCACGACTCAGGCCAGTGGCAGAGGCAGAAGGAGAGGGGCAGCCTCTTCTTCAGCAGGTTTCAAGGGTGAAGCTAGAACATTAGAAGCCGGCTGGGATGCTTAACCCACTGCCGATTCCAGAGTGGAAATGGGAGAATATCGCTATGGACTTTGTGGTGGGGTTACCGGCAACGTCCAACAAATTAGACTCCATATGGGTGATTGTGGACAGACTGACCAAATCTGCTCATTTCATCCCTGTCAGGAGTGGCTATTCTGTGGATAAGTTAGTGTAGGTGTATGTTGATGAAGTGGTCAGGTTGCATGGGGTTCCTGTTTCGATAGTGTCTGATAGAGGGCCCCAGTTCACCTCCAGGTTTTGGCGGAGTCTGCAAAGTGCTATGGGTACTAGGTTGGATTTCAGTACTGTCTTCCATCCCCAGACTGACAGACAGTCAGAAAGGACCATCCAGACTATAGAAGATATGCTCAGAATGTGTGTGCTAGACTTTGGCGGTTCTTGGAGGCAGCATCTACCCTTGGTGGAGTTTGCCTACAACAATAGTTACCATGCTAGCATCGGGATGGCTCCTTATGAAGCTTTGTATGGGAGGAAGTGCAGGTCACCGGTTTACTGGGAAGAAGTAGGAGAAAGGGCCTTGGCAGGTCCTAAGCTTGTTGAGATCACAAGCAGAGTGGTGCCCATTATCAGTGAAAGAATCAGAACTGCTATGAGTAGGCAGAAGAGTTATGCAGATATTCGCAGCAAACAGGTAGAGTTTCAGGAGGGAGATATGGTGTTGCTCAAAGTGTCTCCTATGAAAGGGGTGGTTCATTTTGGGAAGAAAGGTAAGCTAGCCCCATGATACATCGAACCCTTAGAAATCTTACAGAAGATTGGGAATGTATCGTACAAGCTGGATTTACCTGCTTCAATGGAGAGAATGCATCCGGTTTTCCATGTTTCCATGTTGAGGAAGTTCGTGTCAAATCCGGGCAAGGTTCTTAGTGAGCCAGATGTAGAGATCTCAAGAGATCTTACCTATGTTGAGCAGCCAGTACGGATCCTTGACATACAGATCAGGAAGTTGAGGAACAAGGAAATCCCGATGGTAAAAGTCCTTTGGAACCACCACAATATGGAAGAATGCACCTGGGAGACACGGGAGACCATGCTCCAGTAGTACCCTTATCTCTTCTAAGGTTAGTTTTATGAGTGTTTTATGTGTTTTATATGTATGTTTGTTTTGTATGCGTTGTTTGGTGAACATTCGAGGACGAATGTTCTTAAGGGGGGAGAATGTAATACCCGACTAGACTCCGATATCGGAATTCCTACCGTCGGTGGAATCTCGGATGTCGGAAATCTCTAGAAGGGTAAAATCATATTTTTTTAAAATGTTTTAATGTATTTTATGATTTTAAGAAAGAAAGAAATTGAGTTTTTGTATGAAAATACCCTTGGAGGAAAACCCATATTCGGCCGCCGAACATGCATGCGCTTCGGGAGTGCTTTAGGCTTCCGAAGGCATAAGAGGGAAATTCAGGTTCGGCCGCCAAACTTCATGTTCGGCCGCCGCACATGGCATGCATGTGGAGGCACGTTCGGCTCCCGAAGGTGGTCTGGCCAGCCACCTATAAAGGGGTCCCCTGTTCGAAATGGGCGAGCTTTTCTCCCCATTTTCGGCCAAGGTGAGTTATCTGCCGTCCCTCGTCAATTTTGAGTTTCTTCCTTCGAGTTTTCATGATTTTCATGTGTTTTCAACTTGGTTTTGAAGATTTTCGAGCAAAGAACGAGTTTTGGGAACTTGGAGATCAAAACGTTTATTTCTCCCCATCTCCGAGCTAAGATCGCCTTTCCTCTTGATTTTCAAGAGGTAAGCTTAGATCCTACCCTTCTTGTATGTTTTAAGTAAGTTCTAAGTTGTTTCATGGGGTAGAATGCATGTGTTAAAGTTTATGCATGTTGATAGGGTTTTTGTGAGTTTATGAACAATGTGAGTTGTATGTATTTATGTTTTGTGTTTGTGTAGGGGTTTAGGTTAGTTTAAGACCCTATAAGTTTATGGAAGTGTAAATGCATGTTTTGGTTGAGTTGAGAAGTTTGGGAGGCATTTGAGCACGTTCGAACCGAGTTCTGCCACTTCTGGAAGAACTCAGATTCGGCAGCCGAAGGGACTTTCAGCCGCCGAACCTGCCTGTGGAGGCAAACTTTCGGCTGCCGCACCCTACCCCAGAAAGCGAACTTTAGGCTCTGGAGGGGAGATTCGGCCGCCGAAGGTGCCGCCAAACATGCATAAGTTTCGTCTCTAGAAGGGACTTTCGGCCGCCGAGGGTGCCGCCGAAAGTCACTGAGTTTCGACTCTGGAGGGACTTTCGGCCGCCGAACCTGCCGCCGAAAGTGCCCTGTCCAGCCTTCCTTTGCATGATTTCTATGATTGTTTTAAGGTGTTTTAGGGGGGTTTTTTGGGGAGTATTTTAGAGTCATGTTCATGTTGGTTTGGTCCCTCATTTAAGTCCACCTGTGTAGGTTCAGACTCGAGGAACCAAGGACCCCAGCAGTGAGACAGTCTGTTCAGAGTTAGCCCGAGGTGAGTAGAATAAACCCTTATGCTTTAAATTAATGAAAGTTTTAGCATGAATCATGCATCATGAATGCCATGAGATATATTAGGTTGTTTGCATTAGAACTCACGAATATATTGCATTGCATATTATGATGTTGTTGTGGATGAATATTGGATGATCCATTAGCCCTCATATAATATGATGATGATACGGTATGGAAGTCCAGGAAGACCCATTCTACGTCCCTGGCATATTGGAATGATATGATATGTTATGTAAGGGAAAGACCAGGACCCATTCTACGTTCTGGCACTATTGGAAATGTAGAGGGCTATTGGTGACAAGTTCATCCTTATGTGACTTGTATGTGATGTGATGCATTCCATTATAGCATATGTTTTAAATGTTTTTACTATTCTGCTCACTAGGCTCTAGTAGCTCACCCCTTTCCCTATTCCCCCAGGTTTGCAAGTACGGGCTAGATCAGGAAGTCAAGAAGAATAAAGTCATGTGTTATGTAATAGTTAGATGTGGACATGGTGAATTGTAAAATGTTATAATGTGTTGAGCAGTCATGTAATGAAATAATGATATTGAGGATTAGAAATGGTGCTTGACCCTATATGTATGGTTATCCCTTTTGATACATGATCTATAAATTGTTTTTATGATGTTTATGTTTAACCAAGCTTAATGTATATTATGACACCCCATTGGAGCATTTGATGAGGGCTCTAGTGTGTGGTTTATGTTATGTTTATGTGCATGCACAGGTTAAGCTTGGTAAAAGAAAAGAAAAAGTTGAAAGATTTATGTATATGAATGATCATGTATGGGATTAAACAGGTTTACAGGATGTATGTTAGGCTTGCTACGGGTTCCGGCGACCTTAAATCGATCTGGATCCTAGCGGCGGTAGCGGTCCGATTTTCGGGTCGTTACACTTTACCCATCTCCTCAACACAGTGTGACCCTATTCCACTTATAGCAAAACTCGACGAATCCTCCTATGAAAGTGGTGTCCCTACTTCTAAAAGAACTCACCCATCACTCTCTCTCCCTTTTGCATGTCTCACGGTTCCTCCCCCCTTTTGTGTCTCTAGCATTCTCCACACTTTACCTTTCTTTCTCTACCTAAGAATGTAGTTAACCCAACTGCCTACAAAAAGATTTACATCACAAATAAGATATCCAAGGTTACTAACATATGGCATTTTGCCAAAAACCCTATGAGTAACAAAGATATACTCAAAGTAACTATTAAAACTTACCATATATGAAGCACCTAATAACATCATCATGATTCAACACTAAGAAATTACTAGAAGATAATCCCTCTATTTTGTCATTTTCATCACGACTCATAACATCGACTTGCCTCAAGCAACATGTACTTCTCAACATATCTCGATCCTCCTTCATTTTGACCCACTTTTGCAAAACTTTTGTTTGGTCATGAGGTCTCTTTCATGCTCAACCACACAGATAAGACCAAACTTGTCTTTTAATAATACCCATTATTCTCCAATTCCTTCTCAATGAATACACTACATGTTCACAATATCTGTTAGCATAAACTTATCAAGTCCATCACCACAACAAACCTGACTTAACAATACACAAAATATCTTGAAAAATAAATAAATATAAAGAAATATATTAGGAAACTCAAGAATCATCATACCCATTTGACGTAAGAGGATTCTCTCTCCTTACACTTCTTTGGTTCTGGATTATTACTAAGGATCTCAATCTCTCATCATTACATTGAACACCAAACCCTTCTACATGGGTTCAATGGTCCTCACTTTGATTAGTTTTCCATCATCATCCTTCCTTCTTCTGTTATAAGATAAGTGAGCTATTGGCTTTCGCAAAGTTATTACTTTGTCAAAACAAACCAAACTGTTTGTGAGCTATTCGAGACTCGGCTCGATAAAAGCTCGATCGGATTCGGCTCGTTTTCTAAATGAGCCGAGCTCGAACTCACTTTTTAGGCTCGTTTAATAAATGAGTCAAGCTTGAGCTTAGCAATATTCGGTTCGTTTAGGCTTGCGAGCTCGGCTCATTTTCAAGCTCGCGAACAGGCTCGCAAATAAGTTCATGAGCAGGCTCGCGAACAAGCTCGTGAGTTCGCAACACCAATCCCACATCGAAAGTTGAAGGGATATGGAGGATTATGACTTCCCTATAAAAAGGACAACCCTTCTATATTTTTTTCCATTAGTTTTGGATTTGAGAGACTTTAATTAAATAAAAAAAATTTTAATTTAAAAGTCTCTTAATGACCTTATAATTTAAATTTTATTTTTAATTTAAATAAATTTAAATTATATTGAGTTTGTTTATAATATAATCGAACTCAAATTCGAGTCTAACTGAGCTCAAACTCAAGTTTTTTGAATGGAGTTTGAGTTGGCTCGTTAATGTGATAAATGAGCTTATTACGAATCAAGCTCGAGTTTAATATTTATTTTATGAATCGAGTTCGAGCTTATAAATAAAGCTCGAGTCGAGCTCGAGCTCGAACTCGAGCTTTTAAATTTATTTTCTAATCGAGCCTGAGCTTATTAAAGCTCAGCTCGGCTCGGTTCGATTACAGCCCTAGATGTAACTATCGTGCCAATGTTACAATAGATTCCTCTTTGTTGCACTGTATATATGTATATTTACCTCAAAGAGAATGAACATGTTCTCAATAACTATGGCTAGTTAGCACTATCACACAGAGTTTGATACTCTTGTAATTATTGTTTGCTTTTTATCCCTCCCTAGCACTTCCCCTTCTCTAGCCATTTCGATTTATTCTTGTATTCTGTTGTCTGTTTTTATAAGTTAATTTAAGCAAGAACAATAACACCATTCTCTCCCCTCTAGACTTCCACCTATTCCTCTTCTTGATTCATTTTCATTATTGTGAAACTCAGTCTCGGTTTTCACTTTAGAATACACCCCTTCCTATTCTAGTGCTCGTTCTCTATATCCTCGTATAGGATATGTTTGAGAGATGAGACAGTTGCAACCTTTGAACTATCACCATCTCATCCATAATAATAGTTAATAATGATTCTCCCAAAACTTTTCTTACTTCGGCAGTAACAATGATGCATAACACAACAAGAATTATGAAAGCAACAACTTTCTCATTACTTAAGCGTCAAGATCAAATAGTTCACAAAAGAAAATCATAACATTTGATACCTACTGTATTTGTTTCTCATAACTACCACATTTTTTTTACTCACACACTGATAGACAATACCCTGTCGAATGCCACTTATGTTAAGTAAACTCTTGCACCACTTCGTGTTGGATAGCCACTAGTTGCTTCTTCAATACTCTCGACTACTTCTCCACTATCAAGGAACCATTATTAGTTGAAACAGAGATAACTCGTATCATTTTGAAAAAATCCACATCTATTGATGTCTCGGGATCATTAGAAGGAGAAATCATGAAATCCACCTTGCCTTTCAATGACTTCGATTAAGCGAGTTCGTCAAAGGACATACTCACATTACTCCATGCGCTGAATTTGTTTGTTTTATATATGTTTTCTCATATCATCCATTTCAATTTTAGTTGTGATCCTAACAATTGTGCCAACAGTCAATGACTCTTGTATCTGCACCATCTCTACAACATTAACTCTGATATACATGACAAAGTGCAACAATAAGCAGTTCTATACTAGCTTCGATTCTCATTTTTCTCTTAAATTCCTCAAGAAGACTTCAAGGATCTCCTCCTCCATCTCATATCTCTATTTGACACAATACTTCTAAAGATATTTCTGCCACGCTTGATCCCTTCCTCTTTGGGGTTGAGCATTCACACTTACCCTTCATCTTTCTACAAACCCTTTTTATGTATTGGTACTATTGCTATAATACCACACATCACTTGTTTGTGACAACAATATCCACAAGTTTTTTTACTGCTTCACCATTTTTTTCCATAACACAATATAACTTCATGCGGACAACACTACCATGGGAGGGGAGGAACAAGAAAGCGCAAACAACCAAAGGTTGATAACTCCGTGATTTATATTTTATGTTCCACCCTCCTTTACTCAATTTTCCTCACAAGGTCCTTCAAGGCCTTCGAAGCATTTTCGTGTAAGTAATTTGTAGAAAAATGTGACTTTCTTCATAGAGAACACTTCATAATGCTTAGTTGTGCCACTTCTATGTACATTGTTTACCACATTTTAGTCTGCTCTCCCATATACTGCTTTGGTCCATCTGCTTGGGCAACTAACACTCAGATACCAAGAGTTTAACATCTCTTTAACTCCTTGTTAATGTAACTAACTCACTCTTAATCACTCCTTGCTCTACACCATATTCCTCCATATTTCAACCTTCTCCAGGAAGGTTTTAAGCTCAGTCATGTCTCTTGAATTTATTGTCACAATCTACCAACTCTATTAAAAGTCAAATGCCATATCCTACTGTCACCCATAGGTGTTGAAAATTTCCTTCATGTACTTTCCTTATCAATCCATTGTTAGATTTCCCTAACTCTCTTAAGTATCAAATGCTACATTATTAGAGTAAAATTGCAGCCTACCTTTTGATATTACCATTTCTCATGTAAAGTGTGAACATTCTCTATCCATAGGATTTTACACTTCTATTCTTCCATAAGGTTTAACTTTGCAAGACAAACACACAGATGTCATTCTCTTTCTATCTACATCATCAAGTTCTCAATAATATTAATAAATAAGTTTATATTGACGAGAAAATTATTTACCTCCATCCCAGGACAAGGACCACACAGGGATTGGGATTTTGGGATTCCACCTTTCCCTGCTTATAGGCATTAACTCGTAATATCATGCCATTTTTTAATTGCTCCTCTGATTCACTTTTGAAGTACTGCTCATAGTCCCCCCTATGTCATATTCAATATTACTGCACCATTCCTGCAAAAACACACAAGAGGCCTTGGCCTCAATTCTATCGTAGGAGGCCTCTTGCCTCAATTTTGAATGAAATGATCTCGGGATTCTTAGATGGCCTCAAGCATTATTGGCTCATCCTCACCCTTATCACTATAGCACGATGTCATTACTCTTTCTCCAAAGGTCACTAAAAGGGAGGGTACAACACCTAGTCATTACCCTCTCTCCAAAAGACATCAAATGGAGTGTGTAGAACTAGGTCATTACCTCTCTCTAAATAGTGACCCTAGTGGAGCATGCCCCACCACTGGTCGATGTGGCCACTATAGTATGAATGCTCACATTTTTGTCGTAGCACCTTAATGCGCTTATCCTATAGTTTTAGCATCAGCTGGACTGACCTTAGCTCTCGTGTTAGCCTATCTTAGGTGGGACACTCACTGACCCAATCACAGAACTCGCAACCCTTTTCTTCAGGGCATTAGATATTCCCATAGGATCTCCTCACACTCCTCACATTGTTCATCAATCGCAACTTTGCTCTAATACCAAATGTCACGGGCCTAGATTTTAGACACTTATTTGAGCCCGTGCGACACTTAGTTTGAACACCTTTAAACCAAGTCAGCCTAAAGAATCACCCAATAACCTGAATCACAAGCAATCGTGCTAGTTAGAATTATGCAAGCCAACAATGAAGCCAACATGATGTATATATTCATAAGCCTCACAAGAGTCACAAGGAAAATAATTAATTGTGAGAATTCATAAATGGGCTACTTCTTTTCTTAAAATGGCAAACTAGTAATTGTACAAGCACATCGATTCCGTTGTTGCAATAATTCTCACATCGCAAGTAGACAGGGGGGAAGGTCTACAAGAAGTGGGGCACAACACATAAATTTCATAGGCCTACGGTAGCCAACTGGGCCCCGTCCTCACTGATGGCCAACTAGTCACTCCCCCTAAAGAGCCTTAGGAATGAAATAAACTATGGCAGAAGAAGTTATCAATATGTCTGAGGTGACACTCCTCCTTAATAAATAAATAAAAAGAAATTACAATAAATTGTCTCGGCCCTTAACTTTCTACTAATTTATCCTAATATTGCTTTTGTGAAACTCCTATGTTGAAAAATTACAATTTTGGTCCCTAAAAAACTCTAGGCCCTTGACACATACGTGTTGGAAAATCCAGAGATTACTGCAACCCAAAATACACAGTGGAAAATAAAAAATCTCTGTTTTCCTACTAGGATCCAAGTGCTTCGTTTATTTCGAAGAGAAGGATACGGGACTAACCTGTTAGACTCGACGAGAAGTTACAATTTTGGACTGATGGTGCTGCTTTTGAAATAAACACTCTCGATGGTATCCACACGAACGTCTTTTACCCTTCTAGAGTGCTAGCTCTCTCAAAGATGGATAAGCTATATGGTCTTCCAATCTGTAGCTCAAAATGATTTCTCCAAAAACGTTACTCCCACAATTCGCAGAAGAAGTTTTTATTCATTTTCAGTCTTTTATTTTCCCACAATTCTTTTTCGAAAAGAGTTGTGTTCATAACCAACTATCACAATCTCACAGATACTTAAATATCTTACGTGACAGTTTGTTTTGATAAGGAAACCGAAAATCTTTTATCTGTAACAGTTACAGATAGACTACAGATCGTTTAAATATTATTATCTTATAATAATAAATAATTAATATTAATAATAATATCTTTATTATTATTAATTATACTAATGGGCTTTTAGCCCATTAATATAGCACATCAACAACGTTCTTTTATGTGTGACACAATAGACTCACATTAATTGGCAATAGGTCCAGTCCCACCAGACCCATAAATCATAAGCGGCTTCTAGCAACACATTATGACTACTCAACTAATATGAGGATCAATAGTCCGATAAAGTCTATTTATATATTAATCCCTTTGTCACACGATATCTAGTTTGAACATAAGTCATGGTCAATGTCAAACTTATAATGTTCAAACTTGTGATTTCTCGATCTCTAAGTAGACTGATAAAATCAAATGATATTGATCACACTATCAATTCATTTGAGCATGGCCATGCATTTCTCAGTCTCACTTATCAAGGGGCCCAGAAGATATCGCTCTCAAAAAGAGGGAAAAATTCTATCTTGATTGTTCAATATCCTCTACATAATTTATATTATACTCAATCATAACCTTTATGATTGTCCGATTAAAGACAATGTTTGGTTATGTCAAAACATAACAGTCCTTATGTTGGAAACTATGACAATCTCAAGTCAAAGGATTAAGACATAACTACTTTGAGATTCACTTATAATACTAACCCATGTAGTGATCTTGACAGTGCGGTTGTCGAAGCCGGTCAAAAATAACCTTTCTGATTATCAACAATCTTACAACTGTAGATAGTGGTGAAATGATCGAATCCACAGGAAATTGATACTTACCTATCTTTCTTATCAAGACCAAGAAATCAGACTGAAAATAAATAAACTAAAAGAAAAATAAAAGTGAACTGCAAGTAAAGTAAAAAGGGGAGTTTTGAGATTGATTCAATTAAACTAATGATGAAAGCAATGAAGTAAAGCGAATAATTAAAGTAAAGGAATTCAAATATGAGAAAAGCTCTAGTTGAAGAATTGGATCCACTTCAGTTGTTGGGATTGATCATTGATACTTAGGTTCCTTTGTTTGATTCAATAAATTAGTTATGGAGATGGAAAATGCTTCTCACCACCATATCTCTCCTTAAGCATAAATTAATTAGGGAACGTCCTCTAACCAATCTCTAATCAACAAGTTGCCAAGGAACTTCCTTGGACCTTAGGCATCTAACAACTGTCAATTGCATTAAGAAATAGAGAGACCTAATTCTAGCTACCCAAACGCATGGTGATATTGCTAGATCATGCAATTTTCTTAGTTTTTACACCAAGAGTTACTTATGTTTGAACAATCCAAGCAATTACGAATTTAAAATTATCCAAACTAACAATTTATTACCTTGCAATCAAATCAATTAGCCATATTGATCAAAATAACAAAGCAACAATGGAATTAAGCAGGAGATTGAATGAATATTGAAGAAACAAAAGATAAACAACTTATATTCAGATCTCCCAATCCATAAAACAACTAAAGTATCAACCAATCTTCAACTAGAAATAAAGGTTTCAGCCACTCATGGCTGAAACAAAACAAGAAATAAAGAAAGAGATGAAGAAGAGATGTGGCCACTTGCAATCCCATATGTGTGTCCAAGGGGGTTGATAGAGCATATTTTAGTCCATTTTATTATTATGTTCTTGATGTTTATTTACATCTTTTCTGCTTAATTTTGTGGTTTTAATTATGTTTTGCAGATATTAGGTGTAAAGAGACAATATGGAGAAAATGCTCTTAAAACTGCCAAAAAGTGTCAAATATGGAAAGTGTCAAATAAGGAAAGTTTCCAAATAAGGAAAGTTTTCAGAAAAGGAAAGTTTTCAAATGAGGAAAGTGCAGAAGCAAAAGCAAACAAGGAAAGCTCAGTTAGAAGATTATTTGAAATTCAAATCGCAGATCTTCCTTTCCTTGTTCAAGGATGTGCACACACTGCAGCAATCATATCTTTCTATTTAGGCAGCAAGACCTCAAAGAGATGCTCTTCCTCTTCTGCGTTCAACATTCGAATTTCAAAAGAGACTCCACCTAAAAAGGAATATATGGACAGCATATCTTTCCCTTTGAAGATCAAAATTCATGCATCCTTCCTATTCAGAAACAATATGCGCGCTTTCCTCTTCTAAGAGCCATCTGCGCGCCACCTTCCTTTTCTGCAATAACTTGGGCAACAAGTTGAGCATGGGCAGCACCTTGGGCAGCCTCTACACTAATTAGGAAGCAAGGTTAGCATCTGAACTTATTTAGGAAGCACAATCTGCGCCTCCTTCCTTTTCGGAGACCAAACCGCGCGCACCAACTTCCTTCCGCAAAGCATTCGCGCGCAGCCTTCCTTTTGAAGCTAAAAAACGCGATTCTTTCCTTTTCAGACACAACTTGGGCAGAAAATACCTCTTGGGCAGTAAGTATGACCTTGGGCAACACTTTTCAACTATAAAAAGCCACATAAGGAGCCTCTACATGTCCTTAACACTCTCCTTGGGAGACACCTATGGGATTCACATCTCTTCTTCTACCTTTCTTATTTTCTTTTATTTTTATTTTTGTTTCATCCATGAGAGGCTTAAACCTCTTATTCTAGTTGAAGATTAGGTGATACCTTAGTTGTTTTATGGATTGGGAGACTTGATCAAACATTGTTTAACTTTTGGTTGTTCAATATTTATGCAATTTCATGCTTGATTTCACTATTGCTTTGTTGTTTAGATCTACGTTGATTCTTGATTGCAAAGTGATAATATGTTAGTTTGGATGATTTAAGTTCGTAATTGCTTGGATTATTCAAACATAAGAACACTTGGTGTAAAAGCTAAGGAAGTTGCATGATCTAATGTTGTCACCATACGTTTGGGTAACTAGGATTAGATCTCTCTATTTCTTAATGCAATTGACAATTGTTTTGATGCCTAAGGCCCAAGGACGTTCCTTGGCAATTTGTTAATTAGTAGTTAATTAGAGGACGTTTCCTAATTGGTTTAATCATAAGGAGAGATAATGGTGGTGAGAAGCGTCTTCCATCTCCATAACTAATCTATTGAATCAATCAAAGGAAACTAAGTGTCAATGATCAATCCCAACAACTAAAGTGGATCCAACTCTTCAACTAGATCTTTCTTATTATTTATTTCTCTTTTATTTTTATTATTTGCTTTATTTTTATTGCTTTCAGTTTTAGATTAATTAAATCAATCTCAAAACCCCCCCCATTTTACTTTCAGTTTAGTTGGTTTCAGTTTTATCTCGTTTCAGTTTATTTCTCTTTCAGTTTATTTTTGCACTCAGTTTTATCTCGTTTCAGTTTTATCTCGTTTCAGTTTATTTCTCTTTCAGTTTATTTTTGCTTTCAGTTTTATCTCGTTTCAGTTTATCTCATTTCAGTTTATCTCGTTTTCAGTTTTCTTCTTTTTCAGTTTATTTTTGTTTCAGTTTATTTTATTAGTCTTGATAAGGAAAATAGGTAAGTTCTCAATTCCCTGTGGATTCGATCCTTTCACCACTATCTACAGTTGTAAAATTGTTGATAACCAGAAAGGTTATTTTTGACCGGCTTCGACAACTGCAAGTCAGGGGTGTAGAAAAAGCATGGGGAGGCTCCTTATATGTCTTTTTATAGTTGAAAGTGTTGCTCTAGGTCCTTACTTGCTGCCCAAGTTGAATTCTTGGCTGCCCATATGCTGCCCATGCCGCCCATATCTTGCATTAATGAGGTGGAGCCTCTCTTTTGAAATTTGAATTTTGAATGTGCAAGACATGAGGTGGCATATGTGACTTCTTTGGCTTCTTTGACAAGCTGAATTTTGAATTTCAAAATCTGAATATGCATATTGAAGATTTGGCTTCTTTAATAAGGAAAAGGATTTTTGAAGATCTTGAATTTCAAACTGCCCTGTTGACTGTACTTTTCTTATTTGGCACTTTCCTTATTTAGCACTTTCCTTATTTAGCACTTTCCTTAATGAGCTTAATCTTGATTTTGAATTTTGAATTCTCTTAAGGATTTGAAATTTGAATTTCAATTTACTTTCTTTATTTGGCTCCTTTCAATGTGCACTTGGCATGCTTGCTCTTTTTTGCTCTATTTTAGGCAGTTTTAGGGGCATTTTCACCAAATTGTCTGTTTACACTATTTTCTGCAAAATAAGATTAAAATCACAAAATTAGACAGAAAAAGTGTAAATTAACATCAATAACATTATGATAAAATGGTCTAAATTTGGACTGATTAAATACCCCCACACCTAGCCTTTTGCTTGTCCTCAAGCAAATAAACATAGTCAAACAAGCTATCTTTGCTACTTGATCCTTTATTTCCACTTAAACTCTTACTCTAGACCCCTATTTTGAATCATTGCAGTGAAGAATGTATGCATCAAGGTTACTCACCTTCTTTCCTTGTCTCCCTTTACCTACCATGGCTAGTATTTGTTTTCCTCAAGAGAGAGATTACTCATGTACATATTATTTGTTCAATTAAGACTCTTTCTAGCTTTCAGAGTGATTTTCCCTTACCTTGAAGTACTTTATTCAGCCTTTTGCACTTTAGTCTTGCTTGAAAAAAATCACCAACCTTTTGACGTGAAGGTACATATTTGTGATACTCACCCCCAATTACTCAGTTGGTCACCTGTCCAAGTGGCTACTAGCTCTGTTCATAGTCTTTTGACCATTGGAACAGTTTTTTAATTTGTGCTCATGAAGTCTAGGCCTTGGCCGAATTTCTCATCTCAATGATTTGGACAAATCAACACCAATTGCTAAAATAAGTCATATTAAGTTCATTCACACATCTTTCAATTTATTCTCTCTAATGAGTGTCATCAATATATTTTTCACCATGGTAAGCTCAAAGATTCAATTCAAAAGGCAATTCCCAAACATGAATACAACTCACTGCAATTGATTCAACTTAAGTTTAAAGAGTTATCACATCAATGGGGTCATGGAAAGAAAGCTCATCCAACATAGTCTATGAGTTTGAGTAAAGCAAATCAAAACAAAAAAGAAAAAAAAAAAAAAGAAAACTGTGGCTACATGTGTGTGTTATTGAAAGCGAAAATAATAAAAAAACAAAAAATTCAGACTGTGGCTATTCAAACTAAAATTGAAAGCAAAAATGACTAAAAATAAAAATTCAGAGATATGCACCCCCACACCTAATTCATGCATTGTCCTCAATGTAATGAAAAATAAAGTTCAAAGGAAACTGAGTACTCCCCTAGTGTGGTTTGTGTGGTGCGCCCTTGTTTAAGGTCACGGGCTGGACCTTCTCCATTTGATCAAGACTCAAGTAATTAGGGGAGAAAAAAGGGTCCCAACTGCATTAAATAAAAAGTGTAGCACGTATTTTGATTTGGTCATAACCCATCCTATTTCTTTCATGTACTCATGAAGTAACATGATTAGCTTCTCCTTTTTCAAATGAGGTGTGCCTCTAGCCCTTATGTTTGCATTTTTGAGATGATTGGGCAGTACTTTGAATTTCAATTCATATTTCTCTACAGGTGGCTGCAATTTGGTATTGAATTTGGATAAAACAAATTCTACCTTATCCGATGGTTTGGGTGGGCATTGATCTGCATGCTCCTTTGGTTTGGACAATTGGAATTCCATTTGTTCCATGTGCACACGGGCTATTTGCGTTGGCTGTCTGACTGAGCTAGATTCAGCTTCCTCCTTCTGCGCAAGACCTATTTGCATTGGAAGGCTGGAGGGACTGTTCTGCGATTGGAGCTACAGAGGTGCGCATTGTCCATGATCCTTCTGCGACTGATCCTGCGATCCAAGCTGAAAGGATGCAACTGGACTTCCCTCTTTCTGCACAAGATTGCAGTCCATCTGTTGGATGCAGCAGACAGTTTCTTTCAGTTTTGGCTCTTTTGGCTTTCTTCACCTATTTGGCTAGCCTCCCTGCAAAAATCATTGTTTAGCACATCATCTTGATTTATATCAAAAACTTTTTGGTTCAAACAATCAATGATATCTAAACTATCAACAGGTTCTGTTTGACCAGTTTGTTTGGACAAACGGTTTTCTGGTTGTGTTTCTTCGGCAGTTTGTTCTTGTACTTGCGAACTTTCATCATCAACCTTAGGATCTTGGAGCTCTTCCTCTCTTCTTAACATGTTTGCATTTAATAAGGTGGCCATTTGTCCTATCTACTGTTGGAGGCTTTGCACAGAAACTGTCAATGTCTCTATCATCTTCTCAAGGTGCTGGTTGGAACTTGGAGGTGCTGCTTGGGCTTGATTTCCTTGATAATTTTGGTAGCTGTTAGCTCCAGCATAGCCGTAGTTTGGATGGTCTCCCCAACCTGGATTTTATGTGTTAAGGTAGGGATCATGTCTTGGCTGTCTATAGAATCCTCCAAATGTATATACTTGTTGGTCATCCTCATAAAGTGTAGGACATTGATCAGTTGGATGTCCTATATATGCACAAATCCCACATGGTCTGATTCGCTGAAACTGTTGAGCTTGTTGAGCTTGACCTATGACATAACTTTTCACAACAGAGGTTAGTTTAGAAAGTTGAGCAGTGAGAATATATGTACTTACCTCAGCCATGAATCAATTTCTTGAGTTCAGATCTAGTCATGAAATAAAAATAAATAAGTTAAATCAATTCCCCGGCAACGGCGCCAATTTTACTGTGCTGGTTGTCGAAGCCGGTAAAAAATAACCTTTCTGATTATCAACAATCTTACAATTGTAGATAGTGGTGAAAGGATCGAATCCACAAGAAATTGATACTTACCTATCTTTCTTATCAAGACCAAGAAATCAGACTGAAAATAAATAAACTGAAAGAAAAATAAAAGTGAATTGCAAGTAAAGTAAAAAGGGGGGTTTTGAGATTGATTCAATTAAACTAATGATGCAAGCAATAAAGTAAAGCGAATAATTAAAGTAAAGGAATTCAAATATGAGAAAAGCTCTAGTTGAAGAATTGGATCCACTTCAGTTGTTAGGATTGATCATTGATACTTAGGTTCCTTTGTTTGATTCAATAAATTAGTTATGGAGATAAAAAACGCTTCTCACCACCATATCTCTCCTTAAGCATAAATTACTTAGGGAACGTCCTCTAACCAATCAGTAATCAACAAGTTGCCAAGGAACGTCCTTGGGCCTTAGACATCTAACAACGGTCAATTGCATTAAAAAATAGAGAGACCTAATTCTAGCTACCCAAACGCATGGTGATATCGCTAAATCATACAATTTTCTTAGTTTTTACACCAAAAGTTACTTATGTTTGAACAATCCAAGCAATTAAAGACTTAAAATTATCCAAACTAATAATTTATTACCTTGCAATCAAGAATCAATTGGCCATATTGATCAAAATAACAAAGCAATAATGGAATTAAGTATGAGATTGCATGAATATTGAAGAAACAAAATATAAACAACTTATGTTCAGATCTCCCAATCCATAAAACAACTAAAGTATCAATCAATCTTCAACTAGAAATAAAGGTTTCAGCCACTCATGGCTAAAACAAAACAAGAAATAAAGAAAGAGATGAAGAAGAGATGTGGCCACTTGCAATCCCGTATGTGTGTCCAAAGGGGTGTAGAAAAAGTATGGGGAGGCTCCTTATGTGTCTTTTTATAGTTGAAAGTATTGTCCTAGGTCCTTACTTGCTGCCCAAGTTGAATTCTTGGCTGCCCATATGCTGCCCATGCCGCCCATATCTTGCATTAATGAGGTGGAGCCTCTCTTTTGAAATTTCAATTTTGAATATGCAAGACATGAGGTGGCATGTGTGACTTCTTTGACTTCTTTGACAAGTTGAATTTTGAATTTCAAAATCTGAATGTGCATCTTGAAGATTTGGCTTCTTTAATAAGGAAAAGGATTCTTGAAGATCTTGAATTTCAAACTGCCCTGTTGACTGCACTTTTCTTATTTGGCACTTTCCTTATTTAGCACTTTCCTTAATGAGCTGAATCTTGATTTTGAATTTTGAATTCTCTTAAGGATTTGAAATTTGAATTTCAATTTACTTTCTTTATTTGGCTCCTTTCAATGTGCACTTGGCATGCTTGCTCTCCTTTGCTCCATTTTAGGCAATTTTAGGGGCATTTTCACCAAATTGTCTCTTTACACTATTTTCTGCAAAATAAGATTAAAATCACAAAATTAGGCAGAAAAACTGTAAATTAACATTAATAACATTATGATAAAATGGTCTAAATTTGGACTGATCATATCTCAATGCGGGTCTATCCAATACTTTATTCTCTAACAAGTATCTATGATTATTGAATTATATCAATATATACATAATCATCTCATGATTATCAATCAATAATCATACTAGTCTTGTTTTATTATTATCACCATAATAATAACTAGGGATGTTAATCATTATTATGTAACATGCAAATAAATAATAATGATAGTAAAACCTTTTTTTTATTAATAACCAAAATGACATATAAAAAGGTCCAAGATAATGGCCTAGGGCAAATACACTAACAATACGGTGCAGTTTTGCGATGAGCAGACAAATGAAGAGAAGCTGAGGCACAATCTAGATGCCTTAGAAGAACTATGAGACATGGCTAGCATCAGAACGATTGCTATCAATGGCAAGCAACCTGGTACCATGATCACAAAGTCAAGGAGAGAGTACTTAGAATGGGAGATCTGGTCTTAAGGAAGTTCGACACCATGGGCAAAAAGGAAGGCCAGGAAAACTCGCTCCGACATGGGAAGAACCCTTTAAGGTCATTCAGGTTGTATGGCCGGGGGTATTCCATCTAGAAGACCTTAACAGGAAGAAAGAGCCACATGCCTAGAATGTACAACACCTTAAGAGGTACTATGTGTAAATTTATACAAATTTAAATTTTTTGAATAAAATCTCATCAATTTTCTCCTAACGAGACTGTTAACTTTTTTACCTTAAAACAAACTACGATGAAAGGTGGCTTAAGGGCACAAATCTACATCACCCAGTTAGTGCCCTGGAGTCTTAAAAGGCTTCTCGATGTGTAGGTCATCAGGACCATACTACACGTCCTCATCATTCGAGTCGTACTTTGTTACATGAAGAGCACTCAAAGGCTTGCTCATCACGACCAGCTTTCAGCCTAATAATATAGTCGTTGGCATAGAAATGCATAGCAAAACTAAGAATCTTAGATTTATGGTCATCAGATTCCAAGTACTTTCGATATTAAGTTCTAGCGATGGCCTCAATATTATGATGCACATCTACAATGACCTTCCCATACTCCTTGCAGCGAGTAGAGAGTTTTGTAACCTCTAGTTTGTACTGATTATTTATAGCATCACTGTTGCAGGCATCCTCTCGAGACTTCTCCAAATCTCGTTGAGCACATTTTAATTTTTCAGACATTTTCCCAAGCTCATCTTCAAGATAGGTAGTCTGCAAGAGAAAGCCCTAAATTTGCAACATCGCATTAGCATTAACCCATGACAATCAAGCCTTTGCTTTAGATTGTTCTTTGGCCAATTGGCCCTCCAGTTGAGCAGCCTGGTCATTCTGGAGACAGCTATACTTGAGAAATTCATTTAACTACTTCAACTCGGCCTCATGCACCTCATTCAAGGAAGTAGTGATGCAAACAACTTCTTCCTGCTTGGCCTTTTAAATCTCATCGCAAGTTGCTTCCCGGGCACCCTTCATTTTTTATTCCAGCTCAATAAGAGTGCTAGGGACCTGTGACATAAAGATCGGTAAGAACCACAAGATAAAGGGAAAGAAACCAAATAAGAAATGACATCCTACCAAAAGGACTTATCTCTTGTAGTCAACAAAGAGCTCCTTGATAGGCTTTGAGTCGCTAGTCCTTGCTTGGGCACTAGATTTGACAGGATAATAAAAAATGCCCAAAAGGCGACGGTCAGTAATATTAGGAGAGGCTCCAAAAATGTGATTATAGAGCAACTCTATGATAGAAGCAGGTGTAGACTCCCCATTCAACTGTTAAGTGAACCCTAATTCGTGAGGAACAAGAGCACGATGCAGCTCTAGGTTGATACCAATAGACGAGTCCCATTTGCCTCTGCTTACTAAGTCTGGGGTGCCCTTGCTTGGTGCCTTAGGAAAGGCTCTAACCTTTGATGATTGGAGAAGGAGAGACTCCTTGACCAACTTCCTCTTCTTTCTTTAAGGAGGTGGAGGATTAAAGCCCTATGAAAGAGCTTGAGAATTCTTCCTTAACAGTGTCTCAAACCTATCTTCCTTAAATGAATAGTCAAAAGAAACCGCTTGAAGGGGAGGATCATTAGTCACAATAGGAGGATCCTGATGACTGCGCTTCTCCTCATTCAGGACAGAGAGATCCTAATGACCATCCCTCTCCCTAGAAACCCACTGAGAATCACCCACAGCCACAACCTCTAAGGGATTCACTAAGGCCAGAGGTTGCTCCTCATCACCTCGAAGCTCTAGAAACAGCATGTCGTGCACATTCTCCATTGTCTTTCAAGCAGTGAACTACTTAACAACTTACTTGATGAAGTCCCTTAACAAAGTGAAATTCTTAGGCATGGTGATCTTCTCCATAAGGACGTTGGAAACTGTAAACCAAGAAAATAAGTTTAATCAAAAAAGGAGAAAGCAAGAAATGTAGAAAATTAAACAATATATACTAGCAACATAACAATTGTCCCCAAGAGGAAGTTGCAGACACTTGAAAACATTGTACTTGTAGGGAAGAGAGTTCAGCCAAGCAAAATATAACTGCTCCCACTCAGAAATGTGAGGAAAAATATCGCACTTAGTGTCGATATCGCCCCAAGCTATATCGAAGCCCCAACTTTGCTCCTCCTTTAAGCGCATAGTGGCAAAGCTCTCGACCTAGAGGTGAATAGAATCTTTATGGCCCGTGAAAATAGATAGACCATATGACCACTAAAGTTCTAAAATCAATTATTCAATCGGAGGATTCTAAGAGTGACCTAAAGAGGTTTATTGATGGTCTGAATCTCCATCACCAACATACTGCTTCGAAGGCACATATGAATAGAATGGAGTTGGGAGTTAGCATCCTAGGCGACACCTGGTAAAATCAAAACACTTTGACAAAGAAACGAGAAAGTAGAAAAGATAGATCATAGTCAAATTGCTTCAAAAAGGAAACTATTTTTTCCCATATTGAGCATTGACTAGCCTAGGAGGAGGAGGAAAAGAAAACATGGCAATTCTTTCGAAGGGATGAGGAGCCATAATTTGATACGAGTTTGTAGGAAGCAACTCCTTAGGAATAGACCTATGGAAATTACTTGGGGTAACATTAGATTACAATCTCTCTACAATGAAAATTCTATGGGACCCATGGTAGATAGAACGTACCTAAGTCGAGAATTCTAAAAAAGAAGAATGAAGAAAAAAGAGGGGATGTCGAAGCTATGGAAAATCTCAAAAGCCAAAATGACTCATAGCGGTGAAAAAGGGGTTTTTATACTCGCAAGATGCATTAATAACTGATCACTAACCCTAATGGTGACGTTTTAGCTTTTTTAGGAAATCATTATTGGCATTTATAGTGTCTCTTCAAAACACAGTGGCGGTTGTGCCCATTTCAAATTGCTATTTGATAACCGAATCATGTCTGATTTGTAATTTGAATTTATTAGTTTATTCACTCCTCTGATCGTCATAAATAACTGTTGAAAAAGTGAAAGGATATCTAATAACATATAAAATGCGAATCCTCCTAAGATCAGGATATGTATATCACGAGTACTAATCACGAATTAATGACTTATTGGTATTGACTAAGCTCCTAATATACACGATCTTCCAAGATTCTAACCTGATGCCAACACCTCAAACTTTAGGGCTCTCATTAGACGAGTACTTGATCTTCGATTTCTAGCTTCCATACCAGGTTTTAAATGTGCATGCTATCATAACTTGACATAACGTGTGTGTCAGGAATGACATGGTCCGAGTTGATTGAGCATTAATGAGTCAATTGTCTTACATTAATAAGCTAGCTGAAAAGGTCTGCCAAAAGTGTTATCATCCCATCAAAAAGGACAAATGACCAGCATACCATATGTGGCACTAAATATATCTACCCCTGCTACTCAAAAGAAAGGATAATCTTCTTTTTTTTCTTCCAAAGAATACCATTTATTCATCTGCAACTAAAGAACCTTAACCTTCCTAAAATATATCATACAGTTTCATTACTCTCATTTGCTATTCTGATCACTTACTTGAGTTCATTTACACTTTAAAAACTCTTTTAACCTTATCAAGTGTCATAATCTTATCACCCCGAATTTTATCAGTTTTATTCAAGTAATAATCAATTAAACATTGAAATAGTAATGACAGGAACTGTCCCGAGTTTGTCCCTACAGAAGTAACTACCACATTGAAATTCACATTCACAAATTACAAAAAAAAAAAAAAAGAAAGAAAAAAGAGGGGGGAGCGTAATTTCGAAGGGAAACTGTTTTGTTTACTCAAACATGTTCTTGTTCATCATCATGCCTCATCAATGATTGTGACATTTACGTATATATATATTCTCTCGTATTCACATCCAAGGCGGCAAATATGCTTCCATTCAGCTTTCTCTCGATTCCTCCAATACCTCTCCAACGAACAACTCTCTGTAATCAGATTCTCTAGATAGCTTTATTTTTAATCCAGCAGCCCCTTAGGTCTTAACTTCGTATCCAATGGTCCATCCTCTGCAACCTGATTCTTTTCCAGAGTCCCGCTCAGGGGCGAAGCCAGGTTGGGATCATGTACTCCTTAAAAATTTTTAAATTATTTAAGTGTATTTAAATAATTTTATATAAAATAAAAATAATTATCCTTAAATTTTTATATATTTAAAAATTTTATTAATTAACTTTATTTTAAAATTATTTAATTAAAATATTTTATATATATAAAATCAAACTCTTTAATCCTGTTATCAAATAAATCTTTATTTGTCTTTAATATTTATACTATTAATTCATTTAATTTTAATTATTTATTTTATTTTTTATTTTTTTATTTTTTCAATTTAAAAAATTTATTTTTTATTTTTAAAATTTCAACACCAAAACATAAAATTTTTATTAAATTATTCACTTATTATGTGTTTTAATGCTATTTTTATTATTAAAAAATAATTATCTCACTTAATTTCTAATCTATTTATATAATTAAAATTATTTATTAAATTATGTAAATTTAAAAAAATATATTTTTAATTTTTATAAATAAAAGTGTTGTATTAATAATGTTTTATTAATTAATGAGTTTCATGAGTTATACAAATTTAAAAAAAAATAATTTAAATTTAGAAAATATAAATTTAATTGATAATAGATTAGATAATTTAAATTTAAAAATTTTTAAATATAATTAAATATGGATAATAGATTAGATTATTTAAATTTAAGAAAAATAAAATTAAAATATTATTTCTATAATAATGGATTAAATAATTTAAATTTAATTAAAAAATTTATAAAAAATATTATATTAAATTATTATGTTATTTTAATAATTTTTCTTTTATAAATTTATGTGTCACAATTATAATTGAAATATTTTTTTCTATAATAAATATTGTTAATCGTCAATTTCATAATAAAATGAGAGATGGATTATAAATAATTGATTGTTGATTTATTTTTTAATATATTTATAAATATTAAAAATAAAATTATTATTAATATATTTTAATTAATAAAAATAAATAAATTATAATATTTTATTAATTTTTTATAATTTTTTAATATATATTTATTTTATGTATTTTATTTTCATTGATGATTTATTAAAATTAGATCTTAGAATTAAATTTCAAAATCTGTCACTTGTCCCACCTTGAAGTCGATGTTGTTCAACTTATCATCCTTGAATCAAAGGATATAACAATTGAAGATTTATTGGATAAAAAAATTTAAATATTTATTATTTTTTATATTTATATTTAATTTTAAAATTTTTTATAATAAAGTTAATTTTTTATATTTATCTTAATTTTACTTATTTATTTTAATAAAAAAATTATTAATCTGATGTCATATAAAATTATTTTTAAAAAAAATTTATTAAATAAAAAAATAAAATATTTATGTTAATTTATATTTATATCTAAAATTTTAAATTTTAAATAATAAAATTAAAATATTTTTATTTTATCTCAATTATAATTAAGAAAAATAAATTGAATATAAAAAGTTATTAAAAAATTATAATATAATCTCTGAAATTTTATTTGATTAATAAAATAGTTATTAAAATATATATTTTTATTTTAACAATCATTTTTTTAATTATATTATTTAATTTTTCTAAACACGTTGTAGTTTAATAAAAAAATTAAAATTTAAAAAGAATTATAATATAAATATATAATATTTTTTTATTTAATATTATTAATATAAAATACAGTTTTTATCTGATCAACTAAAAAATTGATATACACCATAAATATAATTATTATATAAATGAGCAAAATAAAAATATTAAATATCTCAAATAATATTAAAAGATGTGTTGTTAATATATTTAAATTTTTATAAAAATCATAAAAAATAACTTTACATAATAAAATATATATTTAATATTATTAATATAAAAATAATTTTTATATACTAAAAATATATACCTATTATATTTTATAATGGTGAGTATAAATTTTTAATGAAATATTTTAATATATAATATTTATATGTGATATTTTATATAATAAAAATTTATTTATAATAAATATTTATTTAATGTTACATATAATAAATATAAAATAATTTTATTTTTAATATAAAATTTAAATTAAAAGACTATATATTTATTCATATAAAATTTTAGGGATTATATTATAATTTATTATTAATTTTTATATATTTAATTTAATTTTTTTAATTATAATTGTAGTAAATTAAAAAAGATTTAATTTTATTATATAAAATTTAATTCTAAATATAAATATAAATATTTAAATTTTTTTATTTGATAAATCTTTTAAAGAATAATATTTGTCGCATGATACGTAAGTTATAAATTTTTTAATTAAAATTAAGGTAAATATAAAAAAAAAATTTTATTGTTAAAAATTTTAAAATTAAAATATAAATATAAAAAATACTAAACCTTTTTTTATTTAATCACTAGTGCATAATATAATTCACAATCGTTTCACATTTTTGCTTTCCAATAATTTAGGACGTTTTAATATTTATTTTTTTTTCACTCATATACTTAATTTAATAGTAAATTCATTTAAATAAATTAAGTAAATTTAAAAAAATTCATATTTGATTTTTCATCTTTAATTTTTAATTTAAAAAAATTAAAAAAAATATTTAATTTATTTTTAAAAGGCAAGTGGTAGCATGCCGGGTTCCATTTGACGACAGCGATATCCGATAGTGGGGCCTACAGTTCAGATATTACCATTTGCGTTCAGAGGTTTAGGGTGGGGTCTGGGCTTCTTCTACTTAAAAGTGATTAGAGACTTAGAGTCGTCACCTTCTACTTCTACTGTCTCATGTTCAAGGTGCTCGATTACTGTGAGAAAGCCGGTCGTCGCCAATACGCTTCCGGGAATTAGCCGCCGACATTTTAGATAAAGCTTGTTCCTCCTTTTTGAACTTCTTTTTTAATTAATATGCTACCATTGTTTTTAGGTATTTTATACAAACTGAAAGGACTCGGTTCAGGTGGCAGTTTCTTTCTCTTAAAAGTTGAAGATTCAGATATTCAGAGGTGTTTTCGGATTCAGGGTATTTATAATTTTGCCCATTAAGTATTTACATTATGTGCTACATAAAAAAAAAAAAAGTGAAATTAATTGTTTCTGGAAATTTAAATTTATATCTTCATTTAGTTTAACAATAAAATCCAAATTTTAATATTAGTCAAAATTTTAATCAATGCTTTAAACTAAATTATAAAAAAAATAGTTAACAATAAATTAAAATATGATTCTTAAAATTTTATTTAATTAATAAAATTTCTATAAATAAATATTTTCTTTTAATTATATCTCTATTTCTTATTGTAAAAATCAACGATATTCCTTTTTTTTCAATTATATTAATTATCCCTTCAATAAATAAAGAATTATGAAAATTATTTTTTAAATTATATTTACATTTTCATTAATAAATACTAAAAACAAAATAATTTTTTAATTTAATTTTAAAAATAATTACTTTCACACACTTATATTTTACCTTAATTAATTAAAATATTTTTATATTATATTAAATATCACTATGATTTGATTTCGTTAATTTAAAAAGACATATATTAGTGTTTATCATTTTTACTATTAATATTCTAATCAAATGTTAAAATACTTATTTTTATGCCAGAAATTACTCATTTTGATAACAAATAAAATTATTTCTTCAAACTCTTATTAAAGAAAAACCTGTTTTCCCCTTATCTTCATTGGAACCTATTTTTATATTTTCTCTGATTTTTTTTTTCTCTTTCGGTTTTCTCTATCAAGTCATTTCTCATCCTAGAACTCACAATTTCGTTAATTTTCACCTCTGAGTATTCTAAGTGGAACTAGTACAAGCCAATCCAATGGATTAAGGAAGCTCCCATATTTATTTCTCTCGTTTTTCCATGAAAAATTAAAACAGGCTCTCTTTTATCTGCTGTTGTGTTAGGGTTACATGTTGGGTTTACTTTGCTGCTGTGTTCCAATACTATTTTTATGTGTTTTATTCTTTTGCACAATTGGTGGTGTTCTCTGTTGATTTCCCTTTTCTTATCTTGGAATCAAGTGGTCTTGGGTTTTCTAGTAAAAGAAGGCATGCAAATAAATGAATTAAAAAACTAGTATCTAAGCTTTTGCGGAACTTCTTCAATTTCTAATGGTTGTATGGGAGGCATTCTTTGATTTCTAATGGTAGTATACGAGAAAGTCTTGCTGGTTGGAAACACAATGTTCCAATAAGAGAGGGCTGATTGTTTTTAGATTTTATTGCATTCTTAAGGATGTTGATTCCTTGCTATCATTCTCAAGGAATCCCTCATGTTATGAAGTTTTATGGAGTTGGATTGTAACATGGATTGTGTCATAGGGAGGATATTGTTTTTTGAGTTTTGATTCTTCCAGTTTATGCTTTTTCATCATTAGTCTTTAAGAGCTTTGGGAATTCTTGGCCTGTTGAGGTTTTCGTAGCTTAACTTGTTTATGTTTTATTCTTGCTGGTTTAAACTATGTTTTTCTAGGTTCTTTAGGTAGGTGTTAGGTGTTAAACTAACAAATCTAGCGATTACAAAAATTTACTAGAAAGGGAAGGGCGCTTGGGAGAAGAAAGAGAGAATTAGAAGAATTAGAGAGAGAGAAAAGATAGAGAAAGAGAGAGAAATTTTGGCTTTATTGATTATGAATACCTGAATAGGCCTTATTCATCTGTTTATATACAAGTGCCAACTCAGCTTATTACTTATTACTATATCTAGTCCTCTTATATGTAACAATACCCCTTTCTTGAGCACATACTTGTCCGAAGGAATGTGCAAAGTCTGGAAATTGTGCGATCATGAAGGATAGGTCCTCCCAGGTAGCTTCTTTCGGAGAAAGGTTTTGCTATTGAACTAACACTTTAGGCACCAATTGCCCGTTTCGAAGTATCACTCTAGCTTGAAGGACTTGCTAGGGAGCTATCACCACTTCATCTCAAGTGAATACCGGCAACTGTCGCAAGGGTACTACTTCACCTCCAATCCTCTTTTTCAACGAGGAGACATGGAAGACTGGATGCCAAACAGTTCCAGTTTGTAAACAACAGGTCCCACTCTAGACGGTACTTTGAAAGGACCAAAGTACTTAGAAAAGTTTGAGAGCTTTCCTCACAGCAACTAAGCTTTGCCTATATGGTTGAAACTTTAGATAAACTCAGTCTCCCACTTGAAATTCCCTCTCCGTCCTCTTCTTGTCAGCTCGTTGTTTCATTCTATTCCTTGCAACTTCCAAATTATCCTTCAAAATGTTAGTCATTTGCTGTCTTTGTTTAAAGAAATCCTCCACTGATCCTACTGAAATACCTTCAAAAGGAATTATTGGTAGCATAGGGGGATAATACCCATAAAGAGCCTCAAATGGTGTCATTCTAATGGAGCTGTGATATATAGAGTTATACCACCATTCTGCAAGAGAGAGCCATTTAGCCCAAGAGCTAGGTCTGTCATGAGTCATACACCTCAAGTACCCCTCCAAACACTGGATCTTTCTATCTGTCCATCTGTTTGGGGATGGTATGCAGTGCTATAACTGAGAGTGGTGCCTAAGATCTTGAAAAATTCTTTCCAAAATAGGCTTGTAAAAAGCTTATCTCTATCGAAGACTATGGAATTGGATGCCCCATTTAGCTTGTAAATGTTATCCACAAACAATTTGGCATAGAAGCAGCAGTAAATGGGTGAGACAAGGCAATAAAATGCACATACTTGGTAAATCGACATACAACTACTAAGATGGTGTGTTTGCCATTTGACTTGAGTAATTGTTCAATGAAATCCATTATGAGGTGCTGCCAAGCTTGTGAGGGTAAGGGTAGAGGCTGCAAGAGGCTTGGTGCATTGCAATGCTTCCCTTCGTGTCGAGCACATTGATCACATTTCCTGATCCAAGTCAAGACATTTGTCTGCATACTAGGCCAGCAAAACTGTTGCTTCAGCCTGTGATACATGGATTAACCCCTGAATGACCTCCCAATGCCGAACTGTGGTACAAGAAAATGAGTTTCTCCCTTAAATCAGTAGCGTTTCCCATAAAGATTTGATCCTTATAATACAACAGACCCTGCTTCAATTGGAAGGGATTGGCAGTAGTAGCATCAATGGACAATTGAGAAATGAGTTTAGCAGCCTTAGGGTCTTGCTCATAACTATTGAGGATGGAGAGCAACCAAGCGGGTTTAGTCGTAGCAGTCAAGCTATATAGCTGGTGGTTGGGAGAAGTAGGCCTTCTTGACAAGGCATCAGCCACTTTATTATCTATGCCCTTTTTGTATAAAATTCTATAGTCAAGCTCCAATAGTTTTGATAGGCCTTTCTTGTAACGACCCGGAAACCGGACCGCTACCGGCGCTAGGATCCAGATCGACTTAAGGTCGCCGGGACCCATAGCAAGCCTGACATATAACCTGTAAACCTGTTTAATCCCATACATGATCATACATATACATAAACATGTAAGCTTTTTCATTTCCTTTACCAAGCTTAACCGGTGCATGCACATAACTATAGACATAAACCACACACTGGAACCCTCATCAAATGCTCGAATGGG
The DNA here is from genome assembly GCF_001659605.2 of Manihot esculenta. Taxonomy (NCBI): domain Eukaryota; kingdom Viridiplantae; phylum Streptophyta; class Magnoliopsida; order Malpighiales; family Euphorbiaceae; genus Manihot; species Manihot esculenta. The sequence continues at coordinate 20,480,854 of NC_035162.2, read as the reverse complement.
GTATCATAACATACATTAAGCTTGGTTAAACATAAACATCATAAAACATTTTATAGTTCATGTATCAAAAGGATAACCATACACATAGGGTCAAGCACCATTTCTAATCCTCAATATCATTATATAATCTGACTGTTCAATACTTTACATTACATACATCATTTATCATGTCCACATCTAACTATTACATAAATACATCTTTACTCTTGCTGATCTCCTGGTCTACCCTGTACCTGCAAACCTGGGGGTTAAGGGAAAGGAGTGAGCTACAAGAGCCCAGTGAGTAGAATAATAAAACATTATATTTAATTTCATGCTTTTATGAAATGTATCACATCACAAACAAATCACATCAAGGATGGACTTGTCGCCATTAACCCTCTACATAGTCCAAATCATGCCAGGGGCGTAGTACAGGCCACACCTAGTCTTTCTCTTACGTAAACATATCATAACATATCCAATCATGCCCGGGGCGTAGTGCAGGCCACACCCGGTCTTTCACTTACATAGTGCCAGGGGCGTAGTGCAGGCCACACCTGGTCTTTCCACAACATAACATATCATATCATCATATCGAGGGCTAATGGGTCATCCAACATCCATCCACAACAACATCAAGTTATGCAATGCAACATATTCGTGAATTCTAATGCAAACAACCTAATATATATATATCATGGCATTCGTGATGCATGAACATGCTCAAAATTCATTTACTTTAAAACATAAAGGTTTATTCTACTCACCTCAGGCTAGCTCTGACAAGACACTGAAGCAGCTGTCTCATTGCTGGGGTCCTCGGTTCCTCGGGTCCGAACCTACATAGGTGGACTCAAATGAGGGACCAAACATACATGAACATGACTCTAAAATACTCCCTAAAAACCCTCTAAAACACCTTAAAACAATCATAGAAATCATGCAAAGGAAGGCTGAACAGGGCACTTTCGGCGGCAGGTTCGGCGGCCGAAAGCCCCTCCAGAGCCGAAACTCAGTGACTTTCGGCGGCACTTTCGGCGGCCGAAAGTCCCTTCCAGAGACGAAACTCATGTATGTTCGGCGGCACCTTCGGCGGCCGAACCTCCCCTCCAGAGCCGAAAGTCCACTTTCGGGGGCAGGGTGTGGCAGCCGAAAGTTTGCCTCCACAGGCAGGTTCGGCGGCCGAAAGTCCCTTCGGCTGCCGAACTTGAGTTCTTCTAGAAGTGGCAGAACTCGGCTCCAACATGTTCAAATGCCTCCCAAACCTTCCAATCATGCAATCAACTCAACCAAAACATGCATACACACATACATCAACAAATAGGGGTCTCATACTCTCCTAAACCCCAACTAAAACACATCAAACAACACCTCAGCAACCTACATTGCCCATAACTCACATAAAACCTAACAAAGTTCAACTAACCTAAACATGCATTTCTACCCCATGAATTTTCTTAAAACTTGTTTAAAACATAGAATGAGCTAAAGATCTACTCTTACCTCTTGAAGATCGAGATGAGAGGCAATCTAACTCGGAGATGGAAGAAATCCCGTTCCTTGAGTCTCCAAACTTCAAAACTTGCTCTTTTTGCTCAAATATCTTCAAACCAAGATAAAACTCATAAGAAATCATGAAAACTCGAAGGAAGAAACTCAAAACTGATGAGGAATGACGGAGAACTCACCTTGGCCGAAAATGGGGAGGAAAGCTCGCCCGTTTTGGACAGGGGACCCCTTTATAGGTGGCTGGCCAAACCACCTTCGGGGGCCGAACGTGCCTTCGCATGCATGCCATGTTCGGCGGCCGAACCTGGATTTCTCTCTTATGCCTTCGGGGGCCTAAAGCACTCCCGAAGTGCATGCATGTTCGGCGGCCGAACTTGAGGTTCGGCGGCCGAACTTGAGGTTCGGCGGCCGAACCTGAGTTTTCCTCCCTTCCCTTTCTTTCTTTTCTTTAAATCTTTAACTCAAAATTAATCTTTAAAAACATGAAAAACATTTGCAAAACATGATTTTACCCTTCTAGAGGTTTTTGACATCCGAGATTCCACCGGACGGTAGGAATTCGGATACCAGAGTCTAGCCGGGTATTACATTCTCCCCCCTTAAGAACATTCGTCCCCGAATGTTCCTCAACTAGCACATGCAAGGCATACAACATAGCATACATACCAAACACATAAAACACATAGTCACTAACCTTAAAAGAGGTGAGGATATTGCTGGAGCATAGACTCCCGTGTCTCCCAGGTACACTCCTCTATGTTGTGGTGATTCCAAAGGACTTTCACCATCGGGATTTCCTTGTTCCTTAACTTTCTGATCTGGGTGTCAAGAATCCGCACTGACTGCTCTACATAGGTGAGATCTTCTAGGATCTCTACATCAAGCTCACTAAGAACCTTGCCCGGATCTGACACGTACTTCCGTAACATGGAAACATGAAAAATCGGATGGATTCTTTCCATAGATGCAGGTAAGTCTAACTTGTACGATACATTCCCAATCTTCTGCAAGATCTCAAAGGGTCCGATGTACCGTGGGGCTAGCTTACCTTTCTTCCCAAACCGAATCACCCTTTCATAGGAGACACCTTAAGCAATACCAGATCCCCCTCCTGAAACTCTACCTGTCTCCTGCGGATATCTGCATAACTCTTCTGCCTACTCACAACAGTCTTGATCCTCTCTCTGATAATGGGCACCACCCTGCTGGTAATCTCAACAAGCTCAGGGCCTGCCAAGGCCTTTTCTCCCACTTCTTCCCAGCAAACAGGTGACTTGCACTTCCTCCCATATAAAGCTTCATATGGAGCCATCCCTATGCTAGCATGATAGCTGTTATTGTAAGCAAACTCCACCAAAGGTAGATGCTGCCTCCAAGAACCGCCAAAATCTAGCACACACATTCTGAGCATATCTTCTATAGTCTGGATGGTCCTCTCTGACTGTCCATCAGTCTGGGGATGGAAGGCAGTACTGAAATCTAGCCTGGTACCCATGGCATTCTACAGACTCCGCCAAAACTTGGAGGTGAACTGGGGCCCTCTATCAAACACTATCGAAACAGGAACCCCATGGAGCTTGACAACTTCATCTACATATACCTGCACCAATTTATCCACAGAGTAGTTACTCTTAACAGGGATGAAATGAGCAGATTTGGTGAGTCTGTCCATAATCACCCATATGGAGTCTAATCTGTTGGATGTTGCCGGTGTAACAGCCCGAAAACCAGTACCTCTCTGTAATGGCCCAAACTGCTCGGCGCTAGGATCTAGATCGGCTTAAGGCCACCAGAACCCGTAGCAAGCCTAACCTGAACTCCAAACATCCCATACATGATCCGACTCGACTACTAATCTTTTAAACTTTTTCTGTAAAACTACCAGACTTAACCTTTAACACATCAGACATCTCAGTCTGAAATAGCCCTCAGGCTAAACCAGTGATATTTTACCAAGTAACCTCCATGCACTATGCTCTGAAACATAGAACCCACTCTGTAGGGTCAGCATATCTTAAGTTAACCTTGGCTACCATAGAGTCACAGGAATCAAACCTGGTCTTCCCTCTGCACTGGTCTTGGGTCAAGGGAATTAAACCCTGTCTTCCCTCACAGTTAATAATTCACTGGGTTTTCGAAACATAACATTTATTAAGTCTGTTTTGACTCATTTCTCATCAAGAAACATAAAACAGGATACATGCAAATACTAGGGATCATCACACACTAGACAAAGCACATTCTAAACCATATCATACGATCTTACTAGCTATTACATGCCTTTACATATATCTCTTGAATTTACATCATGTCCACACTAAGCTATTACACATGCAGTCGTCTCATCAACACTCTGCTGTTGCTGACTTCCCTGCTATACTGAACCTGCAAAACTGGGAGTAAGGGAAAGGGATGAGCTTCTAAAGCCCAGTGAGTAGAAACACTGAAAAACAGTTCGTTAATACACACTTACATGAATGTGGCACAACACAAACATTTCACATCTCGGATTAGACATGACCTCAAAACTCCCTCTGTCGGCACCCGATTCCCAGAGGAACTCACACAGGATTTTCACTGCCATGACAGATCGTGGGCTATTGATGTCGCCTTGGTCCAATCCCCACTATCAGTAAATAATGCAATGCACCATAGTCGTGAGTCTAATGCAATCACCCTAATACATAACATGGTATCCATGATGCATGAACTAAGCATTCCATTTTCTCAGTATAAAGATTAAGTTTAGTTCTACTCACCTCTGCTCCTCTAGCAGAAAATTGACCTGACGCTGCAACCACTAACACTGGTGACCTCCTCGATCTCTCGGGTCCACTCCTATACAAATGGACTCAAATGAGGTGTCAATCATACTCTTATCAACTCGTACAAAACTTCCCAAAACCCCTTAACAAGCTCTTAGAACAATCCCATAAAGCATGCAAAAGAAAAGCTAGACAGAACACATTCGGCGGCAGGTTCGGCGGCCGAATGTCCTGTCCAGAGCCGAAACTCATATACTTTCGGCGGCCGAATCTCCACTTTCGGCTGCTGAACCCTTTCGGGGGCAAGGTTCAGGGGCCACAACACACTCCAGAGACGAAAGTCTCTAACCTTCGGCGGCACCTTCGGCGGCCGAAACCCCTAAACAGAGCCGAACCTTAACACACTCGGGGGCAAGCTGTGGCAGCCTAAGCCACCATGCAAGAGGTTCGGCGGCCGAATGTTCCTTCGGCTGCCGAACCTGAGTTCATCCAGAACTCAGCTTCGGGCACCACCAAGCTCCTCCATCCCTTCCAACACCCAAAACATGCATAACTCCACTCCTCAACACACATATACTCAAGTATATGAACAAAGGGGTCCAAAACTAACTTACAACCCCAACAAAACAACAAACATAACACATATACAAGCTTTCATGCATAACTTCATCAAAAACTAAACTTTACCCTATACATGCAACTCTACCCTTAACCTCTTTAAAAGCTGTATAAATCATTAAAACAAGTTAAAAAGCTGTCCTTACCTCCTAAACACAGAAGCTGATCAACCTGTACCTAAGGATATGCACCAACTTCCCTTCACCTTCTCCAAACGACCAAACCTCGCTTTTTCCCTTTACAAACCACAAACCAACTCATTAAAACTGTACAAGGGTGATAAAAACAAAGCAAGTGACTCATGGAGGACGTGGCCTCACCTCAGGAAGTGAAAGGAACAGAAATCCATCCATTTCACCGACTGGAGGCGCTGAAATAGAGGGCTGGCCGACTCACCTTCGGCTGCCAAACCTGCATGCAAAACCATGCAACGTTCGGGGGCCGAACATGACCTTCGGAAGCCCAATCTATAACACTTTCGGCGGCCGAACATTACCTTCGGCGGCCGAACATGGCAAAAGTCCCCATAGTCTTTTCTCTTCAAAACTCAACCCAAAACTCATTCAAAACCTATAAAAACACTTAAAACATTTTAGAAAACTATTTTCTTACCCTTCTAGCAGCTCCGACATCCTCGAATTCCACCGGACGGTAAGAATTCTGATGCCTGAGCTAGCCGGGTATTACAGCCGGTAACCCCACCACAAAGTCCATAGCGATATTCTCCCATTTCCACTCTGGAATCGGCAGTGGGCTAAGCATTCCAGCCGGCTTCTGATGCTCTAACTTCACCCTTTGACACACTTCACAGGAGGACACGAACTGTGCCACTTCTCTTTTCATAGTTGGCCACCAATACACTCTTTTCAGATCTTGATACATTTTGGTGGCTCCAGGGTGAATGTTGTATCTGGCATTATGACCTTCCCTCATAATGTCTCCCTTCAGACTTATGTCATCTGGTACACATAATCTATTCCCATAGCGGAGGATCCCTTTGTTGTCAAATCTGAACTCCTCATTCTTGCCTGACTGAACAGCCCTGGCAATCTTCACTAACTCTGGGTCCTCATGCTGTTTCTGAGCCACCTACTCCAGAAGCATAGGTGTCACTCTCATCTGGGCTATTAAAGCACCCGTACCAGACAACTCCAACTGTAGTCCTTCATTAATGAGCTTATAAAACTCTTTCACCACCGGTCTTCTCTCTGCTGTGATATGGGATAGACTGCCTAGTGATTTCCGGCTTAGGGCATTTGCCACAACATTCGCCTTACCCGGATGATACTGAATCTTGCAATCATAGTCACTGAGCAGTTCTACTCACCGTCTCTGCCTCAAGTTTAACTCTCTTTGACTCAGGATGTACTGCAGGCTTTTATGATCTGTGAAGATCTCACATTTAACACCATATAGATAATGCCTCCACATCTTGAGTGCAAAGATCACGGCTGCCATCTCTAGGTCATGCGTAGGGTAATTCAGCTCGTGCTTCTTCAGCTATCTAAAAGCATAAGCAATCACCCTTTCATTTTGCATTAGCACACAACCCAGTCCCACACGGGACGCATCACAAAACACTGTGAAATCCTCCTGACTGTTAGGCAAAGCTAACATCGGTGCTGACGTTAACCTCTTCTTAAGCTCGTCAAAACTCTCTTCGCACTGGTCGGTCCATATGAACTTCTGGTTCTTCCTGGTTAATCTGGTCATAGGAGCAGCAATCTTAGAGAAGTCCTGAACGAACCTTCTGTAGTAACCTGCTAAACCCAAAAAGCTCTTGATCTCTGTCACTGTAGTGGGTCTAGGCCAGTTAGCCACAGCTTCTACTTTCTTGGGGTCCACCTCTATTCCATTTTCTGATACAACATGCCCCAAGAACGAAATGCTCCTCAACCAGAACTCACACTTGGAGAACTTGGCATACAAGCCGTGTTCCCTCAAGGTCTGCAAAACTGTCCTCAGATGATGGGCATGCTCCTCTGCATTTCTGGAATACACTAGGGTATTATCAATGAAGACAATAACAAAGTGATCCAGATACTGACTGAAAACCCTGTTCATGAGATCCATGAATGCTGCAGGGGCATTGGTTAACACGAACGGCATTACAAGGAACTCAAAATGCCCATATCTGGTCCTGAATGCCATCTTCGGCACATCCTCTTCTCTTATCCTCAGCTGGTGGTACCCGGATCTCAGATCTATCTTGGAGAAGCAACCTGCACCTGCTAGCTGGTCGAATAGATCATCGATCCTTGGTAATGGATACTTGTTCTTGGTAGTGACTTTGTTCAACTGCCTGTAGTCGATACAAAGTCTGAGGGATCCATCCTTCTTTCTCACAAACAGCACCGGAGCACCCCAAGGTGAGGTACTCGGTCGAATGAAACCCTTGTCCACCAACTCTTGCAACTGTTCCTTTAGCTCTTTCAACTCTGCTGGTGCCATCCTGTAGGGAGGAATAAAGATTGGTCTGGTTCCAGGCATCAATTCTATTTCAAACTCTATCTCCCTCGCAGGTGGTAATCCTGGAAGCTCGTCTGGGAAGACGTCCGGAAACTCTCTAACCACTGGCACCGAGGCGGGCTCTCTAACCTGACTATTTAGCTCTCTCACATGAGCCAAATACCCCTGACATTCCCTCCTAAGCAACCTATGAGCCTGAAGAGCTGAGATCAGACCTCTAGGTGTACCCCTCCTGTCTCCCCTGAAGACAACCTCTGACCCATCCTAACCTTTGAACCTGACTACCTTGTCCCTGCAATCCAAGGTAGCACCATGGGCAGATAACCAGTCCATCCCTAGAATGACATCAAAATCTGTCAGGTCTAGAACCACTAGGTCGGCTGGAAGGCGTCTCCCCTCAACAAAAGCTGGACTACACTAGCAGACTGTCTCTGCCACTGATGGACAACACTTGGGTCCACTAACCCAGAGACTATTAACCCCAACCTCTCAATGGCTCTCGAAGTAATAAAAGAATGAGATGCACCAGGGTCCATTAAGGCATACACATCTGAACAACCAATGACGAGATTACCTGCCACCACAGTGTTAGATGCATCTGCCTCCTATTGTGTCATTGTGAAGATCCGTGCTGGAGCTGATGGACCTTCACCCCTGAAACCCACTGAAGAAGAGGCTGCCCCTCTCCCTCTACCTCTGCCACTGGCCTGAGTCGTGGCTGGAGCTGCTGGCTGAGCTACACTACCCGAAACTATCTGCTGGGACTGTGTCATTGGAACTGCTCTAAGACACTCCCAAGCCATGTGTCCCTCCTGCCCACATCTGAAGCAGGCTGTTGTCCCAAACCGGCATACTCCCTTGTGTGGCTTACCACACCTCGCACATACTGCATTATCTGTACCAGAGCTTGAGCCACCACCCAATCTCAGACCTGACTTGATCTTGCTCCAGAACTTATTTTTCTTGGACTTCCTGAGGCCTCTGTCCCACTTCTTGCTGCCTGAAGCTGCTGCACTCATAGAAGAAGGGTCTAACTTCCCCCCACCTGGGGTCTTGGAACCAGAAGACTGTGCAATAGACTGCTTTACCTTCCCTTCAATGATTGCACTTGCCTCCATTCTCCGGGCCATATCCACTATGGCATGGAAACTCTCCCTCTCTGCTGACTGGATCAAGGTGGAATACCTGGAACGGAGTCTCATGATATACCTCCTTGACTTCTTCTAGTCTGTGTCCAGATTTTGCCCTGCAAACGGCAACAGCTCCAAGAATCTATCTGTGTACTCATCTACACTCATTTCCTCCATTTGCCTCAACTGCTCAAACTCCACCATCTTCATCTCCCTGGAGCTTTTAGGGAAAGCCCATCCTGCAAACTCGTTTGCAAACTCTTCCCAGGTCATGCTGTCCACCCTCAGGTTCACATAATTTTTAAACCACTCATGGGCCTTTTTGCACTTCAGTGTGAACCCAGCCATCTGAATGGCTCTACTGTCATCAACTCCTATCTCATCTGTAATCATCTTGACCCTTCCAAGGTACTCAAACGGGTCATCACCTGTTTCATACTGAGGAGCACTAAGCTTCATGTATTCGGTCATCTTGACCTTGCTCCCTCCAGATAAGCTAGGCTTAGGTACTTGGGTTTCTGGGACCATAGGTTCTGCTGGTGGTGAAGGAGGTACAACATTCCCTGAGGTAGGGTTTGCTGGATTTGGATGGTAGGGTGGGGGTGGATACATTGGGTACTGTGGGTATGGTGGGTAAAAAGGTGGGTATGGCATGTGTGAGTGGTAAGGGTTAAAACTGGGGTAATCTGATGTACCTCCCATCGAATACCCGGGATTTTGTGAGAAGGGTGGGTATTGGGGTGGTTGGACAAACCCCGAGGCCTGAGTGCCTCCTTGTGACTCTCCCATGCCCTCTTCAGACATGCTCACACCAAGACTGCCATCCCTCCGTTGATCCACATCCATGTCATCTCCCACATCTACTGACATTCCACCTTGAATTGTCCCTCTTACAGATATGCTCCTGCTCATATCCAAAGACCTTCTAGGGTCTCTTACTACTCTTTCTCTGCTAGATCTGCTGGACATTGCCCTAGGCAATGCAGGGGGACGGGCACTCATGCCCTCATCCTCCTGTGGTACTCCAGTCAATTGTGCAGATCGACGAGTTCCTCTCATCTTGCTTACTGAAAAACAGCATATACAAAGCTCAAACATTAGCATCATATGGTTCATGTGGAAACACATGAACCTACATCACATACATAGCATACATAACATGTCATTAATGCTCATGCATATCATCATGGCATTTCACATCATCAAACAAGACAGGACTCCACATCCTATCCTAGTGGACATGATTTTTCCTATTGTGCTTGACCTTCTACAACATCTATGAGCCCGACACTCTATAGATCCGACTATATGAACCTAGGGCTCTGATACCACTCTGTAACGACCCCGAAACCGGACCGCTACCGGCGCTAGGATCCAGATCGACTTAAGGTTGCCGGGACCCGTAGCAAGCCTGACATATAACCTGTAAACCTGTTTAATCCCATACATGATCATACATATACATAAACATGTAAGCTTTTTCTTTTCCTTTACCAAGCTTAACCGGTGCATGCATATAACCATAAACATAAACCACACACTGGAGCCCTCATCAAATGCTCCAATGGGGTATCATAACATACATTAAGCTTGGTTAAACATAAACATCATAAAACATTTTATAGATCATGTATCAAAGGGATAACCATACACATAGGGTCAAGCACCATTTCTAATCCTCAATATCATTACATAATCTGACTGTTCAATACTTTACATTACATACATCATTTATCATGTCCACATCTAACTATTACATAAACATATCTTTACTCTTGCTGACCTCCTGGTCTACCCTGTACCTGCAAACCTGGGGGTTAAGGGAAAGGGGTGAGCTACAAGAGCCCAGTGAGCAGAATAATAAAACATTATATTTAATTTTATGCTTTTATAAAATGCATCACATCACAAACAAATCACATCAAGGATGGACTTGTCGCCATTAACCCTCTACATAGTCCAAATCATGCCAGGGGCATAGTGCAGGCCACACCTGGTCTTTCTCTTACTTAAACATATCATAACATATCCAATCATGCCGGGGGCGTAGTGTAGGCCACACCCGGTCTTTCACTTACATAGTGCCAGGGGCGTAGTGCAGGCCACACCTGGTCTTTCCATAACATAACATATCATATCATCATATCGAGGGCTAATGGGTCATCCAACATCCATCCATAACAACATCAAGTTATGCAATGCAACATATTCATGAATTCTAATGCAAACAACCTAATATATATATATCATGGCATTCGTGATGCATGAACATGCTCAAAATTCATTTACTTTAAAACATAAAGGTTTATTCTACTCACCTCAGGCTAGCTCTGACAAGACACTGAAGCAGCTGTCTCACTGCTGGGGTCCTCGGTTCCTCGGGTCCGAACCTACACAGGTGGACTCAAATGAGGGACCACACATACATGAACATGACTCTAAAATTGTAACGACCCCAAAATGGACCGTCACCGGCGCTAGGATTCAGGTCGGCTTAAGGCTACCAGAACCCGTAGCAAGCCTGCTATACTCTCTGTGTGCCTGTAAAACTCATACATGATCATACATTTTGTGTGAAAATAAAAACTCTTTTCTGAACCAAGGCTTAACCTGTGCATGCACTAACTCTGTACTCTGTACTCATGTACTCTGTACTCTGTACCCCTGACTAGGGCTTCCTCTAGATGGGTGATCTCATACCTGTTAAGCCTGGTTTTCACATACAGGAAAACATATACATACATAGATCATGTATAAAACATACATCACTAGGTCAAGCACATTTCTAACTGTATACACAACTATTACATCTCTTTCATATTACATGTCCACTCTAAGCTATTACAAATCTCTTTACTCGTCCTGTACTCTGCTGGACTGTCCCTGTACACTGTACACTGAACCTGCAAAACTGGGGTTAAGGGAGTGGGATGAGCTCTATAGCCCAGTGAGTAGAATAGTAAAACATCTCAGTAAAATATGATCTCATGGAATGCACCATAGCACAGACAAGTCACATCAAGAGTAAACCTGTCACCACATAGTCCCAGTAACTTTGTGCCAGGGCGTAGAATCGAGCACCTGGTCTTCCTGTCATATATGTATATGTGTATATAACACCTCTGTACTTACCATTGCTAGGGCGTAGTCAAAGGCTCCTGGACTTTGCTATACCTGCCAGGGCGTAGTCAAAGGCTCCTGGACTTCGCTATACCTGCCAGGGCGTAGTCAAAGGCTCCTGGACTTCCTGTCTGAGACTATTGGATCATTCAGCATTCACCCACATCAACAAAGAATTATGCAATGCACCATATTTGTGGTTACGAATGCACTCAACCTATGGCATAATCATGATGCATGAGATATGCTAAAACATTCCATTGTGCAAGTACAAGAATTAAGGTTAGTTCCACTCACCTCTGGCTATCTGGACTGACTGACTCTGCAGGCTCTGAAACTCTGGAGCAGTACTCACTGCTGCTCTCTCTGGTTCCTCTGGTCTGTACCTATACAGATGGACTCAAATGAGGGACCAAACAAGCTTATGAATAACTCTCTTAAACTCCCCAAGAATCCCCTTAAACTCACTCAACTATCCATGCAAAGCATGCAAAAGAAAGCTGGACAGGACACTTTCGGCGGCAGGTTCGGCGGCCGAAAGTCCTCTCCAGAGACGAAACTCAAGCACCTTCGGCGGCCGAATCTCAAGCTTCGGCGGCCGAACCCTTTCGGGGGCAAGTTTCGGGGGCCAAAAGGCACTCCAGAGACGAAAGTCTCTAACCTTCGGCGGCACCTTCGGCGGCCGAATCCCCCAAACAGAGCTGAACATGCAAAACTCGCGGGGGCAAGCTGTGGCAGCCTAAGCCACCATGCAAGAGGTTCAGCGGCCGAATGAACCTTCGGCTGCCGAACCTGAGTTCATCCAGAACTCAGCCCCGACGGCAAACAAGCTCCTCCATCCCTTGAATCTCGCAAATCATGCAAACTTCAACTCCTCAACACACATATACTCATGGATATGTACAAAGGGGTCCAAAACTACCTAAAAACCCCAACAAACACATCAAACAGAACACATAATCATGCTTACAAGCTAAACCATCAAAACCACCCTTTGTCACCTAAGCATGCATTCTCTACCCAACCCTTCAGAAAACCTCTGTCAAACAGTAAAACATGCTCACGATCTTCACTTACCTCCTGTAAACAAGAAGATGACCGATCTGAACAAAGAAAATGGATCACCTTCTCTTCAAACTCATAAACACTCAAAACTAAGCTTTTTCACTTCAAAACCTTCAAAAACCTTTGGACACCAACAAACACTCTGCATGAGCTGGGCTTGCAAATAAAACATGGGAGACGTGGCCAATCTTCTGGACAGGGTTTGGAGCCAACACCTATCCAAAATGCTGACTAAGGAATGCTCAATAGTTGGCTAGCCATCTCAGCTTCGGCTGCCGAATCGCATGGAAAACCATGCAACATTCGGGGGCCGAACCTGAACTTCGGAAGCCCAACATTGGGCACTTTCGGCGGCCGAACGTGGCAAAAGTCCCCATAGCCTTTTCTCTTCAAAACTCAACTCAGTTTAACTTAAAACCTGAAAACTTATCACATTAAAAACATCAATCCTACCCTTCTATAGCATTCCAACACCCCGAATGCCACCGAACGACAGGAATTCCGGTGTCGGATTCTAGCCGGGTATTACAAAAATACTCCTCAAAAACCCCCTAAAACACCTTAAAACAATCATAGAAATCATGCAAAGGAAGGCTGAACAGGGCACTTTCAGCAGCAGGTTCGGCAGCCAAAAGTCCTTCCAGAGCCGAAACTCAGTGACTTTCGGCGGCACCTTCGGCGGCCGAAAGTCCCTTCCAGAGACAAAACTCATGCATGTTCGGCGGCACCTTCGGCGGCTGAACCTCCCCTCCAGAGCCGAAAGTCCACTTTCGGGGGCAGGGTGCGGCAGCCGAAAGTTTGCCTCCACAAGCAAGTTCGGCGGCCGAAAGTCCCTTCAGCTGCCGAACCTAAGTTCTTCCAGAAGTGGCAGAACTCGGCTCCAACATGTTCAAATGCCTTCCAAACCTTCCAATCATGCAATCAACTCAACCAAAACATGCATACACACATACATCAACAAATAGGGGTCTCATACTCTCCTAAACCCCAACTAAAACACATCAAACAACACCTCAGCAACCTACATTGCCCATAACTCACATAAAACCTAACAAAGTTCAACTAACCTAAACATGCATTTCTACCCCATGAATTTTCTCAAAACTTGTTTAAAACATAGAATGAGCTAAATATCTACTCTTACCTCTTGAAGATCGAGAGGAGAGGCGATCTAACTCGGAGATGGAAGAAATCCCGTTCCTTGGGTCTCCAAGCTTTAAAACTTGCTCTTTTTGCTCAAATATCTTCAAACCAAGATAAAACTCATAAGAAATCATGAAAACTCGAAGGAAGAAACTCAAAACTGATGAGGAACGGTGGAGAACTCACCTTGGCCGAAAATGGAGAGGAAATCTCGCCCGTTTCGGACAGGGGATCCCTTTATAGGTGGCTGGCCAGACCACCTTCGGGGGCCGAACGTGCCTCCGCATGCATGCCATATTCGACGGCCGAACATGAAGTTCGGCGGCCGAACCTAGATTTCCCTTTTATGCCTTCGGGGGCCTAAAGCACTCCCGAAGCGCATGCATGTTCGGCGGCCGAACTTGAGGTTCGGCGGCTGAACCTGAGTTTTCCTCCCTTCCCTTTCTTTCTTTTCTTTAAATCTTTAACTCAAAATTAATCTTTAATAACATGAAAAACATTTGCAAAATATGATTTTACCCTTCTAGAGGTTTTCGAGATCCGAGATTCCACCGGACGGTAGGAATTCCGATACCGGAGTCTAGCCGGGTATTACATTTCTGCTATAATTGAGTATGGAGCCTCTGTTCCAACAAAAACTTAATACCCTCATGGTCAGTTTTGATGAAGAATACTCCCTGTTCAAGATAGTATCGCCATTTTATTACAGCAAAAGGTAATGGCAAGCAACTCTTTCTCATAAACAGACATAGATTGAGTCCTAGGGCCAAAGGCTTTGGAAATGAAAGCTATAAGGTATCCATTTTGCTATAGCACCGCTCCCATCCCTTTATTGCTTGCATCCGTTTCCACCACAAGGGATTGGTTGAAATCAGGAAGTGCTAGACCTGGAGTAGAAACCATAGCCTCCTTAAGGTTTTTAAAGGCCTTTTGTGTACTATCAGTCCAAACAAACCCATCGTTTTTTAATAAATCAATTAAGGGCTTGGCAAGGACCCCATAATTTCTAACAAATTTTATGTAATACCCCATCAACCCCAAGAAACTTCTCAACTCTGTAACATTTTGAGCTCTGGGCCAAGAAGTCATTACCTTAACCTTGGCAAGATCAGTAGAAACCCCTTTAGCTTAGATAATGTGTCCTAAATAGTCAATAAAAAGTTAACCAAAGGAGCATTTAGACAGTTTAGCATATAGATGTTGATCTTTCAGAACCTAGAACACTTTTTCTAAATGCATCAAGTGTTCTTCCAAATTAGGGCTGTGAATGAGTATGTTGTCAAAGAAGACTAGGACAAATTTCCTCAAAAAAGGGCTGAAGAATATGGTTCATGAGGGCTTGAAAGGTGGCCGGTGCATTTGTGGACCAAACGGCATGACAACAACTCGAAATGGCCATGGTGGGTTCTGAATGCAGTCTTTGGAATATCTTCTGGTTGCATTATAATTTGATGGCAGCCAGCCCTGAGGTCGATCTTTGAAAACACGCTAGCCCCGTAAAGTTCATCAAGAAGATCATTAATGATAGGGATAGAAAATTTTTCTTTGATAATTTGATCATTGAGTTTTTTGTAATCTACAAAAAACCTCCAAGATCCATCTTTCTTCTTGACTAATAACACAGGTAACGCAGGTGACTGTGCGATTGTCGAAACCGGTCAAAAATAACCTTTTTGGTTATCAACAATTTTACAACTGTAGATAGTGACAAAAGGATGAATCCACTGGGAATTGATACTTACCTATTTTCCTTATCAATACCAAGTAAACAAACTGAAAGTAAAATAAAAGGGGGTTTTGAGATTGATGAATTAAACTAGAATTAAAAGCAATAAAGTAAAACAAATAATAAAGTAAAGAGATTCAATAATGAGAAAGGCTCTAGTTGAAGAATTGGATCCACTTTAGTTGTTGGGATTGATTATTGACACTTAGGTTCCTTTGTTTGATTCAATAAATTAGTTATGGAGATGGAATATGCTTCTTACCACCATATCCCTCCTTAAGCATAAATTAATTAAGGAACGTCCTCTAACTAATCACTAATCAACAAGTTGCCAAGGAACGTCCTTGGCCTTTTGACATCTAACAACTGTCAATTGCATTAAGAAATTGAGAGACCTAATTCTAGTTACCCAAACGTATGGTGATATTGCTAGATCGTGCAATTTCCTTAGTTTTTACACCAAGAGTTACTTGTGTTTGAATAATTTAAGCAATTACGGACTTAAAACTATCCAAACTAATAAATTACTTTGCAATCAAAAATCAATGGGCCCTATTGATCTAAACAACAAAGCAACAATGGAATTAAGCATGAAATTGCATAAATATTAATAAAAAAAAAGATAAACATAATATGTTCAGATCTCCCAATCCATAAAACAATCAAAGTTTCACCTAATCTTCAACTAGAAAAAGATGTTTCAGCCACTCATGGCTGAAACAAAACAAAAAAAATAAAAGAAAGAGAAGAGAAAGAAGGAACCAATCGGCCTTGGAGAAGGAGAGGTGGGCGGCTTGCTTGCAATCCGAGTGGGAGAGGGAGGAAGAGTAGGGCGGCTCCTTATGTGGTCTTTTATAATCCAAGATGTTGTCCTAAGTTTCCTTGATGAGGTGAAGCCTTCTTTTGAATTTTGAATTTTGAATGTCCTCTTTTGAATTTTGAATTTTGAATCCTTGAAAGGCAAATGAATCTTCTTGAGATTTGGCTTCCTGAATAAGCTGAATTGAATGCTGAATTTTGAATGTTCTTTGGCTTCCTCAATAAGGGAAAGACTTCTTGAAGATTTGAATTTTGAATTTCAAATTATTCTACTGAATGTACTTTCCTTATTTATCTTCACTTCAGCTGCAACTTGACTTGTGCAAACATGCTTGTTCTCCTTTATCCCCTTTTAAGTAGTTTTAAAAGCATTTTCACCAAATTATTTCTTTACACCATTTTCTGCAAAATAAGATCAAAATCACAGAATTAGGCAGAAAATGTGTAAATTAACATTAATAACAACATGATAAAAGGGTCTAAATTTGGTCTGATCAAATACCCCTACACCTAGCCCTTTGCTTGTTCTTAAGCAAACAAACTTAGTCAAACAAGCTCTCTTTACTACTTGATCCTTTTTTTCCACTTAAACTCTTACTCTAGACCCCTACTTTGAAGCATTGCAGTGAAGAGTGTATGCACCAAGATTACTCTCCTTCTTTCCTTGTCTCACTTTACCTACCATGGTTAGTATTTGTTTTCCTCAAGAGAGAGATTATACATGCACATATTCTTGTTTAGTTAAGACTTTTCCTAACTCTTGGAGTGATTTGCCTTTACTTGAAACACTTTATTCAGCTTTTTGCACTTTATTCTTGCTTGAAAAAGTCACTAACCTTTTGACGTGAAGGTACATATTCGTGATACCCACCCCTAATTACTCAGTTGGTCACCTGTTCAAGTGGCTACTAGCTCTGTTCATAGTCTTTTGACCATTGGAACAGTTTTCAATTTGTGTTTTTGAAGTCTTTGCCTTTGCTGAATTTCTTTTTCTTAATGAATTGGGCAAATCAACACCAATTGCTAAAATAAGTCATGTTTCTTTATTCACACATCTTTATTATTCTCTCTAATGAGTAATATCATATATTTTTCACCATAGTAAGCTCAAAAATTCAATTCAAAAGGAAATTCTCAAAAATGAATACAACTCACTGCAATTGATTCAACTTAGATTTAAAGAGTCATCACATCAATGGAGTCATGGAAAGAAAACTCATTCAACATAGTCTATATGTTTGAATAAAGCATACCAGAACAGAAAAAAGAAAAGTTGCGGCTACATGTGTGTGTATTAAAGGCAAAAATAATAAAAAAAAAATCATTTTATTATTTTATTTATTTAATTATTATATTATATTTTATTTATTTGACTATATATTAAATTTATATAAATATAATTATAAAAATTTTATTAATATTAATTTTTTAAATGTGGTAACAATTATAAGAATACGTGCATACTGTCCATGCAATCTACACGCACTTGTAATACGGAGATACTGTGATTATCGGACTTCAATTATATATTTTATTTATTTAATTAATTTTTATTTATTATTTACTTAATTATTATATTATATTATATTTATTTAATTAATTTATTTAATTATATATTAAATTTATATAAATATAATTATAAAAATTTTATTAATATTAATTTTTTTAATTTATTTACAATATAACATTAAATCTTTCATATTTAAAATTGTATCTTGTTAGAATATTTTAACAATATTAAATATTACAATTGATTTATAATAATCTTAATATTATTATTTATAAACATTAGATCTTTCATATTTAATATAAATATTCATAAATTGTGAAAATATAAAAAATAGAATGAAAAATACTGTGAATACTTATGAATCATAGAATTTACTAAAACTAAGGCAATATATTTATAAATATATAAAGTCAGAAAATAATGTTAATGATGATGCAAATGTCCTTCCGTGTCATATGAATGTCCCCTTCTTTCATGTGGACGTCTAGTTCTCGGCGGTCACTGTTTGTACCCTCACCTTAAGTGGCAGAATCAATATTTATAAAGGTCATGGGAATGTTAAGATCAGGGGCCACCGATCTTGGATGTTGTGTGGTAGTATATTATGATGGTAAAAAGATATCATATCATCAAATGCAACAGTAGAGTAGTGCTAGCCCAACGTGTACAATACAAAATGGCCTTGTACTCCTAGACTAGATGAAAGAATATCAATAGAATGTCTAACAGAAAATGCATTAGCGGAGCTAGCATATCAGACAAAAACATCAAAAGTACTACTTATTGGGGTCTGCATCTGAAATGGATGATCTTGTACCAAGCTTCTGGAAGGACCACTGTATCGGGATTATATGAAGTGGTGGCATAAAACTACCAGGTGTTCACGTAGAATATTATGCTCCATTGTCTCGTGGAACACTAGGTTCTGCTGATGGACTGTCCAACTTACCAAATGGTCGATGAGTATGGATTGAAACATGTGTCGAGATTGTGATATTCGTCAGAGTCATCTAGCATAAGTTGCGCCTGAGGAGCAGGCTGTGGTGGAGGTATCTCAGTTATTCGTTTCTCTTCCTATATAGCATAGAATATAGCTGTTGTATGTCTTTCAATAAGATCTATGCCCGAATTAAAAAATTATCGATTTAACATATGAATATTCTCGATAACGGCTCCTATCTACATTATATAATTAAACAATAATATTTTAAATAAATATAGACATATAAAAATATATTAAATAATAAAATATTATCACTGTGCCAATAGTTGCACCATGATGCGATATCCATCAATGAGATACTCTTCTATACCATTTAAGGTATTCTGAATGATAATAAAATTGTCTATCTAATGGTGCTGTTTAATCAACCTCTGTTATCTATCTTCCCATATGGCAATCCAACGTGCATGACCTGTAATCCAATTACTATTAGATGACAGTAGATGTGCTATAAAGATTAACTGGCTAGCGTGATGAATTTAGTATTAGTTGTTGCATGCCGAATTGGCGCAACATCCTATCTGGTTGATATCATTCTACCATGTGGAAGCATATTAGAAGAACCACTACTCTCCAAATGTCACAGCCTTGCATACAATACAATGGTAATGATGCAAAGATTTCATTGAAATATGGCTCCCATACCATATGAAAAATTAGATTTATTACAATAACATAAGAAATAAAGATTAATTAATGTACAGGAAATATTTTATATTATACCTCTGGATTGCCCATTCTATCAAATTTATAACGTATTTCTATCAAGACATGTTTCACGGCTTGAGTGATACATCATACATTACTTCACCTGAAATTAATATAAAATAAAACTTAATAATTTGATGTGAATGCCTCATATACAAGATAAAATAATGTCATAATAAAAATAAAATACTAATCGACTTCTAAGTGAGGCATCATTGTGTAGATCTCATATATTTATAGATGGTGCTATTGAAATAAATCGGTCTCATGTCCATATCTGGAGAATGTGTTGGACTCCACCTAATTGAGATACTCTCGAATCTGTGGCCCGACAAAGTTTCCCATATAACCAAGCAAGGCATGCTGAGCCCCAACTATACATGCTGGCTCTTTGTAAATTGACAATAAGAGGTGAAAATATTAGATTAGCCCTACTAGAATTTCTATCAATGAAAAGGGAACATCAAATGATTCTTAAAATATAAGCATGGGCATGTCTCTGGATCGCTTATTCATCAGCATTATCTAGTAACTCATTAAAATTTTTTACTAACTAATTTAATGGCAAAGAAGTACCATGCATTATATTAGCAGGGTATGAGAACTAAAAGTTGTTGACAATGTATCATACCATTTGTAACAAAGTTACCGACAACAACATCTCTATCTATAAGTAGGTCTAAAATAACATCTACATCATGGAGAGTAATTGTAAACTCTCCCATTGGCATAATAAAATGTGTGTATCTCTAGATGCCATCTCTCAACCAATACTATTATTAAATGATATTCAGCAAAAAGAATCCTAATTTGACAGTACCATAAAATCAATAAATTTTAAGATATACTTCAATACGGGGTGAAAATTTTACTTTAAAACACTTGCAGATCGACTATAATATAGTGGCTCATTTATTATTTCCTCATTCCAAACCGACTGTGGTCTATGAAACTGTTGTTGTATCAATAAAGATTAATCATGAGGTCCCGGACTTGTGTAATTATGGTAATTTTATCTGTTTATCATATCTGTAAAATTAAATGTAAACAAATAAGTCATAAATTTATAATAAATATCATTACAAAAGTAAGTATTGTGTAGCAAATGCAAATTTTCTTCACCCTCACTCTCAACAATGATTTGACAACTACTTGAATGACCAACACCCTATCTTATGTTATAGAATGATGAGATAAATTATCTATATATAATACAATTAAATCTACTGGCTTAATTGTCAACGCATAGTCAAACATCATATTGACATCTTCATCATCACTTAGTTATGCTAATCCATATTTTATAATATGTCTAAAAATAATCCTTGTGATCGATTCTTCACACGTTGATAATATTTTTCATATTTTAATTTCCTTTTAATACGAAACATTTTAGACCGTTTATCTACATAAATCATATCTCACATCAAAATTAATTTTGTACCTACCCAAAATATGGAGTAGTTATTTTTCTTCCTAATTTATCTCTTAAATAATTATAATTAAAAATATTACAAATTAAACAAATTAAGTAATTAAATAAATAAATTAAATCAATATTTATAATTTCATTTATCCATGTACACATTTTTCCAACGACATATGTAAAAAATATAAGGCATTTATTTATTAATTTTTTCTAGTTGTATCACATTTTTAATAAAATTTAAAAATTTATTATAATTGTAAAAAATTTACAATTTTAATTATATTTAACATAATTGTAAATAAAAAAATACGATAACAATTAATAATATATTACACTTTTTGAATAATGATAAAAAAGTTTTTATGTAAAATTAAATATATAAATTTTTTAAATTTATTCTTATAAATTTTTTTTCAACAATATATATAAATATTTAAGGTATTTATTTGTAATTTTTTTATTTTTATAATATTTTTATCCATATAAAATTTTTTTCAACAACATATATAATAACTTTTTTAGCTAAAAAATTTACAATTCTAATTATATTTAAACATAATTGTAAATAAAAAAAATGATAAGAATTAATAATATGTTACACTTTTTGAATAACAATAAATAAAAATTTTCATATAAAATTAAATATATAAATTTTTTAAATTTATCTCTATAAAAATTTTTTCCCGGAACATATATAAAAATGTATGGCATTTATTTATAAAGTTTTCTATTTTATAACATTTTTATTCATATAAAATTTTTTTCCAACAATATTTATAATAAGTTTTTTAGATAAAAGATTTATAATCCTAATTATATTTATACATAATTATAAATAAAAAAAATTATGATAATAGTTAATAATATGTTACACTTTTTGAATAATGACAAATAAAATCCTTTTATATAAAATTAAATATCTAAATTTTTTAAATTTATCTCTATACAAATCTTTTCCAAGAACATATATAAAAATTTAATGCATTTATTTTTAATTTTTCTATTTTTATAATATTTTTATCTCTATAAATTTTTTCAACAATATATATAATAACCTTTTTAAATAAAAAATTTATAAACCTAATTATATCTGAACATAATTATAAATAAAAAATATATAATTGTAACGACCCGAAAATCGGACCGCTACCGGCGCTAGGATCCGGGTCGACTTAAGGCCGCCGGGACCCGTAGCAAGCCTGACATATAACCTGTAAACCTGTATAATCCCATACATGATCAACAACATGCATAAAAATTTTAAACTTTTCTTTTATCATCCAACTCAACCTGAACATTCATGAACATAGTCATAATCATAAACATGATCCCTCTGTGGGATCTCATCAATGCCCCCTACGGGCGATACAACATGAGATGAGTTGGCTTTCATGAACATAATAAAACATTTCTATAGATCATGTATCAAAAGGGATAACAATACTCATAGGGTCAAGCACAACCTCTAATCCTCAATATCAATATACATAACATAACTGTGATCTCTTACATTACATCATAGTACAATTGTCATGTCCACACTCTAACTATTACATCAACATACTTCAATAAACTCTGGCTAACCTTCTGGTCTACCCTGTACCTGCACATCTGGGGTTAGGGGAGAGGGGTGAGCTACAAAGCCCAGTGAGCAGAATAGTAGAAAACAATATATTAAAATTTCATGCTTTCATGAAATGCAACACATCACAACAAATCACATCTCGGATGGTATTGTCACCTATAGTCCTCTACATAGTCCAACTGTGCCGGGACGTAGAATGGGTACAACCGGTCTTTCTCTTAACATAACATATCATACAGTCCAACTGTGCCAGGGACGTAGAATGGGTACAACCTGGACTTCCTCTTACATCGTGCCAGGGACGTAGAATGGGTACAACCTGGACTTCCATACCATATCATGCCATAACATCATCATATCATATAAGGACTAAAGGATCATCCAATAACCAATCCACATCAACATCATAAATGCAATGCAACATATTCGTGAATACTAATGCAAGCAACCTACTATATCTCATGGCATTCGTGATGCATGGATCATGCTCAAAATTTCTATTTCATTTATTTAAAACTTAAGGTTTATTCCACTCACCTCTGGCTAGCTCTGACAAACTCTGTAGCAGCTGGCTCACTGCTGAGATCCTCGGTTCCTCGGGTCCGAACCTACACAGGTGGACTCCAATGAGGGACCAAACATACTTAAACATAACTCTAATATACTCCCCAAGAACCCCCTAACACATCATGAAAACATCACATATAAACATGCAAGAAATGACTGAACAGGGCACTTTCGGCGGCAGGTTCGGCGGCCGAAAGTCCCAGACAGAGGCGAAACTCAGGCATGTTCAGCGGCACCTTCGGCGGCCGAAAGTCCCAGACAGAGACGAAAGTCTCCTTTCGGGGGCAACTTCGGCAGCCGAAAGGCCTGCCTCCCCAGCCATGTTCGGCGGCCGAAAGCTCCTTTGGCTGCCGAACCTGGTTTCTGCCAAAGGGCAGAAACTCGGTTCCTTTGTGCATTTTTGCCTCCAAACTCACCAATCATGCATATACCTCACTTAAAACATGCATACAAGATCCTAGGGGCCTCAAAACATCAAATACCCCAACTACAACACTTCAAGCATACTCAAACATGCCACATTGTTCATAAATCACATAAAACCTAACATTTGCTTAAAAACTCATACAACCCTATACATGCCATTCTACCCCATAAAATCACTTAAAACTTACTTAAAACACATGAGGAGCTTAAGATCGGCTCTTACCTCTTGAAGATCGAGAGGGAGACGACCTAAACTTGGAGATCCACGAAAATGAGCTCCTGAGTTCCCAAAGCTCCAAAACTTGTTTCAAAAGTTCAAAACCTTCAATGCAAGCTTAAAACTCAAGAAAAATGGTGGGGATTTGAAGGAAGAACACTAGATTTGGAAGAGGGAGGTTGGAAGCTAGCTGTGGCCGAAAATGGAAGAAAGCTCGTCCATTTCGGCTAAGGGTCCCTTTTATAGTGGCTGGCCAGGCCACGTTCGGGGGCCGAACTTGCCTCCGCATCCATACAATGTTCGGCGGCCGAACTTGACTTTCGGCGGCCGAAACTGGACTGCCCTCACTCATGCTTTTGGGGGCCTAACGTGCCTCCAAAACGCATGCATGTTCGGCGGCCGAATTTGACTTTCGGCGGCCGAACCTGGGTTTTCCTCCAAAGACTTTTCATGTAAAACTCATTTAATTTTCATACTAAAAACCATGAAATACCTTAAAACATTTTATGAAAACATGTTTCTACCCTACTAGAGGCTTCCGACATCCGAGATTCCACCGGACGGTAGGAATTCCGATACCGAGTCTAGCCGGGTATTACATTCTCCCCCCCTTAAGAACATTCGTCCCCGAATGTACCTCAACTAGCACACGTAGCATGGCATAAAACATAACATACATACAAAGCACATAAACACAAAGAGATCTAACCTTAAAAGAGATGAGGGTACTGCTGGAGCATAGACTCCCGTGTCTCCCAAGTGCATTCTTCCAAGTTGTGGTGGTTCCACAGGACTTTCACCATCGGGATTTCCTTGTTTCTTAACTTTCTGATCTGGGTGTCTATGATCCGAACTGGCTGTTCAACATAGGTGATATCCTCTTGGACCTCCACATCAGGCTCACTAAGAACCTTGCTCGGATCTGACACAAACTTCCTCAACATTGAAACATGGAAAACCGGATGGATTCTTTCCATTGAAGCAGGTAAATCCAGCTTGTACGACACATTCCCAATCTTTTGCAAGATTTCAAAGGGTCCGATGTATCGTGGGGCTAGTTTACCTTTCTTCCCGAAGCGAACCACTCCCTTCATTGGAGACACCTTGAGCAATACCAGATCCCCCGCCTGAAACTCTAACTGTCTTCTGCGGATGTCTGCATAGCTCTTCTGTCTGCTGGCAGCAGTCTTGATTCTCTCTCTGATTATGGGTACCACCCTGCTGGTGATCTCTACTAGCTCAGGCCCTGCCAAGGCCTTTTCTCCTACTTCCTCCCAGCAAACAGGTGATCTGCACTTCCTTCCGTACAAAGCTTCATATGGAGCCATCCCGATGCTAGCATGATGGCTGTTATTGTAGGCAAACTCCACCAAAGGTAGATGTTGCCTCCAAGAACCGCCAAAGTCCAGCACACACATTCTAAGCATATCCTCGATAGTCTGGATGGTCCTTTCTGACTGTCCATCGGTCTGGGGGTGGAAGGCAGTACTGAAATCCAACCTAGTACCCATGGCATTCTGCAGACTCCGCCAAAACCTGGAGGTGAACTGGGGCCCTCTATCTGACACTATCGAAACAGGAACCCCATGCAGCCTGACGATCTCATCCACATACACCTGCGCCAACTTGTCCACAGAGTAGCCACTCCTGACAGGAATGAAGTGAGCAGATTTGGTGAGTCTGTCCACAATCACCCATATGGAGTCCACTCTGTTGGACGCCGCCGGTAACCCCACTACGAAGTCCATAGCTATATTTTCCCATTTCCATTCTGGAATAGGTAGCGGGTTAAGCATTCCAGCCGGCTTCTGATGTTCCAGCTTCACCCTCTGACACACTTCGCAGGCTGACACGAACTGTGCCACTTCTTTCTTCATAGCTGGCCACCAATAAACTTTCTTTAGATCTTGATACATCTTGGTGGCTCCGGGGTGAATGCTGTATCTTGCATTATGAGCCTCTCTCATAATGTCTCCTTTTAGCCCAATGTCATCTGGTACACATAGTCTGTTCCCATAGCGGAGGATCCCCTTGCTGTCGAATCTGAACTCACAATCCTTGCCTGACTGAACAGTCCTGGCAATCTTTACTAACTCCGAGTCCTCATGCTGTTTCTGAGCCACCTGCTCCAGAAACACGGGTGCTACTCTCATCTGGGCCACCAAGGCACCTGTACCAGACAACCCCATCTGTAGACCTTCCTCAATAAGCTTATAGAACTCCTTCACCACTGGCCTCCTTTCTGCCGATATGTGGGATAAACTGCCTAGTGACTTCCGGCTTAGGGCGTCTGCCACGACATTCGCCTTACCCGGATGATACTGAATCTTGCAATCGTAGTCACTCAGCAGCTCCACCCATCTCCTCTGTCTCAAGTTCAAATCTCTTTGACTCAGGATGTATTGCAGGCTCTTATGATCTGTGAAGATCTCACATTTTACCCCATAGAGGTAGTGCCTCCACATCTTGAGTGCAAAGATTACTGCTGCCATCTCCAGGTCATGTGTGGGGTAATTCAACTCATGCTTCTTTAGCTGCCTAGAAGCATAAGCAATCACCTTCTCATTCTGCATCAGTACACAACCCAGTCCCACACGGGAAGCATCACAAAAGACTGTAAAGTCCTCATCACTAGATGGCAGAGCTAAAACTGGTGCTGAAGTCAACCTCTTCTTAAGCTCTTCAAAACTCTCCTCGCACTGGTCAGTCCACAGAAACTTCTGATTCTTCCTAGTTAACCTGGTCAGAGGAGCTGCTATCTTTGAGAAGTCCTGAACGAACCTCCTGTAGTAACCTGCCAAACCCAAGAAACTTCTAATCTCTGTCACTGAAGTGGGTCTAGGCCAGTTAGCTACAGTTTCTGTCTTCTTGGGGTCTACTTCTATACCATTCTCTGACACTACATGCCCCAAGAACGAAATGCTCCTCAGCCAGAACTCACATTTAGAGAACTTGGCATACAAGCCATGTTCCCTCAAAGTCTGCAAGACCAACCGCAGATGATGGGCATGCTCCTCTGCATTCCTGGAATACACTAAGATATCATCAATGAAGACAATAACGAAGTGATCCAGGTACTGGCTAAACACTCTGTTCATGAGATCCATGAATGCTGCAGGGGCGTTGGTTAACCCGAACGGCATTACGAGGAACTCAAAATGCCCATATCTGGTCCTGGTCTTCGGCACATCTTCATCCCTTATCCTTAGCTGATGGTACCCCGATCTCAGATCTATTTTGGAGAAACAACCCGCTCCGGCTAGCTGGTCGAATAGATCATCGATCCTTGGCAAAGGGTACCTATTTTTGGTAGTGACTTTGTTCAACTGTCTATAGTCGATACAAAGTCTAAGGGATCCATCCTTCTTTCTCACAAACAAGACCGGAGCACCCCAAGGTGAGATACTCTGTCGGATGAAACCCTTTTCTACCAGTTCTTGCAACTGCTCTTTCAACTCCTTTAACTCTGCTGGGGCCATCCTGTAGGGAGGGATAGAGATCGGTCTAGTTCCAGGCACCAACTCTATCTCGAACTCTATCTCCCTAGCAGGTGGTAATCCTGGAAGCTCATCCGGAAAGACATCCTGAAACTCTCTGACAACTGGCACCGAGGCCGGCTCCCTGACCTGACTGTCTAGCTCTCTCACATGAGCTAAGTACCCCTGACATCCCTTCCTAAGCAACCTACGAGCCTGAAGAGCTGATATCAGACCTCTAGGTGTGCCCCTTTTGTCTCCTCTGAAGACGACCTCTGACCCGTTCTGATCTCTGAACCTGACTACCTTGTCCCTACAGTCCAAGGTAGCACCATGGGTAGATAGCCAATCCATCCCTAGAATGACGTCAAAGTCTGTCAAATCTAGAACCACAAGGTCGGCGGAGAGGCATCTTCCCTCAACAAAAACTGGACTGTACTGGCAGACTGACACTGCCACTGACGGGTCACACTTGGGTCCACTGACCCATAGGGGACACTCTAACCCAGAGACTATCAGACCCAACCTCTCAACGGCTCTCGGAGCAATAAACGAATGAGATGCACCCGGGTCCATTAATGCATACACATCAGAACACCCAATGACGAGATTACCTGACACCACGGTGTTGGATGTGTTAGCCTCCTGCTGAGTCATGGTGAAGATCCTGGCTGGAGCTGATGGACCTTCACCTCGGGAACCAGAAGAAGAGGCTGCCCCTCTCCCTCTACCTCTGCCACTGCCTTGAGTTGTGGCTGGAACTGCTGGCTGTGCCACACTACCAGAAGCTGTCTGCTGGGGCTGGCCCATAAAAGGCGCTCTAGGACAATCCCGAGCTATGTGTCCCTCCTGTCCATGCACATCTGAAACATGCATTAGTCCCAGCTCGACACACTCCCCTGTGCGGTCTTCCACATCTCTGGCATTCTGTACCATCTGAGCCTGAGCTCGAGCCACCGCCAAATCCCAGACCGGATTTCAACTTGTTCCAAAACTTATTCTTCTTCGGCTTCCTGGTGGTGTTATCCCACCTCTTCTTACCTGAGCTCTGAGAAGAGAACCCTGGTCCTCCTCTGCCTGGGGTCTTAACCCCTGAAGACTGGGTCACTGACTGCTTCACTGACCCCTCAACTATAGCACTCGCTTCCATTCTTCGAGCCATATCCACCACAGTGTGGAAACTTTCTCTCTCAGCTGACTGAACCAACGAGGAGTACCTGGAATGCAGCTTCATAACATATTTCTTGGCTTTCTTCGTGTCTGAGTCTAGAGCTTGCCCTGAAAAAGGCAATAGCTCCAAGAATTTATCTGTGAACTCCTCTACACCCATGTGCTCTGACTGCCTCAGTTGTTCAAACTCAATCATCTTCAGTTCTCTAGAACTGTCTGGAAAAGCCCATCCAGCGAACTCATTCGCAAATTCCTCCCATGTCATGCCGTCTAATCTCGGGTCCACATAACACTTGAACCATTCTCGTGCCTTCTTGCACTTTAAAGTGAACCCTGCCATCTGAATGGCCCTGCTGTCACTTGCCCCTAGCTCATCAGTTATTGTCTTCACTACTCTCAGATACTCGAAGGGGACATCCCCTGACTTGTATTTGGGAGCATCCAGCTTGAGGTAATCTGTCATCTTTACCTTGCTCCCATCTGTTGAGCTAGGTCTAGGAGGTTGAGTAACTGGGGCTGCTGGTTCTGTAGGTGGTGGAGGTGGAGGTGCAGCATTCCCCGAGGTGGGGTTTGCCGGGTTTGGATAGAAAGGTGAGGGTGGATAAGCTGGGTACTGTGTGTAGGGTGGGTAGAAAGGTGGATAAGGCATGTAGGTAGGGTAGGGGTTAAAGCTGGAGTAATCCGATGTACCTCCCATCGGATACCCTGAACCCTGTGGGAAGGGTGGATAATGGGGTGGAAAACCATACCCCGAGGCCTGAACGCCTCCCTGAGACTCCCCTGTCCCTTCTTCCTCCATGCTCACATCCAGGTTCCCATCCCTCCTCTGATCCTCTCTTGTAACCTCCCTCACATCTGAAGAACCTCCTCCTCTATCTGTCCCCCTTCTGCTAGCATCAAAAGACCTTCTAGGGTCCCTTGACACTCTTTCTCTGTTGGCTCTACAAGACATTGCCCTAGGCAATGTAGGAGGACGGGCGCTCGTGCCCTCATCCTCAGGTGGCACTCCAGTCAATCGTGCAGATCGACGAGTTCCCCTCATTCTGTTTTCTGAAAAACAGTACACATCATACAAACATTAGCATCATATGGTTCATGTGGGCACACACGAACCCTCATCACATACATCACATAGCATAGCATATCGTTAATGCACATGCACAAAATCATGGCATTTCACATCATCATACAAGACAGGACTCAACATCCTATCCTAGTGGACATGACCTTCCTATTGTGCTTGACCTTCTAGAACATCTATGAGCCCGACACTCTAGGTCCGATCCTTATGAACCTAGGGCTCTGATACCATTCTGTAACGACCCGAAAATCGGACCGCTACCGGCGCTAGGATCCGGGTCGACTTAAGGCCGCCGGGACCCGTAGCAAGCCTGACATATAACTTGTAAACCTGTATAATCCCATACATGATCAACAACATGCATAAAAATTTTAAACTTTTCTTTTATCATCCAACTCAACCTGAACATTCATGAACATAGTCATAATCATAAACATGATCCCTCTGTGGGATCTCATCAATGCCCCCTACGGGCGATACAACATGAGATGAGTTGGCTTTCATGAACATAATAAAACATTTCTATAGATCATGTATCAAAAGGGATAACAATACTCATAGGGTCAAGCACAACCTCTAATCCTCAATATCAATATACATAACATAACTGTGATCTCTTACATTACATCATAGTACAATTGTCATGTCCACACTCTAACTATTACATCAACATACTTCAATAAACTCTGGCTAACCTTCTGGTCTACCCTGTACCTGCACATCTGGGGTTAGGGGAGAGGGGTGAGCTACAAAGCCCAGTGAGCAGAATAGTAGAAAACAATATATTAAAATTTCATGCTTTCATGAAATGCAACACATCACAACAAATCACATCTCGGATGGTATTGTCACCTATAGTCCTCTACATAGTCCAACTGTGCCGGGACGTAGAATGGGTACAACCGGTCTTTCTCTTAACATAACATATCATACAGTCCAACTGTGCCAGGGACGTAGAATGGGTACAACCTGGACTTCCTCTTACGTCGTGCCAGGGACGTAGAATGGGTACAACCTGGACTTCCATACCATATCATGCCATAACATCATCATATCATATGAGGACTAAAGGATCATCCAATAACCAATCCACATCAACATCATAAATGCAATGCAACATATTCGTGAATACTAATGCAAGCAACCTACTATATCTCATGGCATTCGTGATGCATGGATCATGCTCAAAATTTCTATTTCATTTATTTAAAACTTAAGGTTTATTCCACTCACCTCTGGCTAGCTCTGACAAACTCTGTAGCAGCTGGCTCACTGCTGAGATCCTCGGTTCCTCGGGTCCGAACCTACACAGGTGGACTCCAATGAGGGACCAAACATACTTAAACATAACTCTAATATACTCCCCAAGAACCCCCTAACACATCATGAAAACATCACATATAAACATGCAAGAAATGACTGAACAGGGCACTTTCGGCGGCAGGTTCGGCGGTCGAAAGTCCCAGACAGAGGCGAAACTCAGGCATGTTCAGCGGCACCTTCGGCGGCCGAAAGTCCCAGACAGAGACGAAAGTCTCCTTTCGGGGGCAACTTCGGCAGCCGAAAGGCCTGCCTCCCCAGCCATGTTCGGCGGCCGAAAGCTCCTTCGGCTGCCGAACCTGGTTTCTGCCAAAGGGCAGAAACTCGGTTCCTTTGTGCATTTTTGCCTCCAAACTCACCAATCATGCATATACCTCACTTAAAACATGCATACAAGATCCTAGGGGCCTCAAAACATCAAATACCCCAACTACAACACTTCAAGCATACTCAAACATGCCACATTGTTCATAAATCACATAAAACCTAACATTTGCTTAAAAACTCATACAACCCTATACATGCCATTCTACCCCATAAAATCACTTAAAACTTACTTAAAACACATGAGGAGCTTAAGATCGGCTCTTACCTCTTGGAGATCGAGAGGGAGACGACCTAAACTTGGAGATCCACGAAAATGAGCTCCTGAGTTCCCAAAGCTCCAAAACTTGTTTCAAAAGTTCAAAACCTTCAATGCAAGCTTAAAACTCAAGAAAAATGGTGGGGATTTGAAGGAAGAACACTAGATTTGGAAGAGGGAGGTTGGAAGCTAGCTGTGGCCGAAAATGGAAGAAAGCTCGTCCATTTCGGCTAAGGGTCCCTTTTATAGTGGCTGGCCAGGCCACGTTCGGGGGCCGAACTTGCCTCCGCATCCATACAATGTTCGGCGGCCGAACTTGACTTTCGGCGGCCGAACCTGGACTGCCCTCACTCATGCTTTCGGGGGCCTAACGTGCCTCCAAAACGCATGCATGTTCGGCGGCCGAACTTGACTTTCGGCGGCCGAACCTGGGTTTTCCTCCAAAGACTTTTCATGTAAAACTCATTTAATTTTCATACTAAAAACCATGAAATACCTTAAAACATTTTATGAAAACATGTTTCTACCCTACTAGAAGCTTCCGACATCCGAGATTCCACCGGACGGTAGGAATTCCGATACCGAAGTCTAGCCGGGTATTACAATAATAACGATTAATAATATGTTATACTTTTGAATAATAATAATAAAAATTCATATAAAATTAAATATTTAAATTTTTTATATTTATCCCGATAAAAAAATTTTCAGGTATTTATTTATAATTTTTTTATTTTTATAATATTTTATTCTTATAATTTTTTTTTCTAAAAACATATATAATAATTGTTTTAGATAAAAAAATTTATAATCCTAATTATATTTGAATATAATTGTAAATAATAAAAATATATGATAATAATTAATAATATTTTATACTTTTTAAATAACGATAAAAATATTTTCATATAAAATTAAATATCTAAGTTTTTAAAATTTTTCTCTGCAAAATTTTTTTCCACCGACATATATAAAAATTTAAAGTAATTTTTAAGGTTTCCAAACTAAATATCTTAATTTTTTAAATTTTTTGTTATATAATTTTTTGGCCTCTTCAAGGTTTCTAAAATTAAATTCATTGACGTATAAATTTTTCTATTATTTATCATATTTTTATAAATAATAAAAATATATTACATTTTTTAAATAAAGATAACCATAAATTTTTTCAACTATAAATTTAAAATTTAATTCATTCTATTATTTTACATATAAATTACAATTTTTTTATAAGTATAAATTTACTAATTAATTGTAAATAATAAAATAAAATAACATAAATTTATAATTATTTTCTAAAAGTTTACTTGTATGAAAGATGACTGTCAATTAACTGAATATTTCATCCGATTAAATAAATAAATTATAAAATAAAAATATTTTTTATTAATCTCTTTTTATTTATATTAATTTAATCGAATATAAAATTTATAACAATACATATTTGTCTTGTTGAAAAATCCTACTTAATCGATAGATGATTGAATGAGAAATAAAATTTTAAATTGAAGATAAAGAAATACGAGAGAGCAAAGAAGAAATATGAAATAAATAAAGAGAGAGGAGTGGAAAGGCGAAGAGGAGTTGGGTATTTATAGAGAAATAAGAGAAGAGAGAATGGGGAGGGTGAGTGATCAACGACTCTCTTGAGGAGAGCCATTAGTCAACATGTCTTTAATACCGTGCTTTTAAAGCGCAGTGTTAAAAGTCTCAGGGTGACATGTTTTTTATTGAGGTGAAAAGAGGTCTACCATGCTTTTAAAGTGCGGTAGACCTCCTGACTCGTCAACAGGAGGAGGTAGGATGAGATATATTTCTTGTTAAGTGTAAAAATTTTTGATTTGGCAAATTCTATTGCACTTTAAAAGTGAAGTAAAATTAATTTATTTAAAAAAAAACTTAACGTTTATCACTTTTTGAATACAATAAATGAGAAAATTATTTTTCTATCGCCGCTTTGCTCTACCACTTTTGAAGTGCGGTACAGTTCACTTTTACTCTGATCTGGAAAAGGAATTTCAAAAATTTAATCTTTTTAAACATCAAAAGACAAAAAACCCTCAGAGGTATCAAAACAATGACTATAAAATCGAGAGACAGAAACTGAGCCTTGTGGAGAAAAAGTCCAAAAGTCACACGTTGTATAAGATGGATCCAACATTCGAGATAGGGGTGAGCATTTGGTCGGTTCGGTTTAAAATCGAATCGAATCAAATAAACTGAAAATTAAAATTTTAGTATTTATGAAAATCAAATCGAACTGATTTTGATTAGAAATCGAATCGAACTGAACCGGTCTGATTCGGTTCGATTCAGTTCGATTTGATCGGTTTCGATTTTTAATAATTTTTTTATTTTTTTTTACTTTATTTTTAGTATTTTAAAATTTAATTAAAATATTTTAATTTTAATATGATTAATTTCTCTATTGAAAATAACATATTATTTTCACTAATCGGTTCGATTTGATTTTTTATTTTTTCTGATTAAAATTGAATCGAACCGAAATAATCGAAATTTTTAAAATTAAAAGTCGAACCGAATCGAATTGAATAAAAAACCAAATTGTATTTTCAAATTAATTTGATTCGGTCAGTTTTTTTCAATTTGAACCAAATATTGTTCATCCCTAATTCGAGAGATAGAAATATCGAAAGAATCAAAGAAAATTATACGAAAAAATAAAAAGTCATGCAGAAAAATGAAATTGTCAAAATATTATCGTTTCAAAGAAGAGAGAACCCTTATATAAATTATTGGAAAAAGTATAAAAAAGCGACTTGAGATTTTACTCATTTTCATTTTAAGATTTATAATTTAATTTTAATAAAATAAATGGCATCAATTTTTTAACATCTTCAAAAAATGTGATGTAATAAAAAAATATAATTATTAATTAAAAAATATAAAAAATATTATGTGTTACACTTATTTTCATTTTAGGATTTGGAGTTTAATTTATTTTAAATTAATTTTTTGTGATATGATTTTTTATATCAGTATTTCTGATCGCATCAAAATTTTTTTACTATTTATTAACGACGCAACATCACAAATACTATTTTTGACACAAATTGAATTATAAATTCTGAATTAAAAAATTCATAAATTATATTATAATTTTTAATTTTTTTAAAATTATTTTATTTATTAAATTAAATTATAAATTCTGAATTGAAAAAATTCATAAAATCATATGTTACTTTTTAATGCTTTTTCTTAAATTATTTTATTTGTTAGTCTAACGCAAATAAAAATAATATTATATGCGTTTGTGATATGTCTTTTGAGCTGTGGTTTTAGTGGATGAGCATTGATTGAACCATAAATTTTAAAGCGAAAAATTAATAAAATTACATAATATTTTTAATATTTTTCTTAAATTATTTTAATACTTTTAATATTAAAAATATTTTTAATATTTTTCTTAAATTATTTTAATATTTTTAATATTAAAAATATTTTAAATATTTTTCTTAAATTATTTTTCTTAAAATTACATGATGCCTTTTGAACTGTGATTTTAGCGGGTGTAAATTGATGGGTTGGGTCCAAATCCAATTGTTGGAAGGCGTGGTGGCTGTGCGTTGTAGTGGCCTTGTCACGTTCACGCCTATCTATCCATAATGTTACTCTGAATTTTTATGTCCCAGAGTAATTATTAGAGATTGGTATTCCTAAAAGATTGAGAGATTAGATTTTAGGTGGATGACTGCTAGATGCCTTATCTTATCAAAAATCAATTATTTAGTTTTTAGTTTTATATTATTCAATAAAAATATTAAGTAAAATTAAAAATTTTAGTTATTTTATTAAAAAATATTAGTCAACTGATTTTATTCCTGATTTTTTTTACCATGTTTAAGCCTCTATGATTTAATATTTATATTATTTATTGTTTTATTAATGTTAAAATAAATTAATTAATATTTTATTTCAAAATAATTAAATAGTTTAATTTTATAAAATATAAAAATATTTTAATAGAATAATTAAGTAATTTACTTAAAGTTAACTCATTAAATACTTTGATCAAATGGAAACCTATTTACTACATAAGGTTATAAAAATTGTAAAAATTAAATATAAATTTATCATATTATTATCGATAGTATATCAATAAAAAGTAAAATACTTTGGCTTTAAATTTTATTAATTCATCGTATCTCTTTTAATTTTAATTAAATATCATTATTCTTTGATTTAAAATTAAAGATTTCATAGAAATTCAATTTAATTAATTTATTTTTTAATATTTTTTTAAATGAAAATTTTAATTTTATTTAACTTAAAAATTTAATTTAAAAAAAATAAAAATCTCGAATGATTTTATAAAAATTAATTTAAATTATTTTCTAAAAAAATCATACTATAGTTATCATTACCTCTTATGTCAAGTTTATAAATTACCTGACTAATAAAATTATCTATTTCTCTCACTTATAAAAACTATAAGTTTAAATAAATTAATTAATTAAAGATGAGAATTTTGAAATTGTCGAAATTGTCCTTATCAGAATCTCTCTGCAGGAATTGTTTATTTTCGGCTCATTTTTGCTGCCATATAATCATTATCTTTTAATATTTTGCTTATGTCATCTTAAGCTAAAAAGTAAAAAATATATCTATAAGCAACCCTCCAGTTGTTAATTGGAAATGCTTTGTATATCATTGGAGTTAACGTTCTCTTTGTTCTTGTTCTTTTTCTTGCTTTTCTTCTCCCGGCTCAGTTTGGATGTTTTCTTTGGGCTTTTTATAAAATTAAGGTCGTAACTATTTTTTTTTATTTGCAGATTTGGGGTTAAGGAGATTTTATTTGCGATTTTGAGATTCAACTCACACGTGACAGCCAAAAAGAACACCTGAAATCTCTTTGACAGGCGCTAGAGGCTGGCGCCACTTAGATATTTTTAAAATTTTTTTTTTAATTATTAATATATTATAATAAAATATTTATATTATATTATTTTTTTATTTATATTATATTTTTATAATAATAAATATTTTTTATAATTTTAATATATTAATATTTAAAAAACTTTATTATTAATATTTAAATAAAAAATTACTGGAAGGATTATAACTTTACAAAATACTAAGCGTAGTTATAAATAATTATTGTAGTTATAAATAATTATTATATTATCTTACTATATTAGATGTTATACGAGAATTGAGTTATTTATAATTTATTAAAAAAATAATTAATTAATCTAATTCAAAGTAAATTAATTAAATTTATTATATTTAATAAATTATAAACAATCAGGTGATTGCATATAACATTTAAGTGGCCTATAATAATATTATGTAATTCTAAATAGCAGTTAATAAAAACGTAAATTTAATTTTTATAATTTTAAATATTAATATTTATTTATTTATTTTTATAATTATAAACAATAATGTAATTTAAATAATTAATAAAAAATAATAATTAAATATTATATACGATCACTTGATTATTTATAATTTATTAAATATAATAGATCTAATTAATTTATTTTACAATTAAATTAATTAATTAATTTATTTTTTTATAAATTATAAACAACTCAGTTCTCATATAACATTTAATAATAAGATAATATAATAATTTTAAATATTTTATCTGAATTGTTTATAATTTATTAAAAATAAAAAATAATTAAATTAAATAATTAATTCAATAAAACTATCTTATACAGATTTAATAGTAGTATAATATTATAATTTTAAATATTTTTGTGTGGAATCACTTTATTATTAATTGTTATAGTATTCTTACATATTAAAAATATTTTTATAAAATATAATAATTATTTATAACTAGTCTTAGTATTTTGTAAAATTATGAAATAACATTAAACGTGTATAAAAGTATTGATACTATTTAATTATAGAATTACTGTATTAATATATTAAAATAATAAAAAAAATTATCCATCGAATCGCAACATAATATCAATTTTATAATTTTGAAATATAATTTCAGTAATTTTTTATTTAAATATTAATAATAAAATTTTTTAAATATTAAAATATTAAAATTATAAAAAATATTTATTATTATAAAAATATAATATAAATAAAAAAATTAATATAATATAAATATTTTATTATAATATATTAATAATTAAAAAAAAAATTTTAAAAAAAATTATCTGGCGCCACTTTAAGCGGCGCCAGATGATATTTAAAAAATCAAAAAGCCTGGCCCCTGTCAAAGAGGCGTCAGGCATTCTTTTTGCAAAAAACCTGTTTTCTTTTGTCATATTTATTCAAACAACCATCAACACTGGAGTTAGTATTTGCTTGCAGGGGAATGCGTTCAGGTAATTTTGCTTAATTGCCTATGATCCCAATTCAATTCTGCTTTTAATCATTAATATTCCTTAGTTTTATCTGTGTTGTGCTTCACAAAAAGGATAAATTCTTCTTTTCCTGCGTTGGTTGTGTGCTGGGATTCCGTTCCTATTTGCTGACTCCATGGATTTGATCATTTCCCATTTGAAGGCCTGTAGCTATTCTTGTCTTTATATGTGTGAACTTCCCGTTATGCTAAGACTTTTGGAAGGCACAACAGATGCGGGGTAGAGTACGCCACACTCTTCATAATTCTCATTCGACGTACACGACACCAATACAAAACGGACTACAGTTTACCCATGGATGCGAAACTCAGAATGAGTTCAGCGATTCCGCAGCCATGATGTCCTGTAGCTTTAGCACTTAAGGGTTTATAGCTAGTTCTGCCCCTTTTCATTCTCTGCACAGAAAAATTTCTATCAACAGCGACACTGTAATTAGAAAACCTCTATTTGGGAGAATTTTTAATGAAGGTTTTGCAGATCTCTTGAGGAAAGGAGTCGTTCCAGATCTCTTGTAGCTATTCTATCAGATCCAAACAGCTTTCCCCTTGCATCGCAATTTACATCGCAAATCCCTGCATCAGCTTCTCTAGCCAACTTTCATATCCAATGGCCTATCCTCCACAACTTGATCCTTTCCCTGAGTCCCGCCTCGAAGTCGACGCCGGTGCAGCCTTCGTTCTCGAATCAAAAGGTATAATATAATTCACGACCGTTTCACGTTTTTGCTTTCTATATAATTCACTATTTAACATTTATTTTTTTTTAAAAGGCAAGTGGTGGCACGCCGGGTTCCATTTGACGACGGCGATAGCGGGGCCTTCAATTTTGACGTTACCATACGCATTCAGAGGGTTGGGTTGGGGCTTGGGCTGCTTCTGCTTAACGGTGATGGGAGTCGTCACCTTCTACTCTTACTATCTCATGTCCAAGGTGCTCGATTGCTGTGAGAAGGCCGGTCGCCGCCATTTACGCTTCCGAGAGTTAGCCACCGATGTTTTAGGTAAAGCTTATTCCTCCTTTTTGAGCTTCTTTTTTAATTAATATGCTGCCACTGTTTACGGTTATTTTATACAAACTAAAAGGACTCAGTTCAGTTGGTAGTTTCTCTCTCTTAAAAGCTGAAAATTCGGATCCTTTTTTCAGAAGTGTTTTTGGCATTCAGGGAATTAATATTTCCGCCCATTCAATATTTACATCATATGCTGCTTAAAAGTAGGTAAAATTAATTGTTTGTAGAAATTTAAATTTATATATTAATTTATTCAAACAATAAAATCAAAACTTTAATATTAGTCAAAATTTTAATCAGTGCACTGAATTTAAAAAGTTAACTACAAATTAAAATATAATTTTTGAAATGTTATTTAATTAATAAAATAATGATTTAAAATATATTTTTCTTTTAATTATATATTTTTATTTGTATTATAAAAGACAACCGTATTTTTTTTAAATTATATTAATTGTCCCTTCAATAATTAAAAATATGAAAATTGTTTTTAAATTAAAATTTCACATGTTTTGCATTTTTATTAATAAATACTAAAATAAAAAAATGCTATTTTAATTTAATTTTATCAGCATTAAAACTTTTTTTCTCTTAAAACTTATTTACGTTATTTTCAATATCATTAGATATCAACAACATAATGCATTAAAATTTTTATTAAACATTTATTCTCAATACTTCATATTCAATAATATTGAAAACTATATATATAAATTTCAATAGCTCACATATTTTGAATACTATAAAAATTAATTTAAAAATGTTATTATGTTATTTTAATATGTGTTAATTAAAATATGTTAGTTTACTTCAAAAATTATATTTTATGATTATTTAATTATATAATTGATAAAAAATGACATGATTGAATTTAATAAATAAATTTAAAATATAATTTTTTTTAATTGAGAATCGGAAGAATTTGAGATCTGTCAGATTTAATTAGATGCATTTTACTATCATGCTTAGTCTGTAAGTCTAAGTATTCATTTTAAATGTCTATTTTATTAATAAAATAAAATTTCATAATTTACTTTTTTTTAACTTTTTAAAATTAATTAGTTAATTTTAAAGTTCACTATGAAAAACATTTAAGATATAAATATTAATGTAACCTTTTTTAACTTTTTAAAATTCAATAGTTAATTTTAAAGTTCACTATAAAAAACATTTAAGATATAAACATAAATTGACTTCAATATTTAGCTTTTTCTATTTAATAAACTTAAAAAATAGAATGAATTTGATTTAAAATTATATATGTATTTTTAAAATTTTATATTAATTAATTAAATGAATAATTATTTTATTCGTTATAGCACAGGTAAGAATAATGAGCCTGATATGCGTGTGTGACGTGTCCTTTGAGCTGTGGTTTTAGCGGATAGACATTGTCTGGGCTTGGAATTAAATTGGTTTGTTTGTTTTTCAATTAAAACCTATTAATGTTCACCACTAGGAATGGTGGGTATGAGCCTATGGGTCTCTTATAAGACTACTGGATAACCGGCGAAACATTGTGATAAGATTGAGGGGTTAGATTTTTGGTGAATTACTACCAGATGTTTTTTTTTTTATTAAAATTAATTATTTTACTTTTAATTTTGAATTCCGTTTATATATTTTATACAATTAAAATTTTAATTATTTTATTAAAAAATATTAATCAATTAACTTGTCTTGACTTTTTACACTATTTAGTTTCTATAATTATGACGCTTTTTATTTTTAAAAAAGATATTTTTTTATAAAAATTATTGTCAGTAAATAATATTTTAAAAAATCTCTTATTTTTATTATTTTATTTTAATTTAAAAAATAAAAAATATAAACAAATTTATATATATATAGGAGCTCTGATGATATTACCAAAATGGAAAAAAATATTTTTTTTTAAAAAAATTAATTTCTTTAAGATGATTGAATTTTTTATTTAATTAAAAAAATACTTTCCATTTGACCAATTATCTTGCATGCTCCAAATATAAGAAATGAAAAAAATATTTTCTTAAAATTTTTTTTTATAAAATAAACAGAATCTTAATATTTATATTATATAATTTTTAAATAAATACTAAATAAGTTGACTCCAAATAATTAAACGATTTAATTTTATAAAATATAAAAATATTATAATAGAATGATTTAGAAATAAAGAGTTGATAGTTAATTTTATTATATTAGAGAGAACTAATAATAATTTATCGTTAGGGTCTTATTCAAATTAAATTTTAAAATTCTAAATATATATATAAATTTTCATAAGTTAATAAATTTAAATGATATAACTTTAGCACTCCCATGCTTAGCCTGATGGTAAGTGCATCCGGTTAAACCTGATTGATCTCAGGTTCGGATCCTCATCTCCCATTTCAAAAAAAAAAATGATATAACTTTATTATATTATAAAAATTTAGAAAACTGTTAGTAGAATTTAGAGAGTATGTGAGTAATAAATAGCACTATTTTATGACTAATTTCTCCCCATTTTTATAAATTTAGTATATTTAGTAAATTTTGATTTTAATTAAGTATTTAATGAGTTAACAAATAACCTCCATTTCTTTTATATAAAATATTTTTTAGATGCTCTGAAAGAAATTAATCAATAAAAAATATTTTGCTATTCTACATTTTAATAATTTTATTAAAATCTTTATATATAAATTTATTAATATATTTTATTTTTTAAATTAAAATTAAAAAATAAAAATAAATTATCTTATTAAAAAATATTTTTTACAAAAAATATTTTATAAATATAAATGATTTTTTATAAATAAACGAAAGACTTAAGCCATTTTAAAATTAAAAATGCATTTTTGTTAAGTTAATTTAATAATTACATTTTTAATAACTTTTAAGGTGTCATCAATTAAGTTCTAATAAATAGAAAATGAATGTTATCTTGATTTAACTCCTTGAATTTAAGGAGTCTTCATAAAATGTTGAAAGAGAAAAAAACATGATTCTACCTATTTAAGACATCCATCCATTTACTTAACTAATTTATTATATAATCACATATTTATAATAAATTATATTAATTAAAAATTTAAATGTATACCTTACTCTTTCATGAACAATAATCTTATGGAAAAAAAAAAAAGACAAGTGAAAGTATGTAAAAATAGTCAAATCTGTTTTCACTTTTTATCAATTATAATCGATACTTATAATTTTGCCTAATCTAATCTAATTTTAATGGTTTGGAATATCTTTTAGTTACATATAATTAAATTGATTACATAAGTGATATAGTTTAATTTTTTTATGATTTGATTGTTGTTGAGTATTAAATAAAAAGTTTATATTAAAAAAAAGTTAAAAAAAAGGCTAATTTTACTTGTAATTTTCTAATTTTAAATGTATTTTTAATTTCATTACTCAATTTTAATTTATTTATTATATTTTTTAATTTTAATTTTTAAATATTATTAAAGTTATTATTACTTAGTACGTATATCAAGTTTATAAATGACCTCATTAATAAAATTATTTTTCTCCTCTCATCTCTTACTTATTTTCATTCTCTCTCTTATAAAAAATTATAAGTTTAAATAAATTGTTTTCTAAAAAAAAAGTTGAAATAAATAAATTAATTAAAAATGAGCATTTTGAAATTGTCCAAATTGTCCTTACCAGTCTCAGCAGAAATTCTCTCTATTGAGTTGTTGGCTCATTTATTCTGCCATAATCATTATCTTTTAATTTGCTAGTATCATGTTAGACATGGAGCGTCATTTTAAGTAATTATTTAATACTCTTTATTTTTAACTAGTATTTTTTATAATTTTTTTAATCAATAATTAAATTATATCTTATTATAAAATGAAGACTATTAAACAAGGGCTTAAAAAATCATCATCTTAAGCTAAAAATATTTATAAGCAACCCTCCACTTAATTGGGAATGCTTTTTATATCATTGGAGTTAACGTTCTCTTTATTCTTTTTCTTATTTTTCTTTTCCAGGCTCTGGTTGGATGTTTTATTTTGTCATATTTATTCAAACAGCCATCAACACTGGAGTTAGTATCGGAGCAATTTTGCTTGCAGGGGAATGCATTCAGGTATTGTTACTTATTGCTTCTTATACATAGTATAAATGTTTCATTCTTCTAGTAGTCTAACGTATTCTGTTTCTAATTTCCACTCTTTTGGTTGTAAAAGATCATGTATTCAAACCTCTCTCCCAATGGATCCCTGAAATTGTACGAGTTCATAGCAATGATGACAGCAGTAATGGTTGTTCTATCGCAGCTTCCATCCTTCCACTCCCTCAGACACCTCAACATGGCTTCACTGCTTCTCAGTTTGGGCTACACTTTCCTTGTTGTTGGTGCTTGTATTCATGCAGGTACCCACATCCTGAAACTCTCCCGATCTTTATTTTTAAACAGTTGCTTGAGTATTCTTTACATGGAATCTAAAACATTAATGTCCTTTACAAAATTTCCTGCATGGCAATTTCTATGAGATCTCTTGCGGGGTCTGTCCACCTCTCCTCCTTAGGCTCTCACCACTGTCCTACTACAGGTTTAGCGTTGGGATGTGCATCTACGTATCTAACAATGACGCTTGAAGCTGAATATGGGCCATCATCCTTCATTAAATTTCTGAAAATGACGCATAACCATGCTG
This sequence comes from Manihot esculenta, assembly GCF_001659605.2. Lineage (NCBI taxonomy): Eukaryota > Viridiplantae > Streptophyta > Magnoliopsida > Malpighiales > Euphorbiaceae > Manihot > Manihot esculenta. The sequence goes on along the minus strand of NC_035162.2, from coordinate 20,437,428 downwards.
GACTAATTTCTGATTATTAACTGTTTGGAGTATTAATTACTGGGCTGCTGTTAACCAAAATAAGTAGTTGAAGTTCTAGTTCGTACTATATCAACCTATTTATAATGTGTTTGTTATCTTAGGACAGATCAATGCCAGTTAAATCTCTATCCTAAAAATAAATAAATAAAAAATAAAAAAAATTATCATGCGGTTGCATAGATTTTTCATTTTGATATTTATAGTTTAGTTTAGTGTTTGTAGTTTAATTTCAAATCAAAATAATATATTATGTATTTTATCGTTATCAAATAACAGTCATTTTTAGACTCGTGATCACATTATCGTATATTATTTTGATTTGAAGTATAAATTCTGAATTAATCACATGACATTATTTTTAACTTTTCTAATATATATATATATATGATTTTATTTATTTTTTAGAGATTAAGTAACAAATTAAAAAGATACGTTAAGAGCAATTTTCATATGGAATGCTTGGAAATTCTCCTTTGACGATTTAAACTGCTACCGTTTGTCATGCAGGTCTCTCAAAAAGTGCCCCTAAAAAGGATTACACGCTAGAATCTTCCGAGACTGCAAGGGTTTTCAATGCCTTCACTTCCATCTCCATAATAGCTGCTATTTTCGGGAATGGAATACTGCCTGAAATACAAGTAACTTTAGCATCTTAGTACATCTTCGGTTGACTTTCGAGTCTCTTGATTTTTGATAAAACATTTTTAACTTTATTTTTCCATCTATGAAAATTGAAAGCGTTGTTGATAACCACTTTTATATTTGATTAATTTAATTCTTCTGTGCTATCTTACACAGGCAACTTTGGCTCCCCCTGCTACTGGAAAGATGGTGAAGGGCCTTTTAATGTGTTATAGTGTTATTCTGGTTACGTTCTACTCTGCTGCAGTATCCGGATATTGGGTGTTCGGAAACAAATCCAACTCCAACATTCTCAAAAGCCTAATGCCGGACGAGGGACCTTCCTTGGCTCCAACATGGGTGCTTGACCTTGGACTCGTTTTTGTACTACTTCAGCTCTTTGCCATTGGCCTGGTAAGTGGGTAATCTTACAGATTAACTCAGAGAACTGAATATTGGATGCATCTAAACATGCCAATGCAAAAGAAACCAGCTGATTATAAAATTTCTCCAACATATATATAACACACAGGTATATTCTCAAGTAGCGTATGAGATAATGGAAAAGCAATCAGCTGATGTGAAGCAAGGAATGTTTTCCAAAAGGAACCTGATTCCTAGGCTAATTCTTCGGACTCTTTATGTGACATTCTGTGGATTTATGGCAGCTATGCTTCCATTCTTTGGAGACATAAATGGAGTTGTTGGAGCTATAGGATTTATCCCTCTAGATTTTGTCCTCCCAATGCTTCTCTACAACATGACCTACAAGCCTCAAAAATCATCCCTTACCTATTGGATCAACATCTCTATTATAATAGTGTTTACAGGAGCAGGAATTATAGGAGCATTCTCCTCTATAAGGATGTTGGTTCTTGATGCTTATAAGTTCAAGCTCTTTAGCAGTGATGTGGTTGATTAAATGAGTTAGCCTGCACAAATTATCAATCACTCCGCCATCTTGCTCTGCAATGGGGAACTAGGCCTCTTCGTTTAAATATGAAGAAAATGTAGTGAGCTCGCTGCGACGAAAGATGAGGCAGAGTAATTTACCATAAAAGAGTGATGAAAATATCTTTCACAATAACAACAGAAGCATGCTGAGTAATTGTACATTTTACTACATATAAGATGATGTGTGAAGGCTACAATTTTACTCCATATAAGATGATGTGTAAAGGCACATTGATGAATGCATAAGTAAAAAGACATTTTAGCCTTTAAGTTTTTTTTCTTTTAGTGGATCTCAACTTCTATTAATATATTGGAAAAAGAAGAATTAATATTCTATCATCATATAATATAACAAATAGTTATAAATAGGAGAATTTATCCAATACATTCATTGTATATAAAATAGTGTATTCTAAATTTCTAATGAAATAGAACTATATCATGTTATCATGGGGTGCTTTGGTTATTTTCATATTGTCTTCATCAGGGGTGGATTCATAGCTTAATTTTAGAGGGATAAATAATTTATTCAACTTACAAATTTAAATATATAGATTAAAATAGCTAATATGGATATACATAAATAATGGGCTAAAACAACAGCTATTAGTTTATTAAACCAAATAAAAAAAATAAAAATTAGTATTAGGCTATAATAATTGAAAATTTAATAAATTAATGGGAGCAAAATTTTATTTTTTATTGAGGACAAAAATAAATATTATTTTCACCTACAATAGAAATTTAAGAGTAATGGGGCAATTTTATTTTAAGTGATTATAATGATAAAAATTTTATCTATTTATGACAAAAATTTCAGAAATAATGGGAGCAAAATATGAGAGCGACACTAATGTTTCTTTAACCTCTATATTCTCTACCGTTAAATGATTGTCAAATTCATCTTTAGCACACTTTTATCATTCACCAAAATTCAATTTCATGCCTACAAAGTGCTTGATGAATAGCTTCTTTGTTTTTGTGATACAAAATAATTAGGCATGAAATAGTGCTATGATGGATACTTTCTCTATTTTCATGATACAGAACTAGGTGTGAAATAATGCTGAGATGAAGACTATTATGATGCTCCTTTACGTGAGCTCTGTCACGGACTAAGTGTTTCAAGATTCGAAATTCACTTAAACCGTGCGGCACTTGTTACTTGGAACTAAGTTCAGCCTATCCAGTAGCTCAAAACAAGAGATGTAGTGGGTGAATGTGGCAATAGAAACCTTAATTGAGGACAAAGGATTTGATGGTGAATACAAGAGAATGATGTTGGAAGGAAGAAAGTTTGTATTGCTTTAGAAAGAGCTTTACAAGTGTGAGTGCTTTAGCCAAAACTTCCAGGCTGTACAAATGAATCTCTATGGGGGTATTTATAGGTATCCCACCTCCTTAACATGTGGTGGAGATGCATTGTTTAATTTGTGGACAGAATTGTCCTTCTAGAACGTTTAGGGGCCTTTTGGTAATTTTACATCCTTTGGAGAATTCTAGATTTGGCTGGAAGAGCTCTCTAGCTGAGTTCTAGAACCTTCTGGACTGGTCTGGTAGTCACTTGGCTGTTCTGGAAGCTTCTGGGCAGTTTCGGGCTACTCTAGAATGCTCCAGCGGCCTACCAGATGCTTTTGGCCAATTCTCACACGTCCAGGGCTCTTCTGGCCAATTAGCGCTTGTCCCGCGTTGGCACTTCTGCATGGCCGCCTAGGCTCAGTCCTGCGCGCCTGCCTTGCACACTGCGCAATGCTCCGCGCCAACCAAACCTCGTTTAGGCACTCCGCAGGCCCGCTGTCGTGATTTTTCCTTCGCCGAAAATTTTGGATTTTTGGGAGAGTTTGGAAGAGGTGTGAGATGCTCCCCCGGCTATTCCCGCGACGCCCTCATCGCATTCTCCCAATAGTCTTGCACCTTGTCTTCATGTTGCCATAAGGAAAGCTCACTTTCCCAGCTCGCCTTGGCATCGGGGAGCCCCTTCCATTTTACTAAGTACTCTTTATATGCTGCATGAAACCCCTCTTTGGTATTTGCCTATGAGCTAGGATATGGTGATCCAAGATTGTTGAGACTGCGGTTGGTGCTCTTTGTGACTTATTTCGGCTTGGATTACCTTCATCAGGATAATAAGGCTTTAGAAAGTTTACATGAAACACTGGATGGCACTCTAGATGTGGTGGCAACTTGACTTGGTAGGCCAGCTTTCCAATTCGTTTTTCCACTGGGAATGGTCCCTCGTACCTCTGTAGTAGACCCTTGTGGATTCTTTTAAAATTCTGAATGGTTTGAGGAATGAGTTTCACCATAACGAGATCCCCTTCCTCAAACTCTTGGTGTCTCCTCTTTAAATCGGCCCACTTCTTCATTTTCTTTACTGCCTTTGCCAAAGATGCTTTTGCTAGCTCAAGCTTTTCTTTCCAAGCTTTGGCAAATCGGAAGGCACCTGGGCTTTTCCCCTTGTATGGCAATACCATGTCATAAGGTGCAAGTAGCTGCTGTCCCGTGGCTAGCTCAAATGGGCTTGCCCCCGTGGACTTGCTCTTCTGCAAGTTATAAGAGAATTGGCTATGTCCAGTAGCTTGACCCAATTCCTATGGTTGGCAGTAACATAATACCTCAGATACAGCTCCAACAAAGCATTGATACACTCGGTTTGCCCATCCGTCTGGGGGTAGAAACTTGTAGAGAAATTAAGATCGGTCCCTGACTGTGCGGTTGTCGAAATCAATAAAAAATAACCTTTTTGTTTATCCACAATTTTACAACTATAGATAGTGGTAAAAGGATCGAATCCACAGGAAATTGATACTCATCTATTTTTCTTATCAAGACCAAGTAAATAAACTAAAAATAAAAGTAAAAAGGAGGGTTTTGAGATTTTGATGAATTAAACTAGAATTAAAAGATATAACGTAAAGCAAATAATAAAGTAAAGAGAATTCAATAATGAGAAAAGTCTAGTTGAAGAATTGGATCTACTTCAGTTGTTGGGATTGATCATTGACACTTATATTCTTTCATTTGACTCAATAAATTATTTATGGGGGTGGAAGACGTTTCTCACCACCATATCCCTCCTTAAGCATAGATTAACTAGGAAATATTATCTAATTAATCACTAATCAACAAGTTGCCAAGGAACGTCCTTGGGGCTTTAGATTCATTCAACTGTCAATTGCATTAAGAAATAGAGAGACCTAATTCTAGCTACTCAAACGTATGGTGATCTTGCTAGACTATGCAATCTCATTGGTTTTTACACCAAGAGTTACTTGTGTTTGGACAATTCAAGCAATTACGGACTTAAACTATCCAAACTAACAAATTATCACTTTGCAATCAAGAATCAATAGGCCCTATTAATCTAAATAATAAAGCAACAATGGAATTAAGCATGAAATTGCATAAATATTGATAAATAAAAGATAAACATCATAGGTTCAGATCTTACAATCCATAAATAAACTGAAGTTTCACCTAATCTTCAACTAGAAAAAGGGGTTTCAGCCACTCATGGCTGAAACTAATATAAAAATTAAAGAAAGAAAACAAGAAAGAAGAAGAAGAAGGGCCGGCCGGGCGACTGCTGGTGTGCGCGGCTGCTGTGGTGATTTCCAAAGATGAGATGATGTTTGCTGGTTTTCTGTCCTTTTATATCTTATTTGTGCAGCCCTTTGTTTCCTTATTTAGATGGAGTCTTTTTCCTATTTGGAGTTCGATTCTTTGAAGGCAATTGAATCTTCTTGAGAATTGGCTTCCTAGATAGGTGGGATAAGGTGCTGAGTTGTCTTGAAGGGTTGCTGAGCTGTCTTCACGTGTTTGGGGAAGGATAGACTTCTTGAAAATTTGAATTTTAAGTTTTCTGCATTTCTGCTGTCTGCTGTCGCAAGTTCTTTTTGCCTAGGTTGTTTGGGTAAACAATCTGATCGAATAGTCTGTTTTAGTACTGTCTGTCACTTTACTTCTGTTCCGCGGTCTGTTTGCCCAAGTTATTTGGGCAAACAATCTGGTCAAACAATAAGTCTGTTCTGTTCTTTCATCCTTCTCCCATTTCAGCTGCAGCTTGTTTTGAGCAAACGGACTTGGGCAAACTAGGCTTGATCTTTTCTATTCTCTTTTGGACAGTTTTAAGGTCATTTTAACCAAATTACCTTTTTACACCATTTCTTGCAAAATAAGATTAAAACCACAAAATTAGGTAGAAAATGTGTAAATTAGCATTAATAACAACATGAAAAATGGGACTAATTTTGGCTTGATCAAATACCTCCACACCTAGCCCTTTGCTTGTCCTCAAGTAAATAAATTTAGTCAAACAAGCTCTCTTTGCTACTTGATCCTTTATTTCCACTTAAACTCTTACCCTAAATTCCTAATTTGAAGCATTACAGTGAAGAGTGCATGCACCAAGGTTACTTTCCTTCTTTTCTTGTTTCCCTTTATCTATTAGGAAATCAAGAGATTACTGCAATCCAAAACACGCAGCGGAAAATAAAAATCTTTGTTTCCCTACTAGGATCCAAGTGTTTCATTTAATTCGAAATGAAGGATAAGAGACTAACCTGTCAGACTCGATAAGAAGATACTATTACGGACTGATGGTGCTGCTTTTTCAACAAACACCTGCTATGGTATCCACACGAACGTCTTTTATCCTTCTAGAGTGCTAGCTCTCTCAAAGATGGATAAGCTATGTGCTTTTCAATCTGCAGCTCAAAATGATTTTTTCAAAAAACGTTAACCCCCACATTCATAGCAGGAGTTTTATACGTTTTAAGTCTTTTTGTTTTTCCATAATTCTTTTCGTAAAAGAGTTGTGTTTATCATCTACTATCGCAATCTCGTAGATAATAAAAATATCTTATATGATAGAGTTGTGTTCATAATCAACTATCATAATCTCACAGATACTCAAATATCTTATGTGATAGAGTTCTTTATCTGTAACAGTTATAGATAGACTGCAGATCCTTATATATATTATTATCTTATAATAATAAATAATTAATATTAATAATAATAACATCTTTATGATTATTAATTATACTAATGGGCTTTTAGCCCATTAATATGACATAGCACATCAATAACGTTCTTTTATGTATGACCCAATAGGCTCATATTAATTGGCAATAGGCCCAGTCCCACAAGACCCATAAATCATAAGCGGCCTCTAGCAAGGCATTATGACTATCCAACTAATATGAGGATCGATAGTCCGATAAAGCCTAATAAATAGAACATGTATTAGTCCCTTTGTCACACGATATCTAGTTTGAACATAAGTCATTGTCAATGTCAAACTTATAATGTTTAAACTTATGATTTCTCGATCTCTAAGTAGACTAATAAAATCAAATGATATTGATCACACTATCAATTCATTTGAGCATGGCCATGCATTTTTTAGTCTCACTTATCGAGGGGCTCAGAAGATATCTCTCTCAAAGAGAGGGACAAATTCCATCTTGATTGTTCAATATCCTCTACATAATTTCTATCATGCTCAATCATAACCTTTATGATTGTCCGATTAAAGAAAATGTTTGGTTATGTCAAAAGATAACAGTCCTTATGTTGGAAACTATGACAATCTCAAATCAAAGGATTAAGACATAACTACTTCGAGATTTACTTATGACAATAACCCATGCAGTGATCTCAATGCGGGTCCATCCAATACTTTGTTCTTTAATAAGTATCTATGATTATTGAATTATATCAACATATACATAATCATCTCATGATTATCAATCAATAATCATACTAGTTATATTTTATAATTATTAATATAATAATAAGTAACCAGGGATGTTAATCATTATTATGTAACATGCAAACAAATAACAATGATAGTAAAAACCTCTTTTATTAATAACCAAAACGACATACAAAAAGGTCCAAGATAATGGCCTAGGGCAAATACACTAATATTACCTACCATGGTTGTTAATTGTTTTCCTCATTAGAGAGATTTCATTATTCATGCTCGTATTCTTGTTTAGTTTAGACTCTTTCTAGCTTTCGGAGTGATTTGCCCTCTATTTGAAGCACTTTATTTAGCTTTTTGCACTTTTATCCTTGCTTGAAAAAGTCACTAACCTTTTGATGTGAAAGTATATATTTGTGATACCCACCCCCAGTTACTTAATTGATCACCTGTCTAAGTGGTTACTAGCTCTGTTCATAGTTCTTTGACCATTGGAACAATTTTTAATTTGTGCTTTTGAGGTCTTTGCCTTTGCTGAATTTCTTTTTCTCAATGATTTGGAAAAATCAACACCAATTGCTAAAATAAGTCATATTTCTTTATTCACACATCTTTTTCTTTTCATTATTCTCTCTAATGAGTAATGTCATGCATTTTTCACCATAGCAAGCTCAAAGATTCGATTCAAAAAGAAATTTCTAAAAATGAATACAAGTCACTGCAATTGATTCAACTTAGGTTTAAAAAGTCATTACATCAATGGGGTCATGGAAAGAAAGCTCATTCAACATAGCCTATGTGTTTGAGTAAAGCATATCAAAAAAAAGGGAAAAACTGTGGCTACATGTATGTGAAGACTGTGGCTATGTGAATGTGTGTGTGAATTAAAAGCAAAAATGAAAAAATTTCACCTAGTATGCTAATTAAAGATTAAAGTTTAAAGAAATAAAAAAGAATGCATGAAACATTAAAATTTAGAGATATGCATCCCCACACCTAATTCATGCATTATCCTCAATGTATTAAAAATATTAAAGTTCAAAAGAAAAGCTGAGTAGTCCCCTAGTGTGGTTGTTTGCCCAGCTTGTTTAGGCAAACAGTCTGGCCAAACTAGGTGTTTTGGTGAGCAGATGGCAGTAGGTGCTGCACCAGCAACTCTAGCATGCTCTCCATGTGGGCTATTCTGGCCTCAATTCTGTCTAAGCGAGCTGCTTCTATTTGTTGAGCTGCTAGAGATTGCTGGTCTGGTTGTGGAGCTAGTGGTGGGCCTGCCTGCTGGGGTGCTTGCTGATAGGCCTGCTGGGCTGCCTGCTGGTATGCTTGCTGGGTTGTCCGCTGTTTGGTCAGTTTGTTTGGGCAAATAGTATGGCCAAATAGTTTTCTACCTACAAAACAATTAAAACCTAAAAGTGAGTTATAACACTTGTTCCTGCACATTTGGTTTTGTTTGCCCCTGCTGTTTGGGCAAACGAACATATATCTCTGTTGTTGTTTTTTTTCTTACAAGTTCAGTTCCTACAGAGGATGATTTAGTGGAACCTCTTCCACTACTTCCATCATAGGAGGTTTTAGTCTTCTTTGAGCATCTCGGACAGGTTTGCAGTCTTCTTCCACTGGCTGTTTGGACAGACAGCAGTCTATCTTCTCTTACGACTCTGTTGCTTGTTCGGGCAAATGGCATTCTGTCGATGCTACCTGTTCAACTGGTTTAGGCAATCTGTATTCTGCTTGCTGAAGTGGTATGAGCAGTCCACAGTCTGTCTGCGTTTGGTTTTGAACTTGTTTGGGCAAACAGCTTTCTGCTTGTGTCATCTGCATAACTTGTTTAGGTAAACAAGTGTTTGCCTTGCCTGCCTCTACTGTTTGTTTGGTCGAACAACAGCCTGCCTGTGCTAGATGTTTGGATGAACTGGACTCTGCCTTCTCCTGTTATTTGGGCAAACAGCAATTTTTCTCATGCTCCTCTGCTGGCTGTTTGGGTGAATGGCATTCTGTCGAGGCTACTTGCTCAACTAGTTTCGGCAAACTGTATTCTTTTTGCTGGGGTGGTTTAGACTGACCACAGTTTTTCTGCATTGGCTGATTGACCTGTTTGGGTAAATAGAAACTTCCCTGCTCTTTCTCTGCTGTCTGTTTGGGCAGACAACAATCTGTCTGCTGTATACAACAAATTGTTTCTATCCGTTTGTGCTCTCTTTGGCTTCCTTCACCTTCTTGGCTGGCCTCCCTGAAAAAATCATCGTTTAGCATATCATCTTGATTTATTTCAAAAATTTCTTGGCTCAAACAGACAATGATATCTAAACCATAAATAGGGGACATGTCATTGGGGTATTTCATGACATCATAACATTAAATTTTATTACTTCCCCTTCAAATTCCATGGTCAATGTGCCATCGTGCACATCTATCTTAGTTCTGGCCGTGCTCAAGAAAGGTCATCCAAGCAAGATGTCTCAGGTAGTGTTGCTATTGTCTTCCTCCATATCAATTAGATAGAAATCCGCTGGAAAGACAAGTTGATCCACTTGAACTAGAACATCTTCTAGAACGCCTTTTGGATACACTACAGATCTATCAGCCAATTGTATGACCACTCTAGTGTCCTTAAGTGCACCTGCATTCAAAGAGTTATAAATAGAAAGAGGCATAACATTAATTGATGCACCTAGGTCACACATGGCCTTCTTGATGCCCACATTGCCAATTTTGCAAGAGATAATGAACATCCCTCTATCTTTGGACTTGGCTGGGAGTTTTCTTTTTATCACAGTTGTAACAAATTCTCCCACACTCACCTTTTCCTTCTCAGCAAGCTTCCTTCGATTTGTATATAATTCTTTCAAGAACTTAGCATACCTTAGTATTTGTTTCACAGCATCAAGCAAAGGTATGTTAATCTCCACTTTCCAAAAGGTTTCAAGGATCTCTCTTTTTTCTTTTTCTTTTTGTGATTTTTCAAACCTTATTGGAAAGGGAGGTGGGATCTTGAATGTGGCTTGTTGGTCTGCCTTCTGCTGGTGTATTGGTTCTGTTTGACCAGTCTGCTTGGACAAATAGTTTTCTGACTGCTTGGGCAAACAGTCCCTGTCCAAGTGTGCACTCTGTCTGCTTGTTTGCCCAGCTGTTTGGGCAAATAGATTTCCTAGCTCACTTTTTGAAGAATTTTCTTCAGCAACTTGTCTTTGCAATTGTGAACCTCTATCCTCAGCCTTGACATCTTGAAGTTCTCTCCCACTTCTTAACATAATGGCACTTAAATTTTGCTTGGGATTACCCTCGGTTTGGGAAGGTAACTTCCATTGAGATTCAAGTTTGCTTACGAAGGTGGCTATTTGACCCATTTGCTGTTGGAGACTTTGCACAGTATTTGCCAATGACTTCATCATCTCCTCAAGGTGCGTATCGGACCTTGGAGGTGCTGCTTGGCCTGGATTTCTTTAATAATTTTGATAGTTATTGGCCCCAACATAGCTGAGGTTCGGGTGGTCTCTCCACCTGGATTGTAGGTGTTAGAGTATGGATCATGTCTTGGCTGTCCATTGAACCCTCCTATGGCATTTACTTGTTGATCATCCTCTTGAAGTGTGGGATATTGATCAGTTGGATGTCCAACATGTGCACATATCCCATATGGCCTGATTTGCTGAAGTTGTTGAGCTTGTTGGGCTTGGCCTATGACAAGACTTCTCACTGCAGAGGTTAGTTCAGAAATTTATTTAGTAAGGGCAGATGTACTTACATCACTGACTCTCCTTGGAAGCTGCCTTTCATCTCCATATTTTCTAGATGCGGCTGCCAATGTTGAAATCAACTCTCTAATTGCTTGAGGAGTTCTATCTTCAATTGAACCTCCACATGCTATATCAATGAATTTCCTTTCGGATGGTAGTAATCCTCCGTAGAAGTATTCTATGAGTGATTTATCTGAGATGTCATGTTGAGGGCAACTTGTGCATAATCTCTTGAATCTTTCCCAATACTCATACAGATCTTCAGTCTCATAATTTTGTTTTATGCCACTAATCTCTCTCCTTATGCCTATGGCTTTAGAAGTTGAAAAGTACTTGTTCAGAAAAGCTCTTACCATACTATCCTAAAAAGTGATTGATCCAGGTGGTAGGTAGAATAGCCAATCTTTGGCATAATCATTAAGTGAGAATGGGAATGCTCTTAATTTCACATGCTCTTCAGATATGCCTTGCGGCCTCATTGTTGAGCATACTATGTGAAATTCCTTCAAGTGTTTATAGGGGTCTTCATTCTCCAAACCTCTGAATTTAGGCAGGATGTGTATCAAACCTGTTTTTAACTCAAATGGAGTAGTTAAGGGCGGATAGGTGATGCAAAGAGGTGCTTGATCACCTAAAGTCGCCAGAGCCCATAGCAAGTCTACTATACATCCTATTACTCCTGATATAATCTCATACATGATCATACAAGTAAAAAAAAAATAAACATTTCCATTTCATTAATCAAAATTCAACATGTACATGCATCATAATTAAAAAACATAAAACTCATACTAGAGCCCTCATCAAATGCTCTAGTATGGTCAACATTTCATGCCTCAAGCTTAGTTCAAATATAGCTTATTCTTTAAAACTTTTATATAAAAAGATCATAAATAATAGATTATAAAAGGAAACTCGAACAAAGCACAATTCTAATACATAATATGAAATTACATGTCCACAGCTTTACTATTACGACAGAACTATACCATGCAACACTACTAACCTTCTGAGCTAACTCTGGTCCTGCAAACCTAGGGTTAGGGGAAAGGGACAAGCTACAAGAGTCTAGTGAGCAGCAACATAAACAAAAGCAGTTTAATAAAACATATGATCTTATGAATGCATCACAACACAAACAATTCACATCAAGATAGACTTATCATCAGTAATCCTCCATAATTTCAATAGTGTCCAGCCCACAATGAGTACTTTTCAGGACTTCCTCTTAAACATAACATAATATATCCATAGTGCCAGGGGAGTAGAATGGACAATCTGGTCATTCCCTTATATAGTACCAGGAAAGTAGAATGGGTAAGCCCTGGTCTTTCCATATCCGTCATAATATATCATAACATGGTTGAGGGCTAGTGGGTCATCCAATATCCATCTACAACAACAATTAATTGTGCAATGCATCATATTCGTGAATTCTAATGCAAAACATCCTAATCATATATACATCCCATTTGTGAGGCATGAGCATGCTTAAAATGTTTGGTTTCTTTAAAATAATAGTTCAGTTTAATTCCACTCACCTCTGGTTGATGCAAGTCTTGCTCTGAAGCAGTTATCTCACTGCAAGCCTTTACAATCTCTCAAGTCCGATCTTATATAGATGGACTTAAATGAAAGACCAAACATAACTTTTACAACACATGATACTACCTCAAGAAACCTCTAAAAACATATAAGAGAATAAAGTCCGATCTTCAGCGGCCTAAAGTCCCCTTATAGATTCGAAGGTCAAACCTTCGGAGGCAGGTTCGGCGGCCAAAGCTAGGGTCTTTTGCAATGCAGAATCCCATTCTGCCTTAATCCACAACCATCAAAACGTGATAAAATTCACATGCAGTAGCTCAACAGCAACAAAAACAACTCAATACACTAGAATCACTTAAAACTAACCTAAAATTCATCATGCATTAACCTTACAAGGCAACATCTATCATCTATAAGCTAGAAACTTAAACCTCAAAACATTTAAAAGATCATGCATGCATCATCAAATCATTAAAAACACTTATGCTTCTTTTGAAAAAACTCTATCAACAGAAGAAAGGCCATGATTATAACCTACCTCTTTAATTTTGTCCTCTAGCCCAACTAAAGGATAGAAGATCTTAGTTAAATTTTTCTTATCTAACTCTAATTTATTGAACACATTAAGGGTAAGGAGATTTATCAAGGAACTCATGTCAATGAGGACTCATTTTACCTCATACCTATGCAACCAGATTTTTACCACCAACAGGACATGGTAGGGCACCTCAGTCACCCTATTATTCAGTCTAAATGTGACCTCTAGTCTTGCTTAAAGATCCTTTTCCATCGAAAGCACATCATCTAGGCTTGTCTTGTTTTTGCCTTTATAATTATTCTGACCACCTGCAATCATATTAATTACCCCATGGGTTCATCATTATCTAGATTACCTCTATTCCTAGCATCTAACTCAATTTTTTCCTCCCTATCTTTTCTTGCGAATCTCCTCGGGGAGTCATCCCTAATAAGTCTCTTAATTTCATCTTTCAGTTGTCTGCACTCCTCAATGTTGTATCCGTAATCCGCATGGAATTGATAATACTTTTGTGTTATCTCTCCTGCTTGCTTCGTCTAAATTAAGCTTTGTAGGGTACTTTATTTCTTTATTGTTCTTCTTGATTCACATGAGGATATGCATACATGAGTTATTCAATAGAGTATAATTCATACACTTGCCTCAATCATCCTTTCTTCGAGATAGTGAGTAATTCCACCTTTCATTCTTATGACTCACTTATCTTGTCTTTGAATTTTTGTTTGGTTCACTTTTTTGTCTTCCCTCGAGTATTAAACTTTGTCATCCAGGTGTATGTACTTCTAAGCTTTCTCCATTATTGCTAATGAATGGCTATTAGATATTTTATTAGGGAATCTATAAATTGATGTTTGTGGTTCCCTTCTTGAGTGCTTCACACACTATTTCGTAGTTTAAATATTCAATTTGTATAGGCTCAACATTGAACTGTAAAGCACTTTAAAGACTTGCCCTTACCCTACTGAAATTTTTAGATATAAGTAATAAACTTATATTTAAATGCAACTATTTATGGACCAAACCTATCAATGTAGAAGGAAACACTGACAAAGTACAAAATCATTGATACTCTACAATTGCATAGTAGTTCTAAAAATGGGGATCGCCAGTCCCATCATACTTATCCAAGCTAAGCAACTTAAATTTAGAGGGGAAGGTCTCAACCAAGATTTATTTGGATAGGGGCGAGGCATCCCCTAACTCAAAGTCATCCTCGTACTCTTTCTAGAACATTTGGATAGCCCATACAACCTTCCAGTCCATATCTTATGGTATTTCATCTAAGGAATCCTCATCCTCCAGCTTGCTTTTGCCTTTGGAGCTAACTTTCTCAATCTTAGTAGTTTTGTGGGGAGCCTTTTCCCTGATCAAAACTAAGATGCCTCCTCTCTAGTTCTAGCAATTCCCTAAAAAGCTTCCTCCCTGCCCTTATATTGCTCCAGCATTTTCTGTAACCTCTTAACATACTACATCATTTGCTTATTGTTCATAGCATTGAGGTCCACCTCCATTGTCACTGGAGAGGTGTTCTATCCATTTCCCATTGGAGTGGGTATAGCGACAGTTCTGTTTGCAACAAATTTAGAAATAGATCATGAAATTTCAGCCATTGAAAGTGATAAGGAGATGACTAGAAAAATAAAGAGAGTTAGTGAAGGCCAAATTCTTCAAACAAGAAGAAAAACCCTTTGGATCCCGATAATAGAACCAAATGATATTACTTGAATTGCATCCTTTATGAGTTGATAATTTATAAAAGAGAAAGTATAAGGTGGCTAGTGCCTTATGGGTAACCACTCCGACGCTCAAGTTAATATAGTGTAAGTCAAACAAGAAATAGTTTGAATATTTAGAATTGCATACCTTAAACTTTGTATTCTTAATGCCTTTAAATTATTAGAAGATAAAGTTAGTTATATATTTGCTCTTAGAATCTGGAACTACTAGCTAGTGAATAAATGATCCATGTTTATAGGAATTTTGGAGATCATGGTGTAATAATTGTCAATAGTTATATGAAAATAGTCTGCTTGATAAGGGTGAGTCTTGGATGTTTGGGTACTGAACATATGAGGAAGGATAACTTGTAAAACCAAGTTCCCCTTGACTCATTCAAAATGAACAATGGATGAGTCATGAATATGTCATTATAAAGAATCAATGAGAGATAGTCTACCAGTCGAAGCATATATATGAGTACCGATTCATATCAATATTAACAAATTTATATATAGAGTTGTTAATCAAAATATAGAAAATGAATTTTTCCTCTATAGATTTTTCTTTTAAAAATATGAAATTATTTTCATTAAAACGACTTAATATTTTCTTTGGCTAAAAAAATATTTTATGTTAACTATTTTTTCTAAGAGGTTCAAATGTTAGAAAATATAGAAAATATTTTTCTATAAAATTTTGTTCATAAAACAAGCGGAGCCTTAGATTTAAACTTGTTGAACAACCCTTTAAGACTATTCTACTCCATTTAAACATAGGCTTTAATATTATTAATCCGAAAATTTTTTATCCTCAATGAATTAGTAAGATACATGTGTTATACAATCCCAACTCATTTTCATTTCTAATTAAGTGATTTTGCTTTAGAAATAGAAATTTAGACTCTATTTATTTATGAAAAATAACTTGTATTTAAAAAAAATTTTCATGAAAATATTTTTCAACAAAATAATTATTTTTCATTGTTTAATTTTAATTTAAAAGATAAAATACATTAACAAATTTATATATAGAGGTCTGAAAAAGATTTTCAAAGTGTAGAAAATAACTTTATCTTTTTACCAAATAAGTTATTTTCTTTAAAATGATTTAATTTTTCCCTTCACTAGTAAAATATTTTCGACTGACTAATTTTCTTAAGTGATCTAAATATCAGAAAATATGAAAAATATTTTTCTCAAAAACATTTTCTAAGAACTTAGTAATTTTACGAAAATGCAATGGTAAATAATTCAATAATAACTAATATTGTTCACATCATAATTCTTTAGGTATAAACCTACAAAATAAGAGAGAATATTGGATGGATTGACTTAGCAAACTCTTCGATACTTAAGTCAGTAAGTGAGATGAGTAAAGAATGGAATTGATTCTTGGAGAGAACAGTGTACCTGATTATGGAGGTTGTGAGCTCCTTTTATAGTGTATTGGATAGAGTTTAGATATGATATAGAATTCTAGATAAGATACGATATGGAATCCCATATAAGATAAGATAAGAATAATATTTTGTTATGGATAATATCTTATTGTGATTAAAATTCTACCATTCTATTAGGAGTTATAAGGTATCTAAATAATTGATGTGATTTGGGTTATTGAGACTCAGATTTAATATATTTTAATATCGATCTACATTAGTAGTCTCCCCTACAGTGATCGAATATTTAGGTTTAATATCAAAAGATACATTATAGATTTCGACACTTTAGTCATTCAAAGTTCGAATTTCTTTAAAAGACTTTTTATAAATCGAACAATTTAAGGGAGTTATATCCTTTAAGGACTTTAGATAAGATGTTTGTTTTAAAAATTCTAAGCAAGTTATTTCTTTGAAAATTAAAGTCGAGCATTGCTTATCCTTGCCTCTACAAAATGTAAGTGGCCATTTATCGCCCCCTAAGGTGGGCAAGCTGCCTAATAAGTGGGCATTTTAAGCTACCTAAGATAGGTGAGAATTCACTTGAATGGCGCTCTAAGTCACCTAAATGGGCTATAATTCACCGGAAAGGGCGCTCTAAGTCGCCTAAGTGAACAATAATTTTTCCAGAATGGTGCTCTTACTTTTACGTCGCCTAAGTGGCAATAACTTACCTAGAAGGGCGCTCTTACGCCACCTACAATAGGCAATAATTTGCTAAAATAGTGCTCTTACATCACTTAAAGAGCAATAATTTGCCTGGAAAGGTGCTCTTACGTTGCCTAAAGGAGCAATAGGTCGCTTGAATTTGAGGAAGAGACTTTCGATATGTGTAACATACTATCACTTTATAGTTGTGCCTCTATTATAGGTGATATAACCTTTTGAACTCATCTGCAAAATTAATTCTTATACAAAATAGAAATATAAACTATGTATAAATTACTCTTTGATCATTTCTATAATTATAAGACTAAAAGAGATATATATAATAATAGCAAGCAGAACTACACGTGTGATATAATTTCAAAATTCAAATTAAACCATTTATTGTAATCTTAACATTTTGAATAGGCATAATATGAAAATACTTCGCTAATGTGGGTGCTTTGAAAAGATCGTAATACCCTTGCTAAAGTAAAAATATAAAATTATAAAAATTAAATTTGTATAAGACGACTCATAATGACATGTGGTCCTAAGGTTAATACATAGTCTAAGTATAGGCAGAAAATAAATAAAAAAATGAAAGGTAATTATTGCTTATCGATGGTTGTTAGATACATAGGATTACTTAGCTGATATGTATAAATATCGTCTTCTTGCCAATAAAATAATCAGTACCTTTCTTTCTCTTCCTTTCTTTTTTATAATATAGGGCCCTTTTTAAACCATTAATATGATGGTAGATCTTGTAATTTAAAAAAAAAAAAACTTAACAAAGGACTAATATTGATCAACCTTCTTGCTAAATGAGGGCTTAAGAGATACTTAAAAATAAAATCGTACTAAAATACTTACACATGTCATTTAGCAACCGCGAAATTTCATCACTAATTCAGCGACCAATATTTGTCATCACAAAGTATGTCGCTACGATTAGTGAAAGTACAAATTTCAATCACAAAAATTTTGGGAAGTGGGTATCAAATATGGGATTAAACCCGTCGCAAATCTATCGCAGAAGCTTTTTGTGACAAAAATCTTAAGCGACGATGGAAATTTTCCATCGCAAAAAGCTCAAATTTCTTGTAGTGATAAACTTATTCTGCTTTATACCAGAAACCAATAACTATCTACTTGTTTGGTCATGATCTCCTTAAATAATAATAAAAAAAAGTGTGAGGAAGATACATAACTTTTATGTTGATTCCAATAGGCAGCACCAATGATGTTGTTCATATCATAATTATTTAGGTACAAACCTGCAAAATAAGAGAGAACACCAGGTGGCTTGACTTGGCAACCTCTCATGTGAAATGAGTAAATTATGGAATTGACTGTTGAAGAGAATAGCATATCTGATTATGGAGGTTGTGAGCTCCTGATATAGTGTATTGGATAGAATTTAGATATGATACAGAATCCTGCATAAAATAGGATAAGTATAATATTTTATTATGAATAATATTCTATTGTAATTAGAATTCCACCACTCTATTTGAAGTTATAGAATGTCTAAATAATTGACGTGATTTGAACTACTGAAACTTAAATTTAAAATATTTTAATATTTTTCTACATCAATAACCATTTATAAAATTAAGTTGAAAGATAAATTCTAATTAAATATCTTCCATTGCCGACAGTCTGGTTGCGTAATCTCTCTTTTATCAAATTTTTATTTCTACTTCATT
Organism: Manihot esculenta; assembly: GCF_001659605.2. Taxonomy (NCBI): domain Eukaryota; kingdom Viridiplantae; phylum Streptophyta; class Magnoliopsida; order Malpighiales; family Euphorbiaceae; genus Manihot; species Manihot esculenta. Next base: position 20,418,791 of record NC_035162.2, on the reverse strand, counting down.
AATGAATTCTAATTAATGGTAATGTTTAAGGCTTAATCAATATTTAAAAAAAAAAATTGTTTCATCATATATAATTTTATTATTATTAATCTTTCTTGTCTATTTTGGTCCATACGAGGATCATTTCGAAATTTCTGATTGCCCCTCTCAATAAACATCAAATATGAGTTTTACTTTTAGAGCTAAGTGAGCCTCACTCAGACCCTTATTTGTTACATATATGGGATCCAATTTAAGTTGCAATAAGATAATGCTTAAAATCGGTTTGAGTGTATATTAATTAATTATTTTTAGTGGAGTAGAGCATATTAATTTTTAAATTAATTAATATATAATATAAAATATAGAGTTAATTGTAAAAAAATCATGTAATTTTGATTTTGTTGTAATTATATATATATATATATATATATCAATTAAACCCTGACCTTTTAAAGTTTTTCTAAATACACTCATCCATCTCGAGCTTATTTAGGCGGTGACGGTCTCCGGGTATCAGGACATTTTTAGATAACAGAATGGCCAGGTCAGGATCCTCAAGGAGAGAGGGCATTCGGGTTAGCACCAATGCCAAGCGCTGGATGCTGAAGCCCATGAGGAATTAACTCCCATATTCACAGGAATGAGCTTAATAGGAGTGAAAAAGGCTCAAAAACTGACTGGGGCAGACGCAGAGGCGTCCATGGCAGAAGACTCAGACTGTGAGTGGATTGATTCTTCTATTGTAGGTTGGGGAGGAGGAGGAGGAAGCATGACCACTTCTTCTTCTCAGCAAACACGTTTAGGAGGGAGACTGGTTGTCCTAGCAACAACCTTGCCTTTGCGGGCAGCACGCACCGCTTGAGCAAATTTGCTTCTTAAACCAGCCATATCTACGTAAAATTGAAAAATAAGTAAGACAGTTTGGAATCTAAAAGAAGGCAGAAAGAAAAATATCCCGATCTCTAGTTAGAAAAGTGCTCTCCTCAAGGTTGGGAAGGCCAGACGGGTGAGGAACCCGAGTTTGGCTCGCCTGGAGACGACTTTGCCAAGGCAGAACAGTATTCCTCACCGTCTAGGTGATATCCATTTTCTTTGGGGACTTAGCCATTGTCAAGAGAAAGTTTAGAGCCTCATCCTCATCCCTTCGCGGCTGGACTCCATCTTTCCATAACTCCACCCACAGGTTCTAACTCATTCGGAGGCGCCCGAAACCCCCGAACGTCCGGTGATGGGTGACAAAAAAACTTATTTTTCTATTGTTTTAATGAAGAATAGATCAGCCAAATATCGTCTGGTATTTGCGACCACTAAAAAAGTAGAACTCTTCATTTTTGCGAGTATCCAGCTGGTACAGCTGGGAGAAAAGGACCACGCTCAACTCGATGTTGTTATTAACACAAATAAACCAGAAGGCCACCAAAATTCTCCAGCCATTAGAATGCAGTTGGGCGACTGCAAGTTTATGAAATCGAAGGACCTCAATAAAAAATGGATACATGGGAAATCGAAGACCCACGTTCAGTTGCTCTTTAAAAATTATGATAGTATTTTCTACAGAGATCTGGTCAATCACATGAACATCTGAGGAAGGAGCAAAAATACGGAAAGCCTCTCGAGAAATTTAGTATTGGTCGGGAAGATGGTTTACATCTTGCTCTAATAGTATAAAAGGGACGTCGCTAATTAGACTGCCTTCGCTTTCGTGAGCCACCCTCAGTGGAACGATGGGTCAGGGCACAGATGGGGCCGTCAAAGGAGGAGCTTGAGGCAGGGCTTCCACCAAGAGAAGAAGAGGAGTATCCCTATTCATTTTAAAAGGAAAAAAAATTATTGAGAAAGTAAGGAAGTATAATCGGGAAAGAAGGAACGACTGAGTCTTTCTAGAAGTAAAGATTATAGATGTGAGCAAAAGTGATATTTGGAAAATAAGAAGGAATCCTATAAGACGGTTTTGACGGCAGGTTTTGAATGCAGTTCGAGAAACGAGACAAGTATCATTGATGAGTTAGGTAAGCAAAACGACGTGAGTAGGGAAAAATCAATCTCAAAAAGCCACGTGCCCCAGATTGTGAAAACAACTGTCACCTTCGAATATAAAGAATCAAAGACTAGATGGGACCTTTGATATTACACCATAATCGCCCAAAGTAAGCCATGAACTGTCACCATAAAATAGGGTCACTTGACAATGATCTGATAGATGGGTAATGCGATCCAACCCGAGTAAAGAAAGACCCAGACACCTTAACACCCGGTTCATCATCTAGACTCGTCCTCACATGGATAGAACAAATCTTGGCATAAAGTTATCATTAGCAGGCGCAATCCAGTAGGCCCCTATTATGCCTATAATCACAGGATCCCTGACCAGTTAACCCGGCGGGATCCTCCTATCAGGTTAATCGGCCAAATCATCGTCGGACCACCAGAAAATACTGTATTTATCTCCATCTTTTTACATTATAAAATGAAAACGATCATAGAGACAAAAATACGCGATTCTTACATGACTACACTTGAATTTTAAGCAATTCCTTACATTCGCCCTATTCTTAGGGCTGTAAACGAACTAAACTATTCGTGAGCTATTCAAGACTCGACTCGATAAAAACTCGATCGGCCTCGATTCGATTTCTAAACGAGTCGAGTTCGAGCTTAATTTTTAGCCTCGTTTGTTAAACGAGATAAACTTGAACTCCGTAGTATTTCGCTCGTTAAGGTTCGTAAGCTACCTCGTTAAGAGGCTCGTGAACGGACTCGTTAAGAGACTCAGCTCGATTCAATTACACCACTGCCACTTAATCTATTTACCATATATATTGTTAATTTTTATATTTCTATCTCTTAATTATATAACTATATTATTAAATTATATATTTATTTTTAATTACATGTCTTTTTAAGTAGACACTCTTTTTAAGCTATTAAATCTCTTAATAAACTATTGTTTTTTTTTTTGAAATAGGGGTGGGGGAGTCGAACCTTTGACCTCATAAGGCTACAAGGATGCACTTTCCACCAGGCTAAGCCTCGGAGTGCTAATAAACTATTGTTATTATTATTACTTTCATATGTTTATATATGTATTTGTATGATTATTTTTCTACTTAATGTTATTTGCTTAATTTTATAAATTAAAATTTTTATATAATTTAAAAATAAATTAATATGATTATATTGATAAAATTTGAATATAACATGTATATATAATTATATAATTTAAATTGATTATACTTATATTAATATATTTATTTTATACAATTTTTTAATATTTATATTATATCTATAGTATTTTTAATATAATAAAATAATTTAATATAAATTATATATTTAAATAAAAATAAATAATGATATATGAATAATAAAATGATAACATATGAATAATCAATGATAATATATTAATAAATTTTATATAAAAATGTCTATCGATACTAACAATAAAATTATACATATTTAATTAGAATTATGTAATTTAAAAAGAAATTCACTCTCTCTCATCTGTATAGTCTGTTTATATATAGATTTATATATTTATTATATATATTTCAATTAATTTTTCATGTAATATAAATATTTAAATAAATAATTATTAAATTTAGTATTGCATGATTAATTTTATATTAAATATATTGTATAGAATTAATTAAAAGTTTATAATTAGTATTTGAATAATAAATATCATTTGATATTATAAATAAATAAATAAATATTTAAATATTAAAATTTAAATAATAAAAAAATAAAAGATTTGAATATTAAAATTTAAATAATAAAAAAATTAATCATTTGTTGTTGATGGGAACATAATTTTTGTAAAATTATTATGCGTTATTTTACATATGATGTATTAAAAATTCTTGTGTAATACCCGGTTAGACTCCAATATCGGAATTCCTACCGTTCGGTGGAATCTCGGATGTCGGAACCCTCTAGAAGGGTAAAATATGTTTTTCTAAAATGCTTTCATGTATTTTAATGTTTTAAAGGAGAAAGAAATTGAGTTTTTGAAAGAAAAGACCAAAGAAGCAAAACTCAGGTTCGGCCGCCGAACCTCAAGTTCGGCTGCCGAACATGGGGTGTTTGCGGAGGCACTTTTGGCTTCCGAAGGTGGTTTGGCCAGCCACCTATAAAAGGCCCCCTGTCGGAAAATGGGTGAGTTTTCTCTCTCCATTTGCGGGCAAGGTGAGTCTCCGCCACCCCCTTGATGATCTTATGTTTTATCCTCAAATCCTTCAAGATTTTAATGAATTTTCACCTTATTTTGAAGATTTTTGAGCTAAAATCGAAGTTTGGGAGCTTGGAGACCCCGGAGCTCATTTCCTCCACAACTCCAAGTTTGGATCGCCTCTCCTCTCGATCTTCAAGAGGTAATAGTAGATCCTCACCTCCTTTGTTTTACGTAAGTTTTGAAAGGTTTTATGGGGGTTCAATGCATGTTTAGAGTAGATGCAAAGTGTTAGGGTTTAAGTGGGTATGTTGAGAAATGTATGCTAAATGTGTTGCTATGTTGATGTTTGTGGGGTTTAGGCTAGTTTGAGACCCCTATATACTTGAATAAGTGTTTATGCATGTTTTAGGATAGTTGGATTCATGTTTGAGGGGTTTTGGAAGGCATGATGTGCAAGGCAGAATCGGGCTCTGCCCTTTGGGAGAGCCCAGGTTTGGCCGCCGAAGCCATGTTCGGCTGCCGAACTTGCCTGGAGGCAGCTTTAGGCCGCCTAAACTCGCCTCTGAAAGTTTGGACTTTCGGCTCTGGAGGGGAGTTTCAGCCGCCGAACCTGCCGCTGAAGGTTGTGACTTTCGGCTCTGGAAGGACTTTCGGCCGCCGAAGGTGCCGCCGAAGGTGTCTGGCTTTCGGATCTGGAGGGGGTTTCGGCCGTCAAAAGTCTCCTGTCCAGCCTTCCTTTGCATGTTTTTCCATGCATGTTTGTGATGTTTTAGGGGGTTTTTGGGGAGATGTTTAGCATATGTTTGGTCCCTCATTTGAGTCCACCTGTGTAGGATCGGACCTGAGAGACCGAGGAGGTCAGCAGTGAGCTAGCTGCTATAGAGTCAATAAAGCGTCAGCCAGAGGTGAGTAGAACACAACTCTTTTATTTAAAAGCAAATAAACTTTTAAGCATGTTCATGCATCATAAATGCCATGGATGTAATAGGTTGTATTGCATTAGAATTCACGAATATGACGCATTGCATAATATGATGTTGATGTGGGTGGATGTTGGATGATCCATTGACCCTTGATATGATATAATATGATATGATATGGTATAGAAGTCCAGGTCGAGGCCCTAAATTATGCTCTATCAAATACCCCCACACTTAGCATTTTGCTTGTCCTCAAGCAAATAAACATAGTTAAACAAGCTTTCTTTGCTACTTGATCCTTATTTCCACTTAAGTTCTTACTCTAGACCCCTATTTTGAATCATTGCAGGGAAGAATATATGCATGAAGATTACTCACCTTCTTTCCTTGTTTCCTTTTATTTACCATGGCTAGGATTTGTTTTCCTCAAGAGAGACCATATATGCACATTTTTGTTAAGACTTTTTCTAGCTTTCAGAGTGACTTGCCCTTACCTTGAAGTACTTTATTTAGGCTTTTGCACTTAGATCTTGCTTGGAGAAGTCACCAACCTTTTGACGTGAAGGTACATATTTGTGATACCCACCCCCAGTTACTCAGTTGGTCACCTTTCCAAGTGGCTACTAGCTCTGTTCTTAGTCTTTTGACCATTGGAACAGTTTTTTATTTGTGCTTTTGAGGTCTTTGCCTTTGCTGAATTTTCTTTCTCTCAATGATTTGGGCCATTCAACACTAATTGCTAAATTAAGTCATGTTAAGTTCATTCACACAACTTTTAATTCATTCTCATCAATTGAGGGTCATCAATATATTTTTCACCATTGGCATTCGCCTTACCCGGATGGTACTGAATTTTGCAATCGTAGTCACTGAGCAGTTCTACCCATCTTCTCTGTCTCAAGTTTAACTCTCTCTGGCTCAAGATGTACTACAAACTCTTATGATCTGTAAAGATCTCACATTTTACCCTATACAGGTAGTGCCTCCACATCTTGAGTGCAAAGATCGCTGCTGCCATCTCTAGGTCATGTGTAGGGTAATTCAACTCGTGCTTCTTCAACTGCCTAGAAGCATAAGCAATCACCCTTTCATTCTGCATCAGCACACAACCCAGTCCCACACGGGACGCATCACAAAACACTGCAAAGTCTTCATCACTGGTCGGCAGAGCTAACACCGGTGCTGACGTCAACCTTTTCTTCAGCTCTTCGAAACTCTCTTCACATTGATCTGACCACACGAACTTCTGATTCTTTTTGGTCAATCTGGTCATAGGAGCTGCAATTTTCGAGAAGTCCTGAACGAACCTCCTGTAGTAACCCGCCAAACCCAGAAAGCTCTTGATTTCTGTCACTATAGTGGGTCTAGGCCAGTTAGCCACAGCTTCCACCTTCTTGGGGTCCACCTGACAGAGCATAATTTAGCCCACTTTATCATGATAATCTTGTTGTTTATTTACACCTTTTCTACCTAATTTTGTGGTTTTAACCATGTTTTGCAGATATTAGGTGTAAAGAGACAATCTGGAGAAAATGCTCTTAAAACTGCCAAAAAGTGCCAAATATGGAAAGTTCCAGAAAAGAAAAGTTTTCATATATGGAAAGTTCTAAATAAGGAAAGTTTTCATATATGGAAAGTGCCAAGAAAGGAAAGTTTTCAAATAAGGCAAGTTTTCAGAAAAGGAAAGCCTTCAAATGAGGAAAGTGCAGAGGCAAAAGCAAATAAGGAAAGCTCAGTCAGGAAATTATTTGAATTTCGAATCGCAGATCTTTCTTTCCTTATTCAAAGATGTGCACGTACTGCAGCAGTCAAATCTTCCAATTTAGGCAGCAAGGTCTCATCAAGGCACACTTGCCTCTTCTGCGTTCAACGTTTAAAATTCAAATGAAGGCTCCACCTAAAAAGGAAAGACTGGACATATATCTTTCCACTTCTGCACATTAATGACTGCATTCTCCTGCCTCTTTTGCAATCCATGCGCGCGCCACCTCTTCTGGAAGCATGATCCGCGTGTCCTTCCTCTTCTGAAAGCCTTAGTACGTGCATATTTCCTTATGAACATCAAGCCACGACTTTTCTTCCTCTATTGGCAGCCTTGGATCGCTCTTCCTTCCTTTTCAAGCACAAGGTACGCTCCTTTCCTATTCTGAAGGCAATCTGCGCGCCAACTTCTTTCTGAAGCCTTGCAGTCCGATTCTTTCCTCGTTTGCAACAACTTGGGCAGCAAGTTGCACATGGGCAGCACCTTGGGCAGCCTCTACACTAATTAGGAAGCAAGGTCAGCATCTAAACTTATTTAGGAAGCACAATCTGCGCCTCCTTCCCTTTCTGAGACCAAACCGCGCGCTTCGCAGTGCATTTTCGCGCAGCCTTCCTTCTGAAGCCGAAAAGCGCGATTCTTTCCTTTTCAGACACATCTTGGGCAGAAAATACCTCTTGGGCAGTAAGTATGACCTAGGGCAACACTTTTCAACTATAAAAAGCCACATAAGAAGCCTCTACATGGTCTTTACACTCCCCCTGGGAGACACCCACGGGATTGCAAGTGACATCTTCTCTTTTTCTTCCTTTCTTTATTTTTAGTTTTTGTTTCAGCCATGAGTGGCTGAAACCTTTTTTCTAGTTGAAGATCAAGTGAAACTTTGGTTGTATTTTTGGATTGAGAGACTTGAACTACATGGTTAATCTTTAGTTGCTTTTCAATATTCATGTAATTTGGTGCTTTAAGATATTATTGCTTTGTCTTGCGGATCTCTATTGATCTTTGATTTCAAGGTAATATATTGTTGTTTGAATAATCTTAGTCCGTATTTGCTTGGATTGCTCAAATATAAGAACACTTGGTGTAAAAACCAAGGAAATTGCATGATCTAGTGTTGTCTCCATGCATGTGGGTGACTAGAATTGGTTCTCTCTATTTCTTTATGCGATTGACTATTGTATAAGGCCTGTGGCTCAAAGACGTTCTTTGGCAATTGTTAATTAGTAATTAATTGGAGGACTATCCCTAATTGATTTAACCTAAAAGAGAGATAATGGATGTGAGAAGCTTCTTCAATCTCCATGGCCAATTTATTGAATCAACAAAGGAACATATGAGTCAATGATCAATCCCATCAACTTAAAGTGAATCCGAATCTTCAACTAGAGCTTTTCTCTTATTTGTTTTCTCTTTATTTTTATTATTTGCTTTACTTTATTGTTTCCACCATTAGTTTAATCAAATCAATCTCAAACCCCCCTTATTTACTTTACTCGCAATTTATTTTCATTGTTTATTTATTTTCTGTTTGTTCATTTGGTCTACTCAAGGAAGGTAAATAAGTATCAATTCCCTGTGGATACGATCCTTTTACCACTGTCTACAGTTTTAATATTGTTGGTAGTTAAAAAGGTTATTTATTTTGACCGGCTTCGACAACCGTTCTGTCAAAATTGGCGCCGTTGCCGGGGAGTTGATTTAACTTATTTGTTTTTCTTTCAGGACCAAATTTAAAAAAAAAAAAAAAACGAGAGCACGTCATCGCAGACCATCTTCTGAAACATCTCAATCGCACATCTGAATCATGGATGAGGTAAGTAGATCTGATCTTTCTTTTCTAACATCTTTATTGAAAGATTTAACCATAGAACAAGACGCGGTAAGTACACCTTTCCGCCTTGTGGAACTTTATGAACAAATCGCTGCTATGAGAAGTTTTGTTATAGACCAAGCTGAACAAGCTTTTGAAGAACAACAACTCCAACAAGTACATGCATGTGAAAGATTCTATGGACAGCCGAGATATGCAATACCTGAAGATACCAGAACTAATCTTTATAAGATGTTGGAGACTTTGCACAATTTCCAACAGGAAGTGGATCGAGTAGCCGCCAAATGGAGAGAAGACATGGTAAGAAAAGAGGAAGAGCGTCAAGCTGATGATGAAAGATGGCAAGTACAAGAACAAGTTGCTGAAGAAACCCAACCAGAAGATAGTTTGTCCAATCAAACTGATCAAACAGAACTTGTTGCTTTAGATATCATTGATTTTATGAGCCAAGATGTTTTTTATGTAAATCAAAATGATATGCTAAATGATGATCCTTGCAGGAAAGAGAGCCAGAAAGAGCCAGAACTGAAAGAAACTGACTGTTGCATCCAACAGGTGGACTGCAGCCATGCGCAGAATGAACAGAAGCAGATCGCACCACTTCAGCTTGGTGCGCAGATCAACCTTGCGCAGGACAGTCCTGCAACACTTCCAGTCACACTTCTTCAGCTTCCATCGCATGAAACTCCTTCTAGCCTCCCATTGCAGACCAACCTTGCGCAAGAAGGAGTACCTGAAAGCCTTTCAGTTGTGTCCTTTCAGCTTCAATCGCAGATCAGTGGTCTTCCGCCTCCCTTTCAGGTAAGTTCTGCGCAGAAAGAAGAATCTGAAACTCCTTTCAGCCTTCCAATGCAAACAGCCCAGGCTCACAAGGAACAAATGGTATTCCAAGCACCCAAACCAAAGGAGCATGCAGATCTATGCTTGCCCAAGCCTCCAGATAAGGTAGAATTTGTTTTGCCCGAACTCAATGCTAAACTGCAGCTACATATGGAGAAATATCAATTGAAGCTCGAAGTGCTAAAAAATGCAAACATAAGGGCTAGAGGCACACCTCATCTGAAAGAGGAGAAACTGATCATGTTACTTCACGAGTACATGAAAGAAATAAGATGGGTTATGACTAAATCAAAAGGCATGCTACACTATTCACTTAATTCTGTTGGGACCCTTTTTCCTCCCCCAATTACTTGAGGCAACTTGCCAAGTGGATCGCACCATACAACACCACACCAGGGGAGTACTCAGTTTTCTTTGTTCTTTTATGTTTTCTATACATTGAGGACAATGCATGATTTAGGTGTGGGGGTGCGGATCTCTGAAATTTTTAATTTTTTGCTTTAGACACATTTTTCCTTTCAGTTTGCATTTTCCTTTTAGTTTTTTTTTTCTTTTAGTTTGCGTTTTCTTCTCAGTTTTCCTTTCAGTTTGTGTTTGATCAACCACAGTCTTCTTCTTTTTGATTGCTTTACTCAAATTGATGAACTATGTTGGATGAGCTTTCTTTTCATGACCCCATTGATGTGATGACTCTTTAAACCTAGGTTGAATCAATTGCAATGAGATACATTCATGTTTGGGAATTGCTTTTTGAATTGAATCTTTGAGCTTGCCATGGTGAAAAATATATTGATGACACTCATTTGAGAGAATGAATTGATTGATGTGTGAATGAACTTAACATGACTTGTTTTAGCAATTGGTGTTGATTTGCCCAAATAATTGAGAAAAAGAAATTCAGAAAAGGCCTAGACTTCATGAGCACAAATTGAAAACTATTCCAATGGTCAAAAGACTATGAACAGAGCTAGTAGCCACTTGGACAGGTGACCAACTGAGTAACTGGGGGTGGGTATCACCAATATGTACCTTCACGTCAAAAGGTTGGTGACTTTTTCAAGCAAGTTTAAAGTGCAAAAAGGCTGAATAAAGTACTTCGAGGTAAGGGCAAGTCACTCTGAAAGCTAGAATATGTCTTAATTGAACAAGAACTTGTGCATGTATGATCTCTCTCTTGAGGAAAACCAATCCTAGCCATGGTAAGTAAAGGGAAACAAGGAAAGAGGTGAGTAACCTTGATGCATATATTCTTTATTGCAATGCTTCAAAATAGGGGTCTAGAGTAAGAGCTTAAGTGGACATAAAGGATCAAAGTAAAGAGAGTTTGTTTGACTGTGTTTGTTTGCTTGAGGACAAGCAAAATGTTAGGTGTGGGGGTATTTGACAGAGCATAATTTAGCCCACTTTATCATGATAATCTTGTTGTTTATTTACACCTTTTCTACCTAATTTTGTGGTTTTAACCATGTTTTGCAGATATTAGGTGTAAAGAGACAATCTGGAGAAAATGCTCTTAAAACTGCCAAAAAGTGCCAAATATGGAAAGTTCCAGAAAAGAAAAGTTTTCATATATGGAAAGTTCTAAATAAGGAAAGTTTTCATATATGGAAAGTGCCAAGAAAGGAAAGTTTTCAAATAAGGCAAGTTTTCAGAAAAGGAAAGCCTTCAAATGAGGAAAGTGCAGAGGCAAAAGCAAATAAGGAAAGCTCAGTCAGGAAATTATTTGAATTTCGAATCGCAGATCTTTCTTTCCTTATTCAAAGATGTGCACGTACTGCAGCAGTCAAATCTTCCAATTTAGGCAGCAAGGTCTCATCAAGGCACACTTGCCTCTTCTGCGTTCAACGTTTAAAATTCAAATGAAGGCTCCACCTAAAAAGGAAAGACTGGACATATATCTTTCCACTTCTGCACATTAATGACTGTATTCTCCTGCCTCTTTTGCAATCCATGCGCGCGCCACCTCTTCTGGAAGCATGATCCGCGCGTCCTTCCTCTTCTGAAAGCCTTAGTACGTGCATATTTCCTTATGAACATCAAGCCACGACTTTTCTTCCTCTATTGGCAGCCTTGGATCGCTCTTCCTTCCTTTTCAAGCACAAGGTACGCTCCTTTCCTATTCTGAAGACAATCTGCGCGCCAACTTCTTTCTGAAGCCTTGCAGTCCGATTCTTTCCTCGTTTGCAACAACTTGGGCAGCAAGTTGCACATGGGCAGCACCTTGGGCAGCCTCTACACTAATTAGGAAGCAAGGTCAGCATCTAAACTTATTTAGGAAGCACAATCTGCGCCTCCTTCCCTTTCTGAGACCAAACCGCGCGCTTCGCAGTGCATTTTCGCGCAGCCTTCCTTCTGAAGCCGAAAAGCGCGATTCTTTCCTTTTCAGACACATCTTGGGCAGAAAATACCTCTTGGGCAGTAAGTATGACCTAGGGCAACACTTTTCAACTATAAAAAGCCATATAAGAAGCCTCTACATGGTCTTTACACTCCCCCTGGGAGACACCTACGGGATTGCAAGTGACATCTTATCTTTTTCTTCCTTTCTTTATTTTTAGTTTTTGTTTCAGCCATGAGTGGCTGAAACCTTTTTTCTAGTTGAAGATCAAGTGAAACTTTGGTTGTATTTTTGGATTGAGAGACTTGAACTACATGGTTAATCTTTAGTTGCTTTTCAATATTCATGTAATTTGGTGCTTTAAGATATTATTGCTTTGTCTTGCGGATCTCTATTGATCTTTGATTTCAAGGTAATATATTGTTGTTTGAATAATCTTAGTCCGTATTTGCTTGGATTGCTCAAATATAAGAACACTTGGTGTAAAAACCAAGGAAATTGCATGATCTAGTGTTGTCTCCATGCATGTGGGTGACTAGAATTGGTTCTCTCTATTTCTTTATGCGATTGACTATTGTATAAGGCCTGTGGCTCAAAGACGTTCTTTGGCAATTGTTAATTAGTAATTAATTGGAGGACTATCCCTAATTGATTTAACCTAAAAGAGAGATAATGGATGTGAGAAGCTTCTTCAATCTCCATGGCCAATTTATTGAATCAACAAAGGAACATATGAGTCAATGATCAATCCCATCAACTTAAAGTGAATCCGAATCTTCAACTAGAGCTTTTCTCTTATTTGTTTTCTCTTTATTTTTATTATTTGCTTTACTTTATTATTTCCACCATTAGTTTAATCAAATCAATCTCAAACCCCCCTTATTTACTTTACTCGCAATTTATTTTCATTGTTTATTTATTTTCTGTTTGTTCATTTGGTCTACTCAAGGAAGGTAAATAAGTATCAATTCCCTGTGGATACGATCCTTTTACCACTGTCTACAGTTTTAATATTGTTGGTAGTTAAAAAGGTTATTTATTTTGACCGGCTTCGACAACCGTTCTGTCACCACCTCTAATCTATTTTCTGACACAACATGCCCCAAGTATGAAATGCTCCTCAACCAGAACTCACACTTGGAGAACTTGGCATACAAGCCGTGTTCCCTCAAGGTTTGCAAAACTGTCCTCAGATGATGGACATGCTCCTCTACATTTCTGGAATACACTAAGATATCATCAATGAAGACAATAACGAAGTGATCCAGGTACTAGCTAAACACTCTGTTCATGAGATCCATGAATGCTGCAGGGGCATTGGTTAACCCGAACGGCATTACTAGGAACTCATAATGCCCATATCTGGTCCTGAATGCTGTCTTTGGCACATCTTCATCTCTGATCCTTAGCTGATGGTATCCGGATCTCAGATCTATCTTGGAGAAACAACCTGCTCCTGCTAGCTGGTCAAATAGATCGTCGATCCTAGGCAAAGGGTACTTGTTCTTGGTAGTGACTTTGTTCAACTGCCTGTAGTCGATACAAAGTCTGAGGGATCCATCCTTCTTTCTCACAAACAGCACTGGAGCACCCTAAGGTGAGGTACTCGGTCGGATGAAACCCTTATCTACCAGCTCTTACAACTGCTCTTTCAACTCTTTCAGCTCTGCTGGCGCCATCCTGTAGGGAGGGATAGAGATCGGTCTGGTTCCTGGCATTAATTCAATTTCAAACTCTATCTTCCTAGCAGGTGGTAACCCTGGAAGATCATCTGGGAAGACATCTAAAAACTCTCTGACCACAGGCACAGAGGCGGGCTCTCTAACCTGACTGTCCAGCTCCCTCACATGCGCTATATAACCCTGACAACCCTTCCTGAGCAGCCTACGAGCCTGTAGGGCTGATATCAGACCTCTAGGCGTACTCCCCCTGTCTCCTCTGAAGACAACCTCTGACCCATCCTGACATCTGAACTTGACTACCTTGTCTCTGCAGTCCAAGGTAGCACCATGGGTAGATAGCCAATCCATCCCTAGAATGACATCAAAATCTGTCAAATCTAGAACCACAAGGTCGGCTGAAAGGCATCTTCCCTCAACAAAAACTGGACTATACTGGCAGACTGACTCTGCCACTGACGGGTCACACTTGGGTCCACTAACCCAGAGGAGACACTCTAACCTAGAGACCATCAAACCCAACCTCTCGACTGCTCTCGGAGAAACAAAAGAATGGGATGCACTCGGGTCCATTAAGGCATAAACATCTGAGCAACCAATGATGAGATTACCTGCCACCACGGTGTTTGATGTATTTACCTCCTGCTGTGTCATTGTAAAGATCCGTGCCGGAGCTGATGGACCTTCACCTCTGAAACCCGAAGAAGAGGCTGCCCCTCTCCCTCTGCCTCTGCCACTGGCCTGCGTCGCGGCTGGAGCTACTGGTTGAGCTACACTACCAGAACCCGTCTGCTGAGACTGAGCCATAAAAGCTGCTCGAGGACATTCCCGAGCCATGTGTCCCTCTTGGCCACATCTGAAACATGTATTCGTCCCAGCCCGACAGATTCCCTTGTGTGGCTTACCACACCTCATACATACTGCACTGTCTGCACCTGAGCTCGAGCCACCTCCTAATCCCAGACCTGACTTGATCTTGCTCCAGAACTTATTCTTCTTTGGCTTCTTGGTGGTACTGCTCCACCTATTGCTGCCTGAAGCTGCTGCACTCAATGTAGAAGGATCTAACTTGCCCCCACCAGGGGTCTTGGAACCAGAAGACTGTGCCACTGACTGTTTAACCTTTCCTTCGATTATAGCACTAGCCTCCATCCTCCGGGCCATATCCACTATGGCATGGAAACTCTCCCTCTCTGCTGACTGGATCGAGGAGGAATACCTTGAATGGAGCCTCATGATATACCTCATTGACTTCTTCGGATCCGTGTTAAGATTCTGCCCAGCAAACGGCAACAGCTCCAAGAACTTGTCTGTGTACTCTTCCACACTCATCTCCTCTGACTGCCTCAGCTGTTCAAACTCAATCATCTTCAGCTCCCTTGAACTATCAGGGAAAGCCCATCCTGCGAACTCATTCGCAAACTCCTCCCATGAAAGACGATCCAACCTCGGGTTCACATAGTTCTTGAACCACTCACGGGCCTTCTTGCATTTCAGTGTGAACCCAGCCATCTGAATGGCTCTACTGTCATCAGCTCTGTAACAGCCCGAAAACCGAACTGCCACCGGCACTAGGATCCAGATCGACTTAAGGTCGCCGGGACCCGTAGTAAGCCTGCTATCCTGACTGTGAACCTGTGACATCCCATACATGATCATATATTTTCGGTAAAAAACATAAAACTTTTCTTCATTCCAAGGCTTAACCTGTGCATGCATTATCTCTGTTCTCTACCAATCCCTACTAGAGCTCCTCATTGCTCTAGGCGGATAAAACTCATAATGTTAAGCCTGGTTTTCTCATAAACGTACAACAATAGATAAACATAAACTGATCATGTGAAAACACAAAAAGGGATTACAACTCTTATAATCATGCACCATTCTATACACTGTACACATACATTATCTCTTTACATTTACATGTCCACACTGACTAACTATTACAAACTATATACTCTTCCTGTACCCTGCTGACTTCCCTCTGAATTCTGAACCTGCACAATTGGAGTTAGGGGAGAGGAATGAGCTACTATAGCCCAGTGAGTAGAATAGTAAGAAAGAACAGGTGATAAAACATGCTCTCATGCAATGTATCACATCACAAGTAATCACATCTCAGCATGGACGGATCAACACTCCCTCTATACCATATGCTTGGTCCCTGTAGGGCTGTTCCAGGTCTTTGTGCCTGGTCCCCGTAGGGCTGTTCCAGGTCTTTATGCCTGGTCCCCGTAGGGCTGTTCCAGGTCTTTCCTCTGAGGGCTATTGAATCCTTACTATGTCCATACAGTCATAGAATCAAGGATAAATGCAATGCATCATATTCGTGTACACTAATGCACTCACCCTATAGCATATTCATGATGCATGAAGTATGATAAAATACTCATTTCTCATATTAAAATACTACATTCAGTTCCACTCACCTCGAGTTGACTCTGAACTGACTCTGCAGGTTCTGAAACTGGACTCACTGCTGACCTCCCTGATTCCTCTGGTCCGTACCTACACAGGTGGACTCAAATGAGGGACCAAACTCACTCAAGAACATTTCTCAGGAACTCCCTAAAACCCTTCTAAACCATCATAGAACATTCACAGAAAACATGCAAAAGAAGGCTGGACAGGGCACTTTCGGCGGCAGGTTCAGCGGCCGAAACCCCTCTCCAGAGACGAAACTCATGCATGTAAGCGGCACCTTCGGCGGCCGAAGGTCTTGTCCAGAGACGAAACTCACATACTTTCGGCGGCCGAACTCCCTCTTTCGGCGGCCGAAAGTCCCTTTCTAAACCGAAAGCTTAGCTTTCGGGGGCAAGCTTTGGCAGCCGAAACTGCCTCCAAACATGTTCGGCGGCCGAACCTTCTTTCGGCGGTCGAACCTTCTTTCGGCGGCCGAACCTTCTTTCGGCGGCCGAACCTGGTTTTGTCCAGGGGACAGAACCTTGCTCTGTTTCATGCAAACTTTGCCCAAAAACCTACAACATGCATATCAACTACTCCCAACTAGCACATACACATATATATGCACAAAGGGGTCTCAAACTATCCTAAACCCCAAACAAACATAGCACATAACACTTAAACATGAAAGATCACCAAAAACCTCACCTCAACCTAATCATGCATACTACCCATACAAACTTCATAAAACCTTCAAAAATCAACAAAGAAGGTTCAGGATCTGTACTTACCTCTTCTAAACAAGAGATTACACGATCCGAACGTGGAGATATAGAGAAATCCGTTCTCAAACTCTCCAAGCTTCAAACTTTGTTCTTTTTGCTTAAAACCTTCCAAAATCATCAAAACTCTTAAAACCTTGGAAAGATTTGAAGGAAATCATAAAAACCATGAAAGTCAACGTGAGAGAGGCTGGAACTCACCTCTGGCTGCAAGTGGAGGAGAAATAGCCTCCTTCCACCGACCCTTGGCCGTTTATAGGTGGCTGGCCAGACAACCTTCGGCAGCCGAACGTGAATCCGAAACCATGCAATGTTCGGCGGTCGAAAGTGACCTTCGGCGGCCGAACCTTTGCATTTCTCCCTTGTTGCTTTTCTTTCAAAACTCATTTTCTTTCACACTTGAAAACATTCAAAACTCTTAAAACACACATGAAAACATATGTCTTACCCTTCTCGAGGGTTCCGACACTCGAGATTCCACTGAACTACAGGAATTCCGAGGCCGGACTTTAGCCAGATATTACATTCTCCCCCCCTTAAGTACATTCGTCCCCGAATGTTCCTCAAACAACTACACACAAAAACACATAAACACATAGCAAAGGGAAAAACCTAACCTTAAAACAGATAGGGATATTGTTGGAGCATCGACTCCCGTGTCTCCCAGGTGCACTCTGCTAAGTTGTGGTGGTTCCATAGGACTTTCACCATTGGTATCTCCTTGTTCCGCCACTTTCTAATCTGTGTGTCCAAGATCCATACTGGCTGCTCTTCATAAGTGAGATTTCCAAGAATCTCTACATCAGGTTCACTGAGAACCTTCTATGGATTTGACACAAATTTCCTCAACATCGAAACATGGAATACCGGGTGAATCCTTTCCATTGATGCAGGTAAATTCAGCTTATACGACACAGGCCCAATCTTCTGCAAGATCTCAAAGGGACCTATGTACCGTGGAGCCAATTTACCCTTCTTTCCAAAGTGAACCACTCCTTTCATTGGAGACACTTTCAGCAACACTATATCCCCCTCCTGGAATTCTATCTGCTTCCTACGGATGTCTGCATAGCTTTTCTGTCTGCTTACAGCTGTTCTGATCCTCTCTCTGATGATAGGCACTAACTTGCTGGTCATTTCAACTAACTCTGGCCCTGCAAGAGCCTTCTCTCCTACCTCTTCCCAGCAAACAGGTGTTCGGCACTTCCTACCATACAAAGCTTCATAAGGGGCCATCCCTATGCTAGCATGATGATTGTTGTTGTAGGCAAACTCCACCAGAGGTAGATGCTGCCTCCAAGAACCGCCAAAGTCTAACACACACATTCTCAGCATATCTTCTATGGTCTGGATGGTCCTCTCTGACTGACCGTCTGTCTGTGGATGGAAAGCAGTGCTGAAATCCAATCTTGTGCCCAATTCACTCTGCAGACTCCGCCAAAACCTGGAGGTGAACTGAGGTCCTCTATCTGATACTATCAACACTGGAACTCCATGCAGCCTCACTATCTCGTCTACATACACTTGCGCCAACTTGTCCACAGAATAGTTACTTCTGACTGGAATGAAGTGGGCAGATTTGGTGAGTCTATCCACAATCACCCATATGGAGTCTAGTCTGTTAGACGTCGCCGGTAACCCCACTACAAAATCCATAGCTATGTTCTCCCATTTCCACTCTAGAATCGGCAGTGGGTTAAGCATTCCAGCCGGCTTCTGATGCTCTAGTTTCACCCTTTGACATTCTCGCAGGCTGACACGAACTGTGCCACTTCTTTCTTCATTGTTGGCCACCAATATACTCTTCTCAGGTCTTGATACATCTTGGTGGCTCCAGGGTGAACGCTATATCTTGCATTATGAGCTTCCCTCATAATGTCTTCCTTTAAACTGGCGTCATCTGGTACACATAATCTCGTACTGTGACGAAGCATTCCCTCACTGTCAAATCTGAACTCTGCACTGTTGCCAGACTGAACAGTCCTGGCAATCTTCACTAACTCAGGGTCTTCGTGCTGTTTCAGAGCCACTTGCTCTAGAAACACTGGTGTAACTCTCATCTGTGCAAGCAAAGCACCTGTACCAGATAACTGCAACTGTAGTCCTTCATCCATGAGTCTATAAAAGTCCTTCACCACCGGTCTTCTCTCTACTGCAATGTGGGATAAACTGCCAAGTGATTTCCGGCTTAAGGCATCAGCTACAACATTAGCCTTACCCGGATGATAGTGGATCTTACAATCGTAATCACTGAGCACTTCTACCCACCGTCTCTGCCTCAAGTTTAACTCTCTTTGACTCAAGATGTGCTGCAGGCTTTTATGATCCGTATAGATCTCACACTTTACCCCATAGAGATAATGCCTCCACATCTTAAGTGCAAAGATAACAGCTGCCATCTCAAGATCGTGTGTCGGGTAGTTTAGCTCGTGCTTCTTCAACTGTCTAGAAGCATAAGCTATCACTTTGTCATTCTGCATTAACACACAACCTAATCCCACTCGGGATGCATCACAGAACACTGTGAAGTCTTCATCATTAATCGGCAGCGCTAACACCGGTGCTGAAGTTAACCGTCTCTTCAACTCTTCAAAACTCACATCACAATCCTCTGACCATACAAGTTTCTGATTCTTCCTGGTCAGTCTGGTCATAGGAGCAGCTATGTTCGAAAAGTCCTGAACGAACCTCCGATAGTAGCCTGCCAAACCCAGAAAACTCTTGATCTCAGTCACTGTCGTGGGTGTAGGCCAATTAGCTACTGCCTCTACCTTCTTGGGATCTAATGCTATTCCTTCCTCTGATACTACATGTCCCAAAAGGGCAATGCTCCTTAGCCAGAACTCGCACTTGGAGAACTTGGCATACAAGCCATGCTCTCTCAACGTTTGCAAAACTATCCTCAGATGCTGGGCATGCTCCTCTACATTCCTAGAGTACACCAAGATATCATCTATAAAGACGATCACAAAACGATCCAAGTACTCCCTGAAAACCCTGTTCATGAGATCCATGAATGCTGCAGGGGCATTAGTCAACCCGAACGGCATTACTAGGAACTCATAATGCCCATATCTGGTCCTAAAAGCAGTTTTGGATACATCTCCTTCCCTGATCTTCAACTGGTGGTATTCGGATCTCAGATCTATTTTAGAAAAACAACCTGCTCCTGCCAGCTGATCGAATAGATCATCGATCCTGGGTAAAGGATACTTGTTCTTGATAGTGACTTTGTTCAACTGTCTGTAGTCGACACAAAGTCTAAGAGGTCCATCCTTCTTTTTGACAAACAAGACTGGAGCACCCCAGGGTGAGGTACTCGGGCGGATCAAACCCTTAGCTACCAAATCCTGTAACTGCTCTTTCAACTCTCTCAACTCTGCTGGTGCCATCCGGTAGGGAGGGATAGAGATCGGTCTGGCACTGGGCATCAACTCTATCTCGAACTCTATTTCCCTATCAGGTGGTAGTCCTGGAAGCTCTTCAGGAAACACATCTGGGAAGTCTCGAACAACTGGTACTGCGGATGGT
This sequence comes from Manihot esculenta, assembly GCF_001659605.2. Lineage (NCBI taxonomy): Eukaryota > Viridiplantae > Streptophyta > Magnoliopsida > Malpighiales > Euphorbiaceae > Manihot > Manihot esculenta. The sequence goes on along the minus strand of NC_035162.2, from coordinate 20,398,555 downwards.
TCCCTAACCTGACTGTCTAGCTCTCTCACATAAGCTAGGAACCCCTGACACCCCTTCCTTAACATCCTACGAGCCTGGAGGGCTGATATCAAACCCCTAGGTGTCCCTCTCTTGTCTCCTCTGAAGACACACTCTGACCCATCCTGGTCTCTGAGACTCACTACCTTGTCCCTGCAGTGCAAGGTAGCACTATAGGTAGATAACCAATCCATCCCTAGAATGACATCAAAATCTGTCAACTCTAGAACCACAAGGTCAGCTGGAAGGCATCTATCCTCTATAAACACTGGACTGAACTGACAGACTGACTCTGCCAATGATGGGTCACATCTAGGTCCACTGACCCAAAGAGGACACTCTAACTCGGAGACTATCAACCCCAATTTCTCTGCGGCTCTATAAGAAATGAAAGAGTGCGAAGCACCGGGGTCCATCAAAGCATACACCTCTGAACACCCAATGATGAGATTACCTGACACTACTGTGTTCGAAGTGTCTGCCTCCTGTTGAGTCATGGTGAAAATCCGTGCTGGGGCTGACGGACCTGCACCTCGGGAACCCATCCCTGATGAAGAGGCTGCCCCTCTTCCTCTACCTCTGCCACTGCTTGGTGGACGGACTGAAGCTGCTGACTGAACGACACTACTTGAGGTCATCTGCTGGGATGGTGTAACCAAAGTCGCCTGAGGACATTCCCGTGCATAATGTCCCTCCTGCCCACATCTATAGCAGGCTGTAGATCCCAGCAAACAAGCTCCGCTATGTGGTCTCCCACACCTATTGCAAACTAGAATATCTGTGCCAGAACTGGAGCCGCTCCTCATTCCCAGACCCGTTTTAATCCGGTTCCAGAACTTGCCTCTCTTTCCTCTGAGTTTGTCCCATCTCTTCTTACTCGCACTTGCTGTACCCTGTGAGGAGGAACCTGGTTTAGTACCAGAAGACTGTGCCTTTGGTTGAGTGACTACTCCTTGACTTATGGCACTGGCCTCCATCTTTCTAGCAGCATCCACAATGGAGTGGAAACTCTCCTTCTCCGCGTGGAGAATCAAAGAGAAATACCGGGGATGAAGCCTTGTGGCATATCTCTTTGCCTTCTTCTGATCTGTATCATACGCCTGACCCACGTATGGTAACAATTCCAGGAACTTATCTGTCTATTCATCAACACTCATCTCCTCCGTCTGTCTCAACTGCTCAAACTCCACAACCTTTAGCTCCCTGGAACTGTCAGGGAAAGCCCACCCAGCAAATTTGTTGGCGAACTCTTCCCATGTCATACTGTCAATTTTGGGGTCCACATAGTTCTTGAACCATTCTATAGCTTTCTTACATTTTAAAGTGAACCCTGCCATCTCAATGGCCCTACTCTCATCTGCTCCTAACTCACTTGTTATCATTCTCACTGCACTGAGATACTCAAAGGGATCATCTCCCGTATTGAATTTAGGAGCATCCAACTTTAAGTACTCAGTCATCTTCACCTTAGTTCCCCCTGAAGAACTGGGTTGTGCTTCAACAACAGGGGCTACTGGTTCAGGTGGTGGTGGTGGAGGTACTGTTTCTCTGGATTCAGGCGATGCTGAACTTGGCTGAAAAGGTGGGGGTGGATACATATGATATGGTGGATAGAAGGAAGGATAGGGCATATATGGCATGTAGGGTGGATATGGGGCAAAGCTGGAGTAATCCGACGTGCCTCCCATCGGATACTCTGGGCCCTGAGGAAAGGGTGGATAGCCAAACCCTGAGGCATGTGTGCCTCCCTGGGACTCCCCCATACCTTCTTCTGACCTTCCTATACCCATACTGACCTCTCTCCTCTGATCCTCCTCCATAGAAACTCTCTCTTCGTCTGATCTTCCCCCTCTGCCTATTCCTCTTCTTCTCTCGTCAGAAGACCTTCTAGGGTCTCTTGACGTTCCCTCCCTGCTTGACCTGTGAGATCTTGCCCTTGGCAAGGCAGGTGGACGAGCAGCTGTACCCTCACTTACAGGTGGGACTCCAGTCAATCTCGCGGATCGACGAGTTCCTCGCATCTTAACTCTCTCTGGAAAACAACACATCACAGAGCACATAAGCAACACATATCAGCATACATCACATATAAACTAATGCACATGTATGAATCCTGGCATTGCACATCAGCATATAGCGACAGGACTGACATCCTATCCTAGTGGACATGTTTCCCTATGGTGCCTGACCTGCTAAAACCTCTATAGGCCCAACTCTGTCTATATAGGTCCGACCATGTGAACCTAATGCTCTGATGCCAATCTATAACAGCCCGGAAACCGAACTGCCACCGGCACTAGGATCCAGATCGACTTAAGGTCGCCGGGACCCGTAGTAAGCCTGCTATCCTGACTGTGAACCTGTGACATCCCATACATGATCATATATTTTCGGTAAAAAACATAAAACTTTTCTTCATTCCAAGGCTTAACCTGTGCATGCATTATCTCTGTTCTCTACCAATCCCTACTAGAGCTCCTCATTGCTCTAGGCGGATAAAACTCATAATGTTAAGCCTGGTTTTCTCATAAACATACAACAATAGATAAACATAAACTGATCATGTGAAAACACAAAAAGGGATTACAACTCTTATAATCAAGCACCATTCTATACACTGTACACATACATTATCTCTTTACATTTACATGTCCACACTGACTAACTATTACAAACTATATACTCTTCCTGTACCCTGCTGACTTCCCTCTGAATTCTGAACCTGCACAACTGGAGTTAGGGGAGAGGAATGAGCTACTATAGCCCAGTGAGTAGAAAAGTAAGAAAGAACAGGTGATAAAACATGCTCTCATGCAATGTATCACATCACAAGTAATCACATCTCAGCATGGACGGATCAACACTCCCTCTATACCATATGCCTGGTCCCCGTAGGGCTGTTCCAGGTCTTTATGCCTGGTCCCCGTAGGGCTGTTCCAGGTCTTTCCTCTGAGGGCTATTGAATCCTTACTATGTCCATACAGTCATAGAATCAAGGATAAATGCAATGCATCATATTCGTGTACACTAATGCACTCACCCTATAGTATATTCATGATGCATGAAGTATGATAAAATACTCGTTTCTCATATTAAAATACTACGTTCAGTTCCACTCACCTCGGGTTGACTCTGAACTGACTCTGCAGGTTCTGAAACAGGACTCACTGCTGACCTCCCTGATTCCTCTGGTCCGTACCTACACAGGTGGACTCAAATGAGGGACCAAACTCACTCAAGAACATTTCTCAGGAACTCCCCAAAACCCTTCTAAACCATCCTAGAACATTCACAGAAAACATGCAAAAGAAGGCTGGACAGGGCACTTTCGGCGGCAGGTTCGGCGGCCGAAACCCCTCTCCAGAGACGAAACTCATGCATGTTCGGCGGCACCTTCGGCGGCCGAAGGTCTCATCCAGAGACGAAACTCACATACTTTCGGCGGCCGAACTCCCTCTTTCGGCGGCCGAACTCCCTCTTTCGGCGGCCGAAAGTCCCTTTCTAAACCGAAAGCTTAGCTTTCGAGGGCAAGCTTTGGCAGCCAAAACTGCCTCCAAACATGTTCGGCGGCCGAACCTTCTTTCGGCGGCCGAACCTTCTTTCGGCGGCCGAACCTGGTTTTGTCCAGGGGACAGAACCTTGCTCTGTTTCATGCAAACTTTGCCCAAAAACCTACAACATGCATATCAACTACTCCCAACTAGCACATACACATATATATGCACAAAGGGGTCTCAAACTATCCTAAACCCCAAACAAACATAGCACATAACACTTAAACATGAAAGATCACCAAAAACCTCACCTCAACCTAATCATGCATACTACCCATACAAACTTCATAAAACCTTCAAAAATCAACAAAGAAGGTTCAGGATCTATACTTACCTCTTCTAAACAAGAGATTACACGATCCGAACGTGGAGATATAGAGAAATCCGTTCTCAAACTCTCCAAGCTTCAAACTTTGTTCTTTTTGCTTAAAACCTTCCAAAATCATCAAAACTCTTAAAACCTTGGAAAGATTTGAAGGAAATCATAAAAACCATGAAAGTCAATGTGAGAGAGGCTGGAACTCACCTCTGGCTGCAAGTGGAGGAGAAATAGCCTCCTTCCACCGACCCTTGGCCCTTTTATAGGTGGCTGGCCAGACCACCTTCGGCAGCCGAACGTGAATCCGAAACCATGCAATGTTCGGCGGCCGAAAGTGACCTTCGGCGGCCGAACCTTTGCATTTCTCTCTTGTTGCTTTTCTTTCAAAACTCATTTCCTTTCACACTTGAAAACATTCAAAACTCTTAAAACACACATGAAAACATATGTCTTACCCTTCTCGAGGGTTCCGACACTCGAGATTCCACCGAACTACAGGAATTTCGAGGCCGGACTCGAGCCGGATATTACATCCTATCTCATCTGTAATCACCTTGACCCTCCCGAGGTACTCGAACGGGTCATCACCTGTTTCATACTGGGGAGCACCCAGCTTCATGTAATCGGTCATCTTGACCTTGCTCCCTCCAGATGAGCTAGGCTTAGGTACTTGGGTTTCTAGAACATTAGGTTCTGCTGATGGTGGAGGAGGTGCAGCATCCCCTAGGGTAGGGTTTGCTATGCCTGGGTAGAAGGATGGGGGTGGGTACATAGGGTACTGAGGGTACGGTGGGTAGAAAGGTGGGTATGGCATGTGAGAAGGGTAAGGGTTAAAGCTAGGGTGATCCGATGTACCTCCCATCGAATACCTAGGATATTGTGAAAAGGGTGGGTATTGGGGCGGCTGAACAAACCCCGAGGCTTGAGTGCCTCCCTGAGACTCACCCATGCCCTCTTTGGACATGCTTACACCAAGACTGCCATCCCTCCTCTGATCCATATCCATATCATCCCCCACATCTACTGACATTCCTCCCGGAACTGTTCCTCTAACTGATCTGCTTCTGCTCATATCCATAGACCTTCTAGGGTCTCTTACTGCTCTTTCCCTGCTAGACCTGCTAGACATTGCCCTTGGCAATGCTGGAGGACGGGCGCTCATGCCCTCATCCTCCGGTGGTACTCCAGTCAATCTTGCCGATCGACGAGTTCCCCTCATCCTGTTTACTGAAAAACAGCACACATAGCACAACATTAGCATCAAATGGTTCATGTGGAGTCACATGAACCCACATCACATACATCACATACATAGCATATCATTAATGCACATGCATAAACTCATGGCATTTCATATTATCATTCAAGACAGGACTCCACATCCTATCCTAGTGGACATGATTTTCCTATTGTGCTTGACCTTCTATAACATCTATGAGCCCGACACTCTAGGCCTGACCATATGAACCTAGGGCTCTGATACCACTCTGTAACGACCCAGAAATCGGACCATTACCGGCGCTAGGATCCAGATCGACTTAAAGTCGCCGGGACTCATAGCAAGCCTTAACATACATCCTGTATACCTGTTTAATCCCATACATGATCAACAATATACATAAAAATTAAAACTTTTCTTATTCATTCATTCACTCACCAAGCTCAACCTGTGCATGCACAACCATAAACATAAAACCTCACACTGGAGTCCTCATCAAATACTCCAATGGGGTAACATAACATATGTTAAGCTTGGTTTACATAAATCATAAAAACATGTTCATAACAATTAGGATCATGTACAAAAAGGGGATTAACCATAAACTAGGGCCAAGCACAATTCTATCCTCAATATACTCTGTAACATACATTACAATACTATACTAAACATTACATCATGTTCATGTCCACATCTAACTATTTCATAACATATGCCTTCTACTCTTGACGACCGCCCGGTCTATCCTGGTCCTGCAAACCTGGGGGGTTAAGGGAGAGGGGTGAGCTACAAGAGCCCAGTGAGCAGAATAATAAAACATTTTATTACATTCATGCATTCATGAAATGCATCACATCACAAACAAATCACATCAAGGATAAACTTGTCACCGATAGTCCTCTACATAGTCCAATCGTGCCAGGGGCGTAGAATGGGCCTCACTGGTCTTTCTCTTAACATAACATAACATAGCATAACATTCCATAATGCCAGGGGCGTAGAATGGGCTTCACTGGTCTTCCATACCGTATCATCATCATACCTTAACATATGAGGACTAAAGGATCATTCAATATCTATCCGCATCATCATCAAATTATGCAATGCAACATATTCGTGAAATCTAATGCAAGCAACCTAGAATATTTCATGGCATCCGTGATGCATGTATCATGCTCAGGATTTATTTATTTTAAAACATGAAAGTTTATTCCACTCACCTGTGGCTGAAGCTCTAAAGACTCTGAAGCAGCCAACTCACTGCTGAGGTCCTCGGTTCCTCGGGTCCGAACCTACATAGGTGGACTCAAATGAGGTACCAAACAAACAAAAACATGACTCTGAAATACTCTCCAAAAATCACCCTAAAACACCTTTAAAAAATCATAGAAACCATGCAAAGGAAGGCTGAACAGGGCACTTTCGGCGACAGGTTGGGCGGCCGAAAGTCCCTCCAGAGCCGAAACTCAGCCACTTTCGGCGGCACCTTCGGCGGTCGAAAGTGAGCTCCAGAGACGAAACTCATGCATGTTCGGCGGCACCTTCGGCTGCCGAAAGTCCCTTCCAGAGCCGAAAGTCCTCTTTCGGGGGCAGGGTTCGGCTGCCGAACCTGAGTTCTTCCAAATGGCAGAACTCAGCCTCTTCATGCACATTTTGCCTCCCAAACCATTCAAACTTGCATTACCCTACTCTACAACATGCATACACATACCATCAAGCATTTAGGGGCTTCAAACTATCCTAAACCCCAACTAAAACATATCAAACATGCATAGGCAACCCACATTGCTCAAAAACTCCACATAAACACATAAACTCAACATAGGCCTAAACATGCATTTCTACCCCACAAACTTTCATAAAACTTGCTTAAAACATAAAATGAGCTCAAGATCTACTCTTACCTTTTAAAGATCGAGAGAGAGCATGACCTAACTTGGAGATCTAAGAAATCTCGTTCCTTGGGTCTCTAAGCTTCACAACTTCGATCTAAGCTCGAGATCTTCAAAACCAAGTGAAAACTCATAAGAAAAACATGAAAACTCGAAGGAAGAAGTTCAAAATCGTTGAGGAACGATGGAGAACTCACCTTGGCCAAAAGTGGGAAGAAAAGGTCGCCCGTTTCGGCTATAGGGTCCTTTTATAGGGCTGGCCCTACCACCTTTCGGCGGCCTAACGTGCCTCCAAAACTCATGCAAGTTCGGCGGCCAAACATGAGGTTCGGCTGCCGAACCTTGAGCCATTTCCGGAAGCCTAACCTGGCCCCCCAAACTATCCCATGTTCGGCGGCCGAACCTTGGTTCATTTAAACAAGGCTTTCGGAGGCCGAAAGCGCTCCCAGAACCTTCCCATATTCGGCGGCCGAACTTGACTTTCGGCGGCCGAACCTGGCAAAGTCTCCAAAGCCCTTTTTATTCAAAACTCAATTTCTTTCTTACTTAAAACCTTACAATACATTAAAACATTTTATGAAAACATGGTTTTACCCTTCTAGAGGTTTCCGACATCCGAGATTCCACCGGACGGTAGGAATTCTGATACCGGAGTCTAGCCGGGTATTACACTAGGATTGTTTTAAGGTGTTTTAAGGGGGTTTTTGGGGAATATTTTAGAGTTATGTTCATGTATGTTTGGTCCCTCATTTGAGTCCACCTGTGTAGGTTCGGACCCGAGAAACCGAGGACCCCAGCAGTGAGTTAGCTGCTTCAGAGTCTTTAGAGCTTCAGCCAGAGGTGAGTGGAATAAACTTTCATGTTTTAAAATAAATAAACCCCTTAGCACGATACATGCATCACGGATTCCATGAAATATTCTAGGATTGCTTGCATTAGATTTCACGAATATGTTGCATTGCATAATTTGATGATGATGCGGATGGATGTTGAATGATCCTTTAGTCCTTATATGTTATGGTATGATGATGATACGGTATGGAAGACCAGTGAGGCCCATTCTACGCCCCTGGCACTATGTTAAGAGAAAGACCAGTGAGGCCCATTCTACGCCCCTGGTATTATGGAATGTTATGCTATGTTATGTTATGTTAAGAGAAAGACCAGTGAGGCCCATTCTACGCCCCTGGCACGATTGGACTATGTAGAGGACTATCGGTGACAAGTTTATCCTTGATGTGATTTGTTTTGTGATGTGTTGCATTTCATGAAAGCATGAATTTAATATAATGTTTTATTATTCTGCTCACTGGGCTCTAGTAGCTCACCCCTCTCCCTTAACCCCCAGGTGTGCAGGTACAGGATAGACCGGGTGGTCATCAAGAGTAGAAGTTATGTCTGTGTAATAGTTAGTAGCTGTGGACATGAATTGTAATGTGTTAAAGGAATGTAATGTATGATCATAGTACAGTATTGTATTGAGGATAGAATTGTACTTGGCCCTAGTTTATGGTTAATCCCCTTTTTGTACATGATCTTTATTTGTTATGATGATATTTTATGAGTTATGAAACCAGCTTGACATATGTTAGGTGAACCCACTAGAGCATTTGATAAGGGCTCTAGTTGGGGTTTTATGTTTATGTTTATGGTGCATGCACAGGTCAAGCTTGGTTGATGAAAAATTTTAAAATTTTTATGTATATTGTTGATCATGTATGGGATTAGACAGGTTTACAGGTGTATGTTAAGGCTTGCTACGGGTCCCGGCGACCTTAAGTCAATCTGGATCCTAGCGCCGGTAATGGTCCGATTTCCGAGTCGTTACAGCAATCTTCCATCCACTCGAAATTTGGAACTTTTCTTAGCTTCTTGAAGAATGGTAGGCACCTTTCTACAAACTTCGACATGAAATGGTTAAGTGCTACCACCCTTCCTATGAGTCTCTGCACATCTCTCACGCAGGTCAGTTCTGGCATCTTCAGTATGGCTTCTACCTTCTTTAGATTCGGTTCAATGCCCTTTATACTGACCATGTAGCCTAGAAATTTTCCTCCTCTGATGAAGAAAGCACACTTCGTAGGGTTCAGCCTCATTCTGCACTGCTCCAGTACCCCAAATACTTCTTTCAGATCTGCCAAGTGCTGCTTGAAGGTCTGGCTTTTCACCACCATGTCGTCTACATACACTTCCACATTCCTCTCTATTTGACCTTTAAAGATCTTATTCATCAGCCTTTAATATGTCGTCCCTGTATTTTTCAGCCCGAAGGGCATGGCCCTGTAACAATAAGTTTCATCTTCAGTTATGAACGAGGTCTTCTCCTCATCCGACCTGTCCATTGGAATTCGATGATAACCAGACATTGCATCAAGGGATGACATATAATCAAAACCGGCTGTGGAATCGACCATTTTATTAATATCGGGAAGGGAATAACAATCTTTTAGGCAGACCTGATTCAGGTCAGTAAATTTTATACACATTCTGTACTTGCCATTGGCTTTTTTACTAACACAGGGTTGGCTAACCACTGTGGGTACATGACTTCCCTAATGAATCATGCCTCCTCTAATTTCTACACTTTTTCCCTCGTGGCTTATTGTTTCTCCTTTCCGAATACCCTCATTTTATGCTTTATTGGCTTCGATCCAGGGAGGACATTGAGCTTATGAGTCATCACTTTGGGGTCAATTCCCGGCATGTCAGAGGACTTCTAGGCGAAGCTCGAGGCATGTCCTCGGATCAGGGCCATTGTCGCCTCTTTCTATTCTTCGCTCAGGCTTGCGTTGAGGCTGAAGACCTTGTCTGACTCGTCTTCTGATAGTGGGAAGGTCTCCAGTTCTCCAACGGGCTCCGTCTTGGCTTCCTTCTTTTCATCCCGGACCTTCATGACCTCCGGGTTTACCCCCTCAGCTACTGCACTTAGTTCTGCCACTGTGGCTTGATACACTGCTCTTGCTTCCACCTGTCATCCCCGGACTACTCCCACCCCTGTCTCAGTTAGGAACTTCATGGTTAGGTATCTGATGCTGGTCACCACTTCAAAGTCGTACAGCATAGGCCTTCCTAGGATTGCGTGTAGCTTAACGGGAGCCTCACCACTAGGAATACTGCATCGTGAGTTCGAGACAGGGGCAGTTCTCCGAAAGTCAGGGCTACCTTCACCTTTCCCTCTGAGGCCATTGGGGTCCCATCAATCCCCTTCACTAGGGCTTGATCCCTTACTACCTGCTCCTCCAGTATCCCTATCTATTGAAAAACCCTGTGGGGCAGCAAGTTCACTTTGCTCCCATCGTCGACCAGGATTTTACGAACCCAGTAGTTGTGAATGATGGCTTCGATGACAAGAGCATCATCATGGGGCATCTGAATCCCATGAGCATCTTCAAGGGAGAAGGAGATGGTTACTAGGGAGTGTTCTACTACCTATAGGACTTCGCTACTTCTCCCTTCCCCACTCCGGCTTCTCTTCCTCCCTCTCCTACTCATCTGACCTCCAGTCCCCTCGACAATCATATTGATGGTTCCGCTGGAGCCATCATTCATGGGCCCTGCCCCCTATCTATGGGGCTTCTCTACTGTGGGGTTCTGCTGGGGCCTCTCCGCTTCTGGATTCTTCACAAAGTTCTAGAGATGCCCCCTCTTGATCAACCTCTGGATCTCACTGATCAATTGGTAGCAGCTGTTGGTGTCATGGTCGTGGGTGCGATGATACTGGCAGTACTTGTCGGGATTCCTCCTACTTGCATCTGCTTTCATAGGCTTAGGCCATAGAAGGAAATCCTTATCTTGTACTGCTATGAGCACTTCGGCTCTGGATGCATTGAGGGGGGTTATTGCCTCAAGGACCCGAGGTGGATATGGCCTCTGCTCCCTCCTGTCCTAGGGCTGCCTATACACCTCTAGCCCCTTATTTCGTCTCCTCTCCGATCTCATTTCCTTTGTCGCCTTCCCTCTGTCTGCAACCTCTCTAGCGAACCTGCTGGTTGTCAAGGCATCATCTTGCCTTATACACTTCTCGACTTTCTTCATCAGTTCAGCCAAGGTAGTGGGTCGCTTTCTGCACAGTGACCCAAAGAACTCAGAGGATGTAGTCCCCTTCTGCATGGCCTCCATAGCCTGACTTTCATCCAGCTCCGGTATTTGCAAGGCTTCTGTATTAAAACGGTCCACGTACTCCCTTAAGAATTCATTCTTCCTTTGCCGGACGGTCTCCAAATAATTGGTCTTTCTCTCAGCTGGAACCCCTGCTATGAACCGTCTGATGAAAACATTGACAAGGTCCCTAAAGCTTCTAATACTCCCCACTTACATGCTATTGAACCAAGCTCTTACTGATCCTGTTAGTGTCATAGGGAAGACCATGCACATCAGGGCGTCTGACAGAGTTTGGATCTTTATGAATGTCTTGCAGTTAAGGATATGCTCCCGCAGGTTTCCTGCTCTATAATATGTGGCCATCGGCAGCATCATAAACTTTTTAGGGATGGTTCCTTGTTGGATCCATCCAGAGAATGGTGAGGATGTGGGTCAGAGGGTCTGGCTGTTGTCTTTCGCCCCCAGCTCGGCTAAGAACTGCTCCTTCATTCTTTGTAACTTCTGTTCCATGTCCACCTCCTCCTGTCTCGACCTCTTCTCCAGGTAGTACCCTTTTCCCCATTCTTCACTCTCGGTTCTCCTAGTTATCCCTATAGAGTAGCTCTCTACTTTGTCATTTTCAATGTGTTCTCTCACCCTTCTTCCTCGGGCTCTGGTTGCCGGCTCTTCCTCTCTACCAGCTCTCGCGCTCCCTTCTCCGGTCCTCCTGCTACTTTGCTGAGGAATCTGGTAGTTGAAAGTGGATTGGGCCTTAGTGGTATGGAGCCCTTCAGCTACAGGGGGTATGTTTAATGGGGGTATTGAGACTCCTTTGCTGCAGCATCTACCCCAACCAGTGGGCAGTATTCTGTAGTTGAAGCGCCATGGTTTGGAGTTCTTGGTTGGATATGGTGGCTCTTGGTACATTCCCTGCCGAGCTCAGCGAGGGATTGAATAATACTGGTAGTTGGTTGGAGGGGGTTGAAGGACTGGAAAAAGAGAACTGTTGACCCTCTTGAGCAGAGCTTGGGTCATTTAGGACGTTATTGGTGTGGTTTTCGTCGTGGTTGTAACGACCCGAAAATCGGACCGCTACCGGCGCTAGGATCCGGGTCGACTTAAGGCCGCCGGGACCCGTAGCAAACCTGACATAAAACCTGTAAACCTGTATAATCCCATACATGATCAACAACATGCATAAAAATTAAAACTTTTCTTTCCATAAACATCAACCAAACTCAACCTGTGCATAACATTAACATAACATTGATCCCTCTGTGGGATCTCGTCAGTGTCCCCAATGGGTGACAAAACATATGCTGAGTTGGTTTACATAAGTGACATAAAATAACCAAGATCAGGTATAAAAAGGGATACAACATTCTATGGTCAAGCACACACTAACATCCATAAACCTCATTACATAACTATACTGTACTTTTACATTTCAATTTGATCATGTCCATTGCGAGCTATTACATAAGCATGACTTCTTTACTCTATCCGGACTCCCGCACTATACCGTACCTGCAAGCCTGGGGGGTAAAGGGAGAGGGGTGAGCTAAAAGCCCAGTGAGTAGAGCTAGTAAATCACATTAACACTATGCTCAAATGGAATGCATCATAACACCAAACAATTCACATAAGGGTTGGGTGAACTTGTCACCAATTAGTCCAAGCTAACATAGTGCCAGGCCGTAGCATGGGGTCCTGGTCTTCCTGTCATACATACATTACTTACCATTATTCTAGGGCCTCCTCTGGGCTCCTGGCCTTCGAGTCCACAATCGTGCCAGGCTGTAGAATGGGGTCCTGGTCTTTCATTTCCGTGCCAAGCCGTAGAATGGGGTCCTGGTCTTCCTGTCATGGACTAATTGGGTCATCCAACATTCACCCACATCAACAACGCATGATGCAATGCGGCATATTCGTGGAAACTAATGCAATCACCCTATTGCATAATCATGATGCATGAAACATGATAAAACATTTAATTTAAAAGATTGAGTTTAGTTCCACTCACCTCTGGCTGACTCTGACAACACCGAAGCAGCTGGACTCACTGCTGGGGTCCTCGGTTCCTCGGGTCCGAACCTACACAGGTGGACTCAAATGAGGGACCAAACATACTTGAACATAACTCTAAAATACTCCCCAAAAACCCCCTAAAACATCATGAAAATATCACATAAAAACATGCAAGAAATGGCTGAACAGGGCACTTTCGGCGGCAGGTTCGGCGGCCGAAAGTCCCTCCAGAGCCGAAAGTCAGGCAGGTTCGGCGGCACCTTCGGCGGCCGAACCTCCCAGACAGATCCGAAAGTCTTCTTTCGGGGGCAAACTTCGGCAGCCGAATGCTGCCTCCACAAGGGGGTTCGGCGGCCGAAAGTTCCTTCGGCTGCCGAACCTGTTTCTCCCAAATGGGCAGAAACTTGGTTTAAATGAACCTCTTGCCTCCCAAAACCTCAAATCATGCATAAACTAGTTCTAAAACATGCATACATATCATACATTACACCTAGGGGTCTCAAACTAGCATATACCCCAACTACAACACTTCAAACACACAAAAATCAACATACATTGCATCAAAACATCAAAACCCATAAACTCATCAACAAGCCTAAACATGCATCTCTACCCATAAAACAACTTAATGCTTGTTTAAAACACATAACAAGGGTGGATCCGAGCTTACCTCTTGAAGAAACGAGAGGAAAGGCGATCCTAGCTTGGAGATGGAGAGATTGAGCTCTTTGAACCTCCAAGTACCCAAAACTTGCTCTTTACTCACAGATCTTCAAAACAGAAGTTAAAACCTGTGAAAATCATGTAAGATCTAAGGAAAACACTCAAGATCGAGGGAGGGGTGGCGGAGACTCACCTTGGCCGACAACGGGGGAGAAAAGCTCGCCCGTGCGGACCTAAGGGACCCTTTTATAGGTGGCTGGCCAGGCCACGTTCGGGGGCCGAATGTGCCTCCGCATGCATGCCATGTTCGGCAGCCGAACTTGAGTTTCGGCGGCCGAACCTGGACTTCCCTCACTCATGCTTTCGGGGGCCTAACGTGCCTCCAAAACGCATGCATGTTCGGCGGCCGAACTTGACTTTCGGCGGCCGAACCTGGGTTTTCCTCCAAGGACTTTTCATGCAAAAACTCATTTAATTTCATACTTAAAACCATTAAAACATGAAAACATTTTACAAAAACATGATTTTACCCTCCTAGAGATCTCCGACATCCGAGATCCCACCGGACAGTAGGAATTCCGGTATCGGAGTCTAGCCGGGTATTACAGTGGTTTTCCATGTGGATCTTAGTAGGTATTATGAGAGTAAAACTTCGGCGATGAGAAGATCTCCTTCGTTTCCACAGACGGCGTCAATTGATGTTCTGAGATCAAGAAAATAGGATTTATAGTGGTTGTGTCAACTTAGATGGAGAGGAAAACGTTCCTCCCCTTTTATCCCCTTTTTCCCTTTTATCCCCTTTTGATGTCTAACCGCTTTCCTGCTACAGTGCCACCTGTCCTTGTCACTCAAATCCGTATGTACGGGTGCGTCAGAACCTCTCTCAACGCCAGGCGGCCATTTAATTTCCTCCCGCACATGCGGGCAGGGCTGCAAGGTGACTTGGCCTACTCTCTTTCCTCTTATCACGTTACTAGGCTAGGCTTCCTTCAGGTGGGCCTGCATATGAGGTATCCCCGACCCGACTCTTCTGACCAGGCTGAGACGCGCGTCATGGGGCTGGTTTTCCTTGAGAAGGACCTGATGGGCCTTGAGCCTGTATTCTTCTTTCGGGTTCGGCCTTGTCCCCAGGTAGAGGAAGTCCGGTGGTCATCAATATAGTTTGGTTAAATTTGAAATCGAACCGACCGAATGCTCACCCCTAGTGATTCCTTATGTATAGATTGCCCATAATGCTATGGGGTGATTCCTTGCAAGGAGTACATATGTTTATAAGTCGAGCCTTAAAAATGACTTCACAATAATTTATCATATACATGAAAAAGTAACATGTAATATCTTCTATTTTTATTCCAATTTTTATAATTTATTACCTGAAAATATTTTTAAATATTAAATATTAGAATCCTATTTCATATAAAATAGAATAATAATTATCTAAATTTTATTTTACTATAAATATATGTAACTTATATAAATTACTATTTAAAATTTATTCATTAAAATAATAATCAATAAATAATTTTATTGCTGATAGAATTTTATATTGTTATTTTAGATATAAAAGTATTAAATTTTATTTTAAAAAAATTAATAAATAATCTACGGGAAGTAGCTAATTCATATAATTTTTTATTTTAATTCTAATTATTATATGGTAGCAACTTTCAGTTAGGAATAATATTTATAAAATTTAGAGTAGTTAAATCTCTATAGAACAAATTAAAAATAAGAAAAGGATTTTTTTTATATATAAATATATAAAAGTATTTAATATATTTATAACTATATTTTTATATTTATAATATGTTTAATCTATATAATTATAATATTTTTATATATTTTTTAATAAAAATAAATTAGTGAATTATTGCTGTATTGTACCGTAATAGTGTATTGATGTTTGTAGCTTTAATGTTTCCACACTCCATACTGAACTTACAGGTTGCAAAGATAAACAATTTTTTTATTTATTTGTAATTTAACATTCAAAAGTATTTTTAAATTTTAAGCATAACAAAATTTTATCTTATATAGGATATAATAATAGCTATTTAAATTCCTTTTAATGTATAAAATTATAAAAATTACTACCTAAATATTATTCATTAATATTTTAAATAAAATTATAACCAATTTATACTTTATTATTAATAAAAAAATTTTTTGTGAAGTTTAAAAATAAAATATAAAAATATAAATTAAGATATTAAAATAAAAAATAGATAATTAACAAATTGCAAGAGTAAATACATATAAAAGAAAAATACAAGTTTTCACTGTGAAAAAAAACTCTAGTCTCTCTAATTTTCCTCTAGAGAGGGAATCTCTTTGTCTACTCTTTTTTCTTTATATGGCTCGTCCGTTTTCTCCTGATATCTCTCGTGTGGCCATCCCTTGGCGAGAGGCAATCGTTCTCCCGTCCAAAGTAGTAGATTTTCTCTCTCTATTTTCTAGGTAGGGTAACGTGACTAAATAAGTTTTTCTCTTAGTTTTAGGCAGATTTGAGCTATAGAGGAGGGTTTATCTTTGATTTGCTTTGTTTGTTGTTGCTGCTGTTCTTCTTGGTTCTCTTTTGTTGTTTGTATATAGGTGGATTTTAGAATTTCTTGAAGATTATTTTCTGCATGCAGTGGAAAAGAGTGGATGATTTGGTTTGGATGTCCTCCCTTTTAGCCAGCCTCACCTTTTGACGCCTATTGGAGCTTCAAATGGTAACAACTTACTTTTTTGGTAGTGGAAGAATCTAAATCTTTTTATTCTGTAGAGAATTTCTAGGTTCTATTGCTCTCTCTCTATGATGAGTATCTGATCCTCAAGGCACATTGTTTTGTCAACGAGCTCTCTTCCACAGCTCTTTAGGCGTTTCTTTTGGCCTTGCTCTTCCTTGGATTATGTGGTCCTTTTAAGGTTGGTTTTCTTTTTGGATGGGAAGGGTTTGATATTCTCAAGGTATTTGCTTCTTATTTTGACTACAAACAAAACTTTCGACTGTATCATGCAGCGTAATCCAAAAGATCTTCCTACCTCCTGCAAGCTAGGATTTGGATGTTGAGTTAGGCTTCAGCCTACGTGACTTAAGCTTAGTTTTTTAGGCTTATGTAATTTTAGCATATTTTCTTGTGATGGTCATGAGTGTAAGTTCTATAGGTTTTAAGTCTTTAATATAACAATTTTATTTTCTGACAAAAAAAATAATAAAAGAAGGTATAGTGTGAAAGGCTCTTAATCACACACATAAAGGTCTGAAAGAAAAATCTTTTATTTATTAAGCAACATTAGGCTTTTATAGGTTTTACATGATAAGATTACTAGTAACAACCACTTTCTACTCGTAGTGTTTGTTACAGACTAATTCAAAACTAACTCTATCTACTTGACTCCTAATTACTAGGAGTTTATTAGTAAAACACCGACAACTTTGAAATAGTCAAACCCAACAATGCGTCCCCTAAACTAAACGCATTAGCATTCAGTTTAAGCTCAGAGGTACTTCACACACTCCAAGCTCTTCTCGTAGCTTTATGAACACATCAAGCTTTAGGGGCTTAGTCATTATATCAGCTACCTACTCCTTTGTGCCATAATGAACAAGCCTCACAACTCCCTCATTCGTAAGATCCCTTAGAAAATAGAATCTGACATCAATATGCTTACTCTTGCCATGTAGAACTAGGTTCTTGGACAATTTAATTGTTGAATAATTATCACAAAGGATAGTTGTGGGCTGTTGTTGTAGACAACCAAGTTGCTGCAGAATCCTTTGCATCCAGACACATTGATAGGCGCAAGATGCTGCCACAATGAATTCAGCTTTCATGGTTGATAGTGTCACCACCGGCTGCTTCTTTGAGGCCCAAGAAACTGCCCCTCTATTCATCAAAAATACATAACCACTCGTACTCCTCTTATCATCGATGTCCCCTACATAATCACTATCTATATAGGCAACTAGTTCTGTTGTATCACCTCTCTTGTAAAGTTAACCCAAAGACACAGTACCCTTAAAATAACGCAGTACCCTTTTTGCTTCTTGTAAATGGAACTCTGTTGGACCGACCATATATCTACTTAACAAACATGTCACATGCATTACATGTAATACCCGGCTAGAATCCGGCATCGGGATTCCTGCCTTCCGGCGGAATCTAGGGTGTTGGATCTCTCTAGAAGGGTAAAATGTGTTTTCTAAAATGTTTTTCATATGATTTCATGGTTTTAAATGGAAAAGAATTGAGTTTTGAAAAGAAAAGACCAAGGAGGCGTTTGCCAAGTTCGGCCGCCGAAAGTGAAGTTCGGCCGCCGAACATGGAAAGGCTTCGGGAGCGCCTTTGGCCTCCGAAAGTCTTGTTTGAACGAGCCAAGGTTCGGCCGCCGAAAGTCAAGTTCGGCCGCCGAACATGCATGAGTTTAGGGGGCACGTTAGGCTGCCGAAGGTCTGTGACCAGGCCACCTATAAATGGCCCCCAGATCGGAAATGGGTGAGTTTTCTCCCCATTCTCGAGCTCAGGTGAGTTTATGCCTTCCTTTGGTCGTTTTCGTGTTTTCTCTACCCATCTCTCAAGTTTTTCATGATTTCTACCCTTGTGTTTGAAGATTTAAAGCTTAAAAGGAGTTTTGGGAGCTTGGAGCTTTTGGAGCTTGGATTCTCCACACCTCCGAGTTAGGGGTCACACCACCCTCGATCTCCAAGAGGTTAGTGTAGATCCTTGCTTTTCCTTATGTTTCATGAAGTTTTAAGTAAGTTTTATAGAGTTTGATGTTAGAGTTTGGGTAGAAATGCATGTTTAAGGTTTATGTGGGTTTTATACCCAATGTATGTTATGTCATGTTTGTGTTGAGGAGTTTATGTTAGTTTATGCTCCTTTATGCTTGTGGGAGTGAGTATGTATGATTGGGAGAGAGTATGTGAGGATTTGGGGTGTTTTGAGTTTGGTTTTTGGCTTGGCAGAATCGGACCTGTCGTCCAGAGGGGACCAGGTTCGGCCGCCGAAAGGAGTTTCGGCCGCCGAACCTGCATGGGAGGCAGTCTTTAGGCTGCCGAATGTGCCCCCGAAGGAGGGACTTTCGTTTCTGTCCTAGGGTTTCGGCCGCCGAACCTGCCGCCGAACCTACCCGAGTTTCGTCTCTGGAAGGGACTTTCGGCCGCCGAAGGTGCCGCCGAAAGTGCCCTGTCCAGCCGTTTCTTGGGTGTTTTCCATGCATGTTTAAGTGATGTTTAGAGGGGTTTTTGGGGGTATGTTTATGAGTTGTTAGAGTATGTTTGACACCTCATTCGAGTCCACCTGTGTAGGATCGGACCTGAGAGACCGAGGAGGCCATTAGTGCTAGCAGGTGCAGAGTCAGTCGGCGTCTGCCAGGAGGTGAGTAGAACTAAACTTAATGTTTTATTTTAAGAAATTCTAATGCCTAAAGCATGAGCATGCATCATGATTATGTATAGTAGGTTGATTGCACTAGTTCACGAATATGTTGCATTGCATTATTTCATGTTGATGCTGAGGTAGGTTTGGACCAAGGCGACTTCAATAGCCCATATCTGTCATTGAGTCTTGGGTGAGTCTTTTGAGAGCCGGACAAGTACATATAGGAAAGTCCTTGTGAGCTCTCTGTGGACTAGGCACCCTGTCATGTATGTGAAAGTCCTGTGTGAGCTCCTTTGGGGGAGCCGGGCACCGACAGAGGGATTTTTTTTGAGGTCATGTCCGATCCTTGAGAGTAAAGATGCTAGCAATTCAAAGGAACTCTCTAAAATCACTCCGTGGGGAATATTTATCTGCATGAGCCCCGAGACGGACAAAGTGATGTGATTTACTTGTGTTATGACGCATTTCATGAAAGCATGTAATAATGAATGGTTTTTCCTGTTTCTACTCACTGGGCTTTTTAGCTCACCCCTTTCCCCTAATCCCAGTTTTGCAGGTTTAAGTCAGAGTCCAGAGGCTGCAGGGTAAAGTCAAGGTTAAGATATACATGTTTAGTAGTTTTAGAAGTGGACATGTAATATAAGCTGATGTAATGTAATTTGAGATAATGTATGTAACTGATAGTAGAGTTTATGTTTATGGATTAGAGTTGTGCTTGGCCCTATAGACTGGTTAATCCCTGTTAATGCATGGTTATGTTTATGTTTTATGTTGAGTTGAGAACCAAACTTGAGGCATGTAATGTTACCCCATTGGAGTATATGATGAGGACTCCAGTGGAGGTTTTATGATTTTATGATGTATGTTTTATGTCGGGATACATGCACAGGTCAGGTTTGGGTTCAGCAGATCTTCAGTTTTTTTATGTTTGTTATGGTTAAGTTTTAATCATGTATGGGATTTGACCAGGTAATAGTATGTAAGTTTGGCTTGCTACGGGTCCCGGCGGCCTTAAGCCGATCTGGATCCTAGCGCCGGTGGCGGTTCGGGCCGTTACAGAGGGGTATCGGTTTTCGGGCTGTTACATTACATCTAGCCTTGTAGTAGTAATATACATGAGACTCCCAATTAATTGTTTAAATAAGGTTGCATCCACCTTAGCTCCTCCTCCATCCTTCGAGAATTTAAAACCTGGTACAATTGGATTCTTAACTAGATTTCCATTATGCAAGTGAAACCTCTCCAACAACTCACTAGCATATTTCTTTTGACTTAGATAGATACCTTCTGAATTTTGCATAATCTACACTAAGGAGGTATTTCATCTTCCCTAAATCCGTCTCAAACTCATCTTTCATAGAGCTCTTAAACTTCTCAAACATGTAAGAATCATTACTAGTAAAGATCAAGTCATCAACATACAGACTTACAATTAAAACTTTCTTACCTCTTTCTTCTGACTTAATAAAGAGAGTATGCTCATAATTGCACCGTGTAAAGCCTTCTTTGAGAAAATAAGCCTCAATTCTACTATACCAAGCATGTGGTGTCTATTTTAATCCATAAAGTGCCTTTCGAAGTTTGTAAACCTTTTGTTCTTCACCTTTTCAAACATATCCCATTGGCTGCTGTAACAGCTCGGAAACCAAACTGCTACCGGCACTAGGATCCAGATCGACTTAAGGTTGCCGGGACCCGTAGTAAGCCTGCTATACTATCTGTGTACCTGTAAAATCCCATACATGATCATACATTTTCAGTAAAAATTAAAATTCTTTTCTCTGTCCAAGGCTTAACCTGTGCATGCACTAACTCTGTACTATATAACCCCAGCTAGAGCGCTCATCTTTGCTCTAGGCGGGTCCTCTCATAATGTTAAGCCTGGTTTGCAACCATATGCAATAAAGTCATTTACTTAAAACCAATCATGTATACACAAAAAGGGATTATCCAAACACTAGGGCCAAGCACAACTCTATAACTCTGATTACATTACATGATAACTCATGCCTTTTTAAACATAACATAACTTTACATCATTTTCTTTTTACATCATGTCCACTAATCTATTACAACACAAGAACTATACCATAGCCAAGACTTTACTCTTGCTGACTCTGACTTCCCCATAGCTAACTCTGGACCTGCAAAACTAGGATTAGGGGAGAGGGGTGAGCTATAAAGCCCAATGAATAGAAACAGTGAAAACAGTTCATTCATTACATGCTTTCATGAAATGCGTCACAGCACAAAAAATTCACATCACGGATTGGACCTGACCACCAACTCCCTCCAATATCAGTATGCCCGGCCCAGCCAGGTCTTACAACCACAGTATGCCCTGCCCGGCCAGGTCTTACAACAACTGTATGCGTATGCCTGGCCCGGCCAGGTCTTACAACATCACTAGGGCTATTGGGGTCGCCTTGGTCCATCCACATCATCATATTCATCATAATATGCAATGCGCCATATTCGTGAAACTAGTGCAATCAACCTACTAAAATCATCATGATGCATGAACATGCTTTAGACATTTGATTTCTTAAAGTAAAAGATTAAGTTTAGTTCTACTCACCTGAAGCAACTGCTCGACTAACTCTGGGCCGACTAACACTGGCGCTAAACACCTCGCCTCAGGTCCGATCCTACACAGGTGGACTCAAATGAGGTACCAAACAACTCTATCATAACTCTAAAACATCTCCCCAAAACCCCTCTAAAACATCATAAACATGCATGGAAAAATAGGCAAAGGAAGGCTGGACAGGGCACCTTCGGCGGCCGAATGTTCCTTCCAGAGCCAAAACTCAGGCACTTTCGGCGGCATCTTCGGCGGCCGAAAGTCACTTTCAGATCCGAAACTCGGGCACGTTCGGCAGCCGAATCCTCCTTCGGCTGCCGAACCTGAGTTCATCCAGAACTCAGCTTCGAACACAGCCACGCCTCCCAAACCTCCAAACTCTCTCAACATGCATCTAACCTCTCCAAAACATGCACAAACACTACACCAAGAATATAGGAGCTTTAAACACACTAAAACTCCAACAAACAAGCTCATCAAGCAAACATAAAGCATAAGGATCCATAAACCCTATTATGCTCAACTCATGCAAACTCATGCATAACCTCCCTTTTCCCTTTATTAAACTCACTGAAAACACTGTAAAAACTGAGGATCTACACTTACCTCTTGAAGAACAAAGGCTGGTGTGACCCCTAACTTGAAGATATGGAGAATCCAAGCTCCAAAAGCTCCAAGCTCCAAATCCTTGCTCAAAGCTCAAACTCTTCAAAACAAGGATAAAACTCATGAAAACCTTGAAAGATTTGAAGAAAGAACTTGAAATCAACCAAAGGAGAGCATGGAGTCACCTTAGCCAGAAGATGGAGAGAAAACTCACCCATTTGCCGACCAAGGGACCTTTTATAGGTGGCCAACTGACTTAGCTTCGGCGGCCAAAGCTGCATGCAAACC
Source organism: Manihot esculenta (assembly GCF_001659605.2). Taxonomy (NCBI): domain Eukaryota; kingdom Viridiplantae; phylum Streptophyta; class Magnoliopsida; order Malpighiales; family Euphorbiaceae; genus Manihot; species Manihot esculenta. The sequence goes on along the minus strand of NC_035162.2, from coordinate 20,375,938 downwards.
TCCACCACTTTCGGCGGCCAAAAATGGAGCTTCGGAGGCAGCAAAACCATGCAACTTTCGGCGGCCGAACATCACTTTCGGCGGCCGAACCTGGTTTGGTCAAACAAGGCTTTCGGAGGCCAAAAGCACTCCCGAAACCTATTCATGTTCGGCGGCCGAAGCTCACTTTCGGCGGCCGAACCTTGGCAAAACCCTCCTTGGTCTTTTCTCTTCAAAACTCAATTCTTTTCCTTTTAAAACCATAGAAACACTTAAAAACATTTAAGAAAACCTTTCTTTTACCCTTCTAGAAACCTCTGACATCCTCGAATTCCAAATTCCAACGGAGATTCCGCCGGAAAGTAAGAATTCTGATGTCTGAATCTAGCCGGGTATTACAATCTACACCCCTTATAAAAACATTCGTCCTCGAATGTTCCACAACTAACACATGCATACTATAACCATAACATAAACATAGAGCACATAAAAGAGACACAGCACTACTGGAGTAAAAACTCACGGTCTCCCAACACACTAAACAACTAAGGGGATTCCAAGGGACTATCACCATCAGAAATTTCCTGTTCCTCTACACTCTGACTTGTGTGTCTACGATCCGCACTAGCTGCTCTAAACAGGTGAGATCCTCTGAGATCTTCACCTCTGGTTCACAAAGAACCTCTCTCAGATCCGACACAACACCAGAATCAAGGAAACAAGAAAAATCGAATGGATCTCCTCATAACGAATCACCCTCTCTAGGAGACACCTCCAGCAATACCTCAACGTCTCCAAAACCGCAACAGCTTCCGCTGCGCACTCTGACCTAACCCTTTTCTCTTCATCTCTTCTAAACTAACTTCTTCTCTAACTCTCAGCAGGTAGTACCCGAATCTCCGATCTATCTAGGAAAACAACTGACTCTTGCTAGCTGGTCCGATAGATCATCAATCCTGAGTAGGAACACCTGACCTTGGTAGTGACCTTGTCAACTGCTTACAGTTGCTACAAAGTCTCAGGGATTCATCCTTCGTTTCCCATAACAACACTGGAACAATCCAGGGCGAGGTACTAGGTCGGATAAAACCCTTATCTACCAAGCCTCTCCACTGCTCTACTACTCTGCAGGTGCCATCCTGTAGGGAAAGATAGAAATGGTTCTGGTACCAAGTACCACCTCTAAACCAAACTCTATCTCCCTAACAGATGGTAAACCTGACAGCTCGGCTGGAAAAAACATTTAGAAACTCTCTAGCTACGGGCACTGAGACTGATTCCCTGACCTGACTGCTAACCTCTCAAACGAAAGCTAGGAACCCTCGGACAACCTTTCCTGAGCAAACTAGGAGCCTGAAGGGCTGACAACAAACCTCTAGGCACTATTCTGTCCCTTCCAGGGACAACCTCTGATCCATCCAAAACTCGGAACATGACCTCGTCTCTGCAGACTCGGTAGCACCACGAATAGCTAGCTAATCCGCCGTAGAATGACATCAAACAGTCAAATCTAGAACCCAAAAGGTCAGCTGGAAGGCATCTACTCTCAACATGCTCTAAACTAAACCGGCAGACTGACTCTGCCACTGATGGATCACACTCAGGTCTACTGACCCAAAGAGAACACTCTAAGCCCAGAAGCTATCAAACCCACTCACTATGGCTCTTAAAGCAACAGGGAAAGAGAAACACTAGGGTCTAAAAACAGCATACACATCCAAACATCCCCAAGTGAACGTACCTAACGTCACCGTGTTCGATGTGTTAGCCTCCTACTGAGTCAGGGTGAAGATCCGAGCTAAAGCTAACAGATCTTCTTGCGGGAACCTATGCCTCAACCACTGCCCTACGACATGGCTGGAGCTACTGGCTGAGCCACACTACCTGAAGTCATCCGCTGGGACTGTGCCAACCAGGGCCGCAGTAGGACACTCACATAACATGAGCTCTTCCTGCTCGCATCTAAACCATGCCGTAGTCCCATGCTGACAAACTCCCTTCGTGTAAACTCCACGCCTCATGCATCCAGAACTGTCTGGACCAGAGCTCAAACCACCACCTAATCCCAGACCAAACTGAAACCTCTACCTGAACTTATACTCACTCTTACTCTACTCTGCCTCTTACGCTACTCTAACTCACTCACTCTTCTCTTGAGGGGGCTGCACTCAGAGATGAGAGATCAACTCTCCCTATACCTGGAGTTATCAAACCCGAGGCCATAGCATCTCATAGCAACTCTCTCAAGCTCTTCTCTGGCTCACTAACCTCTAACTACTAACTCTTCTCTGACCAACCATCTAACTCTGCTACTCTCACACATCAACAGACAACTTACTAGGGTCCAGTCCTCCTCTGACTGCATCAAAAGACCTCCTAGAGTCCCTTGATGTACCCTCTTTGCTGATGCTACACTACTGCACTCTTGCAGAACAAGGGGAAAGTATCTATACCTTTCCTCTCAAGAGAAACTCTTGTCAATCCTGCAGATCAACGAGTACCCCTCATCCTGCCTGCTAGGAGAGCACACACATAGAAACCAGAACATCACATCACATAAACATAACATCATATGGCTCATGCTATCACACATGAACCCACCACAATCATAGCATCTCATAGCACATATATTCCATGTGGAGACACATGGAACTCTCATCAAACATAGCACGTCTGGATGAATTGGTCACCAATAATCCTCTACAATCATATCATGAACACAACAAAGCCAAGGGCGATCAGGCCACACCTGAAGCTTAGACACGACACTGAGCCAGGGGCGATCAGGCCACACCTGTAACTCCGACAGACACTGAGCCAGGGGCGATTAGGCCACACCTGTAACTCCGACAGACACTGAGCCAGGGGCGATTAGGCCACGCCTGTAACTCAACTCATGATATAACATGCTAAGGGCTAAAGGATCTTCCAATCACCATCCATAACATCACCATGCAAGACAGGACTCCACACCCTATCTTAGTGGACATGATCTCCTAGTGTGCTTGCCCTGCTATAACATCTATCACAACCTCTTTCCGATGTGAGATACCAAGATCCCTGAGCATCTTTGCTCAACATACCATACTCAAGAGGCCCTATGCTCTGATACCAATCTGTAACAGCCCGAAAACCGAACTGCTACTGACACTAGGATCCAGATCGACTTAAGGTCGCCGAGACCCGTAGTAAGCCTGCTATACTGTCTGTGTACCTGTAAAATCCCATACATGATCATACATTTTCAGTAAAAATTAAAATTCTTTTCTCTGTCCAAGGCTTAACCTGTGCATGCACTAACTCTGTACTATATAACCCCAGCTAGAGCTTTCATCTTTGCTCTAGGCGGGTCATCTCATAATGTTAAGCCTGGTTTGCAACCATATGCAATAAAGTCATTTACATAAAACCAATCATGTATACACAAAAAGGGATTATCCAAACACTAGGGCCAAGCACAACTCTATAACTCTGATTACATTACATGATAACTCATGCCTTTTTAAACATAACATAACTTTACATCATTTTCTTTTTACATCATGTCCACTAATCTATTACAACACAAGAACTATACCATAGCCAAGACTTTACTCTTGCTGACTCTGACTTCCCCATAGCTAACTCTGGCCCTGCAAAACTGGGATTAGGGGAGAGGGGTGAGCTATAAAGCCCAGTGAATAGAAACAGTGAAAACAGTTCATTTATTACATGCTTTCATGAAATGCGTCACAGCACAAATAATTCACATCACAGATTGGACCTGACCACCAACTCCCTCCAGTATCAGTATGCCCGGCCCAGCCAAGTCTTACAACCACAGTATGCCCGGCCCGGCCAGGTCTTACAACAACTGTAAGTGTATGCCTGGCCCGGCCAGGTCTTACAACAACTGTATGTGTATGCCTGGCTCGGCTAGGTCTTACAACATCACTAGGGCTATTGGGGTCGCCTTGGTCCATCCACATCATCATATTCATCATAATATGCAATGCGCCATATTCGTGAAACTAGTGCAATCAACCTACTAAAATCATCATGATGCATGAACATGCTTTAGGCATTTGATTTCTTAAAGTAAAAGATTAAGTTTAGTTCTACTCACCTGAAGCAACTGCTCGACTAACTATAGGCCGACTAACACTGGCGCTAAACACCTCGCTTCAGGTCCGATCCTACACAGGTGGACTCAGATGAGGTACCAAACAACTCTATCATAACTCTAAAACATCTCCCCAAAACCCCTCTAAAACATCATAAACATGCATGGAAAAACAAGCAAAGGAAGGCTGGACAGGGCACCTTCGGCGGCACCTTTGGCGGCCGAATGTTCCTTCCAGTGCCGAAACTCAGGCACTTTCGGCGACACCTTCGGCGGCCGAAAGTCACTTCCAGAGCCGAAACTCGGGCATGTTCGGCGGCCAAATCCTCCTTCGGCTGCCGAACCTGAGTTCATCCAGAACTCAGCTTTGGACACAGCCATGCCTCCCAAACCTCCAAACTCTCTCAACATACATCTAACCTCTCCAAAACATGCACAAACACTACACCAAGCATATAGGAGCTTTAAACACACTAAAACTCCAACAAACAAGCTCATCAAGCAAACATAAAGCATAAAGGATCCATAAACCCTATTATGCTCAACTCATGCAAACTCATGCATAACCTCCCTTTTCCCTTTATTAAACTCACTGAAAACACTGTAAAAACTGAGGATCTACACTTACCTCTTGAAGAACAAAGGCTGGTGTGACCCCTAACTTGAAGATATTGTGAATCCAAGCTCCAAAAGCTCCAAGCTCCAAATCCTTGCTCAAAGCTCAAACTCTTCAAAACAAGGATAAAACTCATGAAAACCTTGAAAGATTTGAAGAAAGAACTTGAAATCAACCAAAGGAGAGCATGGACTCACCTTAGCCAGAAGATGGAGAGAAAACTCACCCATTTGCCGGCCAAGGGACCTTTTATAGGTGGCCAACCGACTTAGCTTCGGCAGCCAAAGTTGCATGCAAACCTCCACCACTTTCGGCGGCCGAAAATGGAGCTTCGGAGGCAGCAAAACCATGCAACTTTCGGCGGTCGAACATCACTTTCGGCGGCCGAACTTGGTTTGGTCAAACAAGGCTTTCAGATGCCAAAAGCACTCCCAAAACCTATTCATGTTCGGCGGCCGAACCTCACTTTCGGCGGCCGAACCTTGGCAAAACCCTCCTTGGTCTTTTCTCTTCAAAACTCAATTCTTTTCCTTTTAAAACCATAGAAACACTTAAAAACATTTAAGAAAACCTTTCTTTTACCCTTCTAGAAACCTCTGACATCCTCGAATTCCAAATTCCAACGGAGATTCCGCCGGAAAGTAAGAATTCTGATGTCTGAATCTAGCCGGGTATTACAGCTGCTCTACATACACATCCTCGTTCAATTCACCATGAAGAAACACACTTTTAACATCAAGTTGGTACACACCCCAACCTTTTTGTGCTGCTAATGCTAGAATCATCCGAATTGTATCCCATCTTGCAATTGACCAAAGACCTCATTGTAATTGATCCCATGCTGTTGAGCGTAACCTTTTGCAACCAACCGAGCCTTGTACTTGTCCACCTCACCATTCTCCTTCTGTTTGGTCTTGAAAACCCATTTGACACTGATTTTCTTTGCCCCAACTGTTGGTTGTGTAAGCTGCCAGGTCTCATTCTTCTCAATGGACTCCATCTTGTAGTCCATAGCTTTTCTCCAATTTTCTTCTGTTGTTGCTTCTTCAAAGGAACAAGGATCTTCATAGGAAGCAAACATCACAAGATTATTTGACTCATTTTCTTCTTTCGAAAGTCCTTCTCCTGATACATAATCTTGCAAGTATGGAGGAGCTGTCCGAGATCTATTTGCTGCCGAAAGTACATCACTTTGTGCTTCTTGATTGACTGTTGGTGCAATGAATTCTTGGTCTTCATTGTTAGTTTCAGTTGCAGCTTCTTCTTCATTCCCATACTCTTCAGCTTTATCTTCATCACAACCTTCCCAAACCAATACATCTTGTCTCACTTCTTGCGTTGTTCTTCCCCAATTCCAACCCTTATCTTCTTCGAAACTCATATCTCGACTTATCAATATTTTATTGGTTGTTAAGTTAAACAACTGATATGCTTTCAACTCACCGCTGACTCCCAATAACACACAAGGGAAGCTTTTATCATCCAACTTCTTTCTTTTCTAGTTTGGCATGTGAACATGAGCTAAGCATCCAAAAACTCTAAAGTAATCCATGTTAGGTTTAACTTCGCTCCACAATTCCTCTGGTGTTTTCTTTTTCAAAACTAACGTCGGACTTATTGAGAACATGTGTTGTCCATCTCGCAGCCTCTAGCTAGAATCTCTTTGGTACCTCTTTGTCAGATAGCATACAACGAACCATATTCATAATAGTTCGATTCTTACGTTTGGCTATCCCATTCTGTTGTGGAGTGTAAGCTGCTGTGAGTTGTCTACTTATACCATTATCTTTACAAAAAGTATTGAACTCATTGGAGGTGAACTCTCCTCCTCTGTCAGTGCGCAAACAATATATAGGTACTCCAGACTCCTTTTCAATAGGACCCTTATAATGTTTGAATGTTGTGAATGCCTCAGACTTTTCATTCAGAAAATATATCCACAACTTTCTACTATAATCATCAATGAATGTTAAAATGTACCTTCTATCACCATTAGAGGATGGTGTGATTGGGTCGCAGATATCAGCATGTACAAGTTGCAATTTCTTGGAAGCACGCCATTGACTTTTTTTACAATTGCCTCTTTGTGTTGTTTCCCTACCAAGCAAACAATACATGATTTAGTTGTAGCTTTCAGAGGTGGAACACCATTTACCATATCTCTATATTTAATATTGGTAGCCCCTTATAGCTCAGATATCCATATCTCCGATGCCACAGCTGTGATTCATCTTCCATCATTGTTTGTAAGCAAATAGAGTTTTTTGGTATCACATTAGCTGACAATGCAAACATCCTATTCGTCGTCATCCATGTCTCGATAACCAAATCCCTTCTTGGCTGATAAAGCCTGCATGCTCCATGCTTTATAAGAATGGCTAATCCTCTTTCTTGAAGTTGGCCTATACTGAGCAAATTATTTTTCAAATCCGACAAATAATAAACATCCATCATCACCTAAGTTGTGCCCTTGATTTTCAGTCGTATGTTTCCTTTTCCTATCACTTCCATTCTTATATTATTACCCAGCTTCACGAATATCGGTATGTACCATCAAAATCTAAGAAGTACTGCATCTTCCCACACATGTGATTGCTACATTCGGAATCTAAGTACCACATCTCTTCCCTTTTTGTGTTGTTAGTTTCCACAAAAGGCATCAGGAGCATCTCTTCATCCTCATCAACCTCAACATAGTTGGCTTTCTTGTCCCTGCTAGAACATTTGTATTGAAAATGCCCTAGTTGATGGCATTTATAACATTCCACGGTGTCCTTGTTAATTTGTCTCCCTCTGCCTCTCCCTCGGCGTCTAATTGCAGCTCCTCTACCTCTGCTTCCTCTTTCATCATAACTAACCTTTAGTGCTTGCTCCTCTCCACCATTCTTTCTAAACTTCTACTCATGAACCAATAACGAGCTTTGTAAAGCATCAACTGAGAGACTATCAATGTCCTTTGACTCCTCAATTGAGCATACAATGTAATTGAATTTCTCGGCGAGAGTACGTAGAATCTTCTCAAAAATTTTGACATCTGGTATGTCTTCACCACAGTTTCTCATGTCATTGGACACCACCATCACTCTCCCAAAGTAATCATTGATTTTCTCTCCGGGTCTCATCTCCAGTAGCTCAAAGTCTCTATGAAGAGTTTGAAGTTGAGCACGCTGCACCTGAGCTTTCCCTTGATACTTAACCTTCATTGAGTCCCACAATTGAATTCCTGGCCTTCAAATCCTTTAACCTTGTTTCTTCTAAGGTCTTCTTCTGAACTGGTGTCAGTGCTTCTTCATCAGCTGATTTTGTATAACCTTTTTGGACGACACTCCAGTACTCCTTTGATCTAAGGAGATTTTCCATGATCAAACTCTAATGATCATAATTCCCGTTAAACTTGGGAATGCATGCTTGTGTGAAGCTGTTAGTTTCAGTCATTGTCACACACTTACCTACACTCGCAGTGTTTGAGCATTACAGACCTCTTTGTGACTCGATACCAAATTTGAAAGGTTCTTAATTATACACATAGAGGTCTAAAAGAAAATCTTTTATTTATTAAGCAATATCAGACTTTTATAGCCTTTACATGATAAGATTACTAGTAACAACCACTTACAACTCAGTGGTGTTTATTACATACTAATTCAAAACTAACTATATCTACTTGACTTCTAATTACTAGGAGTTTATTAGCAAAACACTAACAATTTTTGAAATAGTCAGACCCAATATAGTGAACATAATTAGAAGTGAACATGATAAGATTACTTCTTTCTAACCGACAATTATTTTTATTAAAAGTGACCCGTATAATTTCGATTAATCTGCCAGTTCACATGATTCACGCGGATAGATAATTTTTCATACCATTGGGAGTTCTTACATCATTCAACACTTTAATTCTTAGATACATGTATAATATGAGAGGTTCATTCCCTATCCAAGGTATGTTTGATTAATTTTAGATTTGTTTTCCTTACATTCATTCTACCACAACATTCTGTTTTTTGTCCTGCTACTTTTGCAGAATTAAAGAAATTGAAGAATTTAACATTTTTGGATATAAGTGGTAACCATTTCAACGGCACCCTATCATTTAAAGGTAAACTTTAAATTCCTTATTTTTATATTTATAAATTGATTTTTTTTAAATAATAAATAGATTTCTCAAATATTTTTATATATGATTTTATAAAATTATGTATAAACTAAAATATTTCTCTTTATTATTTTTAAGATTTTATTACATATATTATATAAATACATAAATTCATATTTTGTGTTAAAATAATACAGTTGAAATTAAATTTTAAATTTTATTATATATATTATATATATACATAAATTCATATTTTACATTAAAATAATATAACTGAAATTAAATTTTAAAATAAATAAAATATAAATTATAATTTTATTAAAATATTTTTAACGTGAATAAGCGAAATAACTAAGTATCTTTTTTATAATTGAGAAATATAATCTCGAGTCACATTAATTTTTTATAAATTATTCATCATCGTTATTTTAAAATTTTTGATTTATATACATATATAAAGCAAGTTAAATTAAGAATATTAAAATCGATAAATACTTAATTATATTACTTAATTTTCTTTTCATTTGTAATGTAATTATTTTTTGTAAAAAATAAGTGGAGTTGTAAATGTTTTTAATAGTTCTGCAAAATTATAATAACTAAAAAAATAAAAATTAAAAATAACTGAAAGATAATTATAAACATGTCAAAATAATACAATATATAAGTATAATATTTATTATAATTGAATATATATAATTAAGAAACATAAGAATATATAAAGTAGATACTTAATTATAATTTGCTTAATATATAAAGTATAATATTTATTATACAATTTGATATTTTTTTATTTATTCTTTATAAAAATTTAAGATAAATTACTCAATTCACCTATTTTAGCTAGACATATTTAATGAATGAATTATATATAAAAATATTTTAATAAAATTATTCTTACAAGTTGAATGTGTAACTCATATCGAAAAATAATAAAAACATTACATTTAGTATACTCTGGGCTAATATATATTATATTTTTAAATTAATTAAAAATTTTAATTAAAAAGCTCTTTTATTAATAAAATAAAATTTGAGAGATAATTAAGATTATTTTTTTATTATTTTTTATTTATATACCTCTATTTTTTTTTAACTTAATTTTGTGAAAGTGATTAATTAATTAATTAATTAATTGCATTATGAAATAACATACAAGTCCTATGATATACAGGGTTTCAAAGATTAGAGGAGTTGGATCTTAGTGAGAATAATTTCAATAATAGTATCTTATCATCACTGGCTTCCATCACTCAACACTTTGATTCTCACTTACAATTACATGAAAGGTTCATTTCCTAATCAAATTTAATATATCACCTAATCACCTAATCAAGGTATATTTGATGTATATATATATATATATTTATTAAATATATATATATATATTTAATAAAACATTGAAAAGATGTTTTTATAAACTTTTTAATTATACATCTCTTAAATATATTAAATTTTATTAAATATTAAAAAATATTTTGAGAGTTTTTTTAAAATAAAATAAAATAAAATAAAATTATAATAGTTAATTTATATATTATTATAGTGTAAAAAAATAAATAATAATTTTAGGACAATAAGAAATAAAAAATAAATAAAAATTATAAAAAAGAGAAAGTATTTATTTTATACAATTTGATATTTTGTATTTATTTGTATAAATAAGTTTGGTGAAGTAGGCTAATTTTTTCATTTAAAGTATAAAAATTTAAGATGAATTATTCAATTCACCTCATTTTACTTATTTCTTTATTACATTAAGACATATTTAATAAATAAATTATATATATAAATATTTTAATAGAATTATTTTTACAAATTTAATGTATAACTCATATTGGAAAATAATAAAAATGTTATATTTATTATACTCTACGCATAATATATATTTTAGTTTTAAATTAAATAAAAACTCTAATTAAAATATCATTTTATTGATAAAATAAAATTTGAGAGATAATTAAAATTATTTTTTATCATTTAAATTATAATTAATAATAAATTTGAATAAAGTGGTCATCACATTAACTTTAATCGTAATTTTATAAAATATTTTTTAATCGAAAAAGTTTCAATAAAATTAAATATCATCGAAAATAATATAAAAAATTACTATATATAAATAAGAAATATATATATGTATGATAATCAAAATTATTAGATTAAATTGTAATTTTAATAAAAAAATTTGACTTTTTTTCATTATCCTTACTTAAATGCGAAATATTTTATAAGTTTTGAAAGATTGAAAAAGTTAGATATTAGTGGGAATAGATTCAATAAAAGCATATTATCATCATTGGGAGCTCTTACATTACTCAACACATTAATTCTTAGTAGCTCGTTTGATTAATCTTAAATTTATTTCTCTTACATTCATTATATCACAACATTCTTTTTTTATTCGGCTATTTCTGCAGAATTAAAGAACTTTAAGAATTTAACATTCTTGGATATAAGTGATAACAGTTTCAACGGCACCCTATCATTTAAAGGTAAAGTTTAAATCCCTTATCTTTGTATTTATAAATTGATTTTTTAAAAAAATAAATAAATTTCTCAAATGGTTTTATATATAATTTTACAAAATATGTATAAACTAAAATATTTCTCTTCATTTTATATATATTATGCATATACATAAATTCATATTTTGCGTTAAAATAATATAATTGAAATCAAATTTTAAGATAAATAAAATGTAAATCATAATTTTATTAAAATATTTTTGAATGAAATAAGAGTTTAGCTACAAAATAACTAAAATTTATACTAAAAAAAGTAATTTTTTTATATAATTGAGAAATACAATCTTCGGTGACATTATTTTTTTAACATTGTTCATCATCGCTATTAATTTATACGTTAAAATTTCCAATTCATATAAATATATAAAGCATGTTAAATTAAGAATATTAAAATCGATGAATATTTATTATTTGTTATGTGAATTAAAAAAAAACACATAATTAAAAAATCTATAAAATTTTAAATATATTTTCAAAGATAAAATAATAGTAGTTCTTTGACTCTTTAGTTAGTTAAATCCACTCAACCATACCCTTTATATATATAAAAATATAAAAAAATAATTATTTAAATTGAATTTTTTGGATTCAACATTTATATAAAATTTTATATATTTATATTATAAATTCATTTGAAATTAAATTTATACTTTTTGCTATTTGTTTAAAATTAAGTATCGTTTTAAAGTAATCTTCAAATTCCTGTGTAATTTGTCTTTGCATTTATAAACTAATAATTTTTATAAATTGTTATATAATGCACAAAATCAATGTTTAAATTTTGAGATTTTTTAAATAAAATATATAGTAATAGAAATTAATAATAACATTTCAAATTAATACTGTTAGTATAAAATTTTAGTTTCCGACAATTTAGTAAATTATCAGAAATATAAGATGAAGTATAAATTAGTAAATTATGAAAACTAAAATTATTGGATTACCATCACAAGAAGCAAGTGGGAAATGGTATGAAATTGATCGCGAGATTTTCCTTACAAGTTTTTCAATAACTTTTATAATGTTTTTTTTGTCTGCCATTACCATTTTATATGTCAATCCTTATTGGCAACAGAGATCGATCTATCATACTAGACAGTATCTATTTTCGTGTTATTACTTTTTGTATGATAATTTAGTGAAATTATTTGTCTAATTTTCATATCATTAATTAATGTAATTAGTTCTTAGATCATCTGGAGCTAATAGTGCTTGAACTGGTGATGTGAATTTACGATTATTGTATTTATAATAATTTTGAGTATTAATTACCAAATTAATTTTAAATCGGATATGCAAAATTGATTGTGATTTAATTTATATTAGAATTTTTAATTATGAATAGTCTAATTAAAAGAATAATGAACAAGTTAGAGCATCTAGACTTGAACTGGAACTTGCTTATTACTCTCTCGCCCAGTCTTATAGACTTTTTTACAACTATTTGACAAGATTAATACCTACCTACCTAAAACTACAAAATACAAAATACATAGGGTTTGTACCAAAATCTATAATCAACTCTTCAATACTAACAACATTGGACATTAGAGACAATAATATGTCCGGTAAGATTCTTGATTCAATAACTTCACTTTCCAATTTATAAGTTTTTTCGTTGAAAGGAAATTATTTGGCTGGTACTATTCCAATTCAGTTATGTCAACTTATCGCATAATACAAGAGGAAAACTAAGTCAAATTCATGCATTGGTTTTTTGTTTTTGTTACTTGTATTATTCAAAAGTAAAAAATTGAGGATCCACTAGGCCAGTGTGCTCCCTCAATAAAACTCTTCAATGAGCAAATACTTGACAAGTTTAAGTCTGAGTAACTATTTCTTAAGGTTAGGTCAAAATTACAACATACTAACGAGTCACTTGTTTGAAAATTGAATTAACCGATCCGGACATTGATTTAGTGAAATAGTTTCTCTATTCACTTCCTCACTAAACTAAACAAAACAAGTTGTTGTCTTTCGTAATTAAAAAATTAAAATATCCTTTGTTCACCTTCTGAATCAGCGACAATCAAGGATTCAGAACCGAAAATCTCCCGTGATCATGATCATAAGCCAAAGAGGCAGAGAGCTAGCGGAAAAAATCTTTGGTGGCCAAGCATTAACAAAACAGAAAGTTTCAATACATTAAATTTACCAAGAGGGACAACACATTAACATGTGATTTCTAATTTAGTAAATAATGCATAAGATTGAAGATGTGCAGAATATCAGCAGGTAAAACAACTGGCTAATCAAATTTATTATTTCAGAATCCACGTCAATATTAACATAAGAATTAACAATTTACCTATTAAGGATTTATCTTAGTCATTTAAATGGAAAGTCAAGGGGAAAGAAAAGGCATCAGAAGGTTGTTAACAGTTGCACCACGAGCATCATCACGCCACCATGGAGCAAACAGTCCATTATTAATTCCATTATTAATTAAAAAACATATTATCAAAAATAGTTAAAATGAATTGATGAAAACACACACTCATCCGAAGCATGAAAGTTCTCTTCTAGGACCAGAATTTTAAAAACACGGTGCTCAAAGAAAGCTTAACTTAATTTTTCGTTGTAAAGACTCAAAAATAAAAAAATCCAAGTCTCACTGTCATGATTTTTATTGTATTTTTTTAATTACTTCAATCATAAAAAATTATATTAATTTACTTTTTACTCAAACGATCTTAGTTTTCCACAATCCTTTTTCAAAAAAATATTTTACATTTTTAACATTTAAGTCAATAAAAAAAATTAACTAAAAATATTTTTTTATCAAAATAAAAATATATTATTTTCTGTATTTTAAAATTTTATTAAAATATTAATATATTTTAATATTTAAATTAAAATTAAATAATAAAAATAAATTATTTTATTATAAAATATTTTATTTGATTGATATTTTTTAAATATAAATTATTTTTCACAAATAAATAAAAACTAAATCATTGAAATAAGTATTAATAACAATATATGAAATAATTTATAATTATAATATTTGGAGAGAAATAAAGATATGGAGAGACGAATTAAAATAATGGAGAGAGAAACGGAAAGAAAAAGAATTATTATATACGTTAATAGTCATTCTACATACCACAATTTTAAAAACACCACAATCGAAAAAAATAAGTTTATAAAAACTTAATAAAATTCTAAGCCCACTGCTATCATTTTTCCTTGTTTAGCGTTCTTAACTTTTTGTATTTTTTCTTTCTCAACGATCTTTCATCCGAAATTATATTACCAAATTTCTAGGTAATTTGGTAAAATAAAATATTTTATTTTACGAAAGAAAAAAATATTATTTAATCTCTATAGTATGAGAAAATTTATTAATTAATTAATTTTCTAATTTTGAAAAATATATTAAAACGTTTTTGACATTTTAACCACTGAAATTAAGAGAAACTAACTAATAAATTTTTTAAAATATTAGAAATAATTAAGTATTTTTTAAAATTAAAATATTAATTAAATTTTTTTTAATATCATTGAATAGTAGTTTTCCTTTTTATTAATGAAGCCCCTACTATTGCATTGGAAATTAGATTGTGACTTGGGCACATTAAACCAAAGATCCCTTAACGCTATCATTTCTTTCCTTTCATTGGATAAACTATTTTTTTCTTAAAAAATATATTGATTCGAAAAAATTTTAAAATTATTATTGTAAAGAGATATTAATTATCTATTAATAAATTTAATTTTTTTAAAAAGTTAATTTTATTTATTGTAAATTTAAAAAGAAAAAGCTAAGCATAGAATTAAATTTTACTTTTGTTTTTCTATTTTATAATTCTAATTTTAAAAGTACTATTTTATAATTCTCATTTAGATTAAGACTTGCATACAAAGATGGTTTGAATTTTCTCATATGAAATTGGGTGGGCAACTTAAATTAAATTGATTATGAAGTTTGGCCATTGAATGGTAATTAGGATTTTTTTTCTTTTTTAAAAGAATCCCAATAAATATGTTTAGATAGAATAAAATTCTTAAAATTTTGAAAATATTATCAATTTAATTGGAAAATTTTAGAAAATACAATAAATCACTTATCTGTTAAACATTAATGATTCATTGAAATTATTGTTTACACATAAAGACTTAAATATCTCAATCAACAAAAAAAAATTATAATGGTCTGTGCATGGAGATTATGGTCAGCAAGGAACTCATTATTATGAAACCAGGTGCAAAATTCAGCAGCTCACCTTGTGGAAGACGTCCTGCATCATATCTTGGATTGAGAAGCTGCTCAATGTGGTGGTGCTTTGCATGGAAATACCACTGCTACTTTATATCATGGCAGAAACTTGTTTTATTCCTCCAACCCTACTCGTGATCCTGAAGCCATTCCTCTCCAAATTCATGCGTCATCTTTAAGTTTGGACAATTTCAGTTGGTTTTGTCAAGTTGATGGGGTTTTGTTTCAAGTTCAAGATTTTATTGCTTACAATTTTGTTGTGGAAAACTCTGAGAGTATATTTAAATGTGGTGTTTTTAATTTCTCGGAAGGTAATGGTACGCTGGTAATTATTGAAGTTTTAGCTCTCCGTCACTGTTTGCTCTTTGCGACGAAAATTTTGCCTTTTAATGGCTGCATTCTTACAGACTGTTTGCATATAGTTCAAATTCTTCAGTTTACACATTTAGATATTTCTGAATTGGATTTGATTTTGAATGATTGTAAATCTTTGTTAGATTCTAGAACTAATATTTCTGTTAAATGAGTTCGTCGTCATGCCACTCTAAATACTCATACTTTGGCTATAGAATCTATTAGGTATGATCGTCTCCCTATTTGGGATGATATCCGTCTTTGTTTGATAAAATTTTATAAATACAATCAATAATTTTGCTTTCAAAAAAAATATAATATAAATGAAAATATAATTATATATTATTAAAAAATAATATTATACTTTAATATTATTGATAAAAATATAAATAATATTTAGTTTAGGTATCTATGTTAATTAAAGAAATTAAATTAATTCCATTATTAATTAAATTACATATTATAAAAAATAATTAAAATGAATTGATGAAAACACACTCATCCCACGCATGAAAGTTCTTTTCTAGGACCGGAATTTTAAAAACATGATATTCAAAGAAAGCTCAACTTAATTCTTCGTTGTAAAGACTAAAAAATAAAAATAAAAATAAAAAATCCAAGTCTCACTGTCATTATTTTTATTGTATTTTTTTATTATGTCAATCATAAAAAATTATATTTACTTTTTATGCAAGCGATCTTAGTTTTCCAGAATCTTTTTTCAGAAAAAAAAAAACTTACATTTTTAACATTTAAGTCAATAAAAAATATTTAACAAAAAATATTTTTTAATCAAAATAAAAATATATTATTTTCTGTATTTTAAAAATTTTATTAAAATATCAATATATAAAATTATTAATATATTTTAATTTTTAAATCAAAATTTATTAATAGAAAATAAATTATTTTATTATAAAATATTTTTTTTAATTAATATTTTTTAAATATAAATTATTTTTCATAAACAAATAAAATCTAAATCACTGAATAAATATTAATAATAAGTATTAATAATAATATTTGTTAATAGTCATTCTCCGGACAATAATTTTAAAAATATCAAAAAATAAATTTATAAAAACTTAATAAAATTTTAAGTCCACTACTATGATTTTTTTTTAGCATTCTCAACTTCTTATTTTTTTTTAATATCTTTCATTCGAAATTATATTAATTTAATTTAATAAGCTATCTATAATTTAACACATTTTACTTCCAATAATAGAAATTTATCACTTCTCATATAGTCGGTAGCTGCATTTATCACTTCACCACTTTAATTATATATAAATAATAATAATAATAATAATAAATAAAAATATAAATTTTTAATAGAATCGGTTACTTTATTTATGAAGAAAAAATTGTTATTTAATTTTAATAATAAGAGAAAATTTATTAATTTATCTCTCAATTTTAAAAAATACAAATAAAAATTTTTGATGTTTTAAAAAGTCTACTGATTCATTTTTCTATTGATTTTAATCATTAAATATTATAAAAAATTTAAAGTATTTCTAATATAAAGAAACTAATTAATATGTTTTTTAAAAATTTAAAGGATTAATAAATAAATTTTTTAAAATTATAAGAATAATTTAATAAAATATTTAACGGTTAAAATTAATAAAAAAAATTAATTAATAATTTTTTTAAATATTTAAAATATTTTAATATATTTTTTTAAAAAAAATTAATTAATAAATTTTTTTATATTATAAAAATTGAATAATAATTCTTTCAAGCCTCTATTATTGCATTGAAAATTAGATTGTAGATTGTGACTTGGTTGGACACGTTAAATCAAAATAAAAATATATTATTTTAAAAAATAAAAATTGAATAATAATTCTTTCATGCCTCTATTATGGCATTGAAAATTAGATTGTAGATTGTGACTTGGACACGTTAAATCAAAGATCCCTTAAATGGATTTTTCACGTCCTGTCATTTGGGGAAAAAGTCCCTTCATTGGATATTAATTCAAATTTTTTTTTTTTAAATATTATTGCAAAGATTCTGCCGAGAGATATTATGTTTCCATTAATAAATTTAATATTTTTTTTAAATGGATGAATTTAATGTTTTAAAAAAGTTAATTTTATTTATTGTAAATTTTAAAAATAAAACAAAAATTTTACTTTTATTTTATATATTCTAATTTTAAAAGTACTAATAAATAAAAATATATTTTATAATTATTCCATACATTATGAAACATAATTAATCTCATTTTAGATTAAGACTTGCATATAAGATTGTCTGAATTTTCTCATATAAAATTGGGTGGACCACTTAAATTAATGAAGTTTGACTGTAATTAAGAATTTTTTTTTTCTTTTTTGAAAAAAAAAATCTCAGCCAATACGTTTAGATAAGATAGGATAAAATTTTTGAAAATTTGATTATATTATCAATTTAATTAAAAAATTTGAGAAAATATAATAATGAGTCATTGAAATTATTGTATGTACAGAAAGATTTAAATATCTCAATCAATAAATTTAAATACAATAAAATTATTTTTCAAACTGGAATATTTGAGAGAAATATTACACATCATTAAAATAGAAAATTCATAATAAAATATTGTAATCCACTAAATTATGAAACAAAGAGTTTGTTATAAATTAAAATAGCTGAATATATAATTATATTTTATATTAATTGTGATTAATCTGCATTAAAATTTTAATTTATTCAACATTAAAACTTATAAAAATCATATTAATTAAATATAAATTAATTATATTATTTTTTATAAATAATTAATTATAATATTAATAATTTATTAAAAAAGTAAAAATTGATCACATAATACTAACCGTATTTTAAATTTTGCTATGCTATGAATTATTATAAATTTATTATTATTTTATTATTTTATAAAAATTTAAAATTTAATCAATAAAATTTTAAATACAGTTAATAATAAATTAAATATTGGTAATAATATGATTTTCAGAGTAATATTGTAAATTTATTCATAAAATAAATTATTTTTAATTATCTTTAAATTTTTATAAACAGAAATTTTATTTTTTAAAAAAGAAAAAGTAAAATATCAATGCAAAGCAAATAGTAATCTTAATTAATGCAAGAGCGTTAATCATCCAAGCACTACTATAAAGGGGAGACATTCAGAGCTCAACTAAACAATGACATGCAGGAGCGGGGATCACCGAACGTAACAATGCGGTTTCGAGAGTCTACTGTTATTGAAATCAAACCCTTTTCAAAATCATATAGAAACCCTCAAGCAAACAAAGTTCATCGAGCAAATCTCTCGCCGGAGAAGCCGCCTACAATCGGCAAGGAAAATTAAAGGTAGAGATTAAAAAAATAACTATAAATCTAATAAAACCACAAAATACAAAAAGTCACCAACCACAAAATAACTTGGTAAACCGTAGGCAAAGTCGAAAACTCTATCAAAATTTAAGCCTAACGACTAATAATAATTTGCATAATATCAAAATAAAAAAATAAATTAAAAAAAGTAAATGATTTAACCCTATTAAACACAAGCCTAATGACTAACGATAATTTGCACAATATCAAAATAAAAAATAAATAAAAAGAAATCAATGAATTAAGTCATTTGATGACAAAGTCTAAATGATTCCAAACCCGGAATTTCAAAGTGAAAGTGATTGTGGTCTCACATACTATACCAAATTGTACTCCTTTTCATTTCGTTTTCTTCTATTTTCGTTTTCAAATTCCATTCAAGATACGGTTATGTTTGAAATTAGATCGTTAACTCAATTAAGCTCCAGATGAAAATCGATTAATAATTTTTAACTCAAATTTAGGATTGAAAATATTTCCGTCCAAGTACGGTTATATTTGAAATTAGACCATTAGCTCAATTAAGTTCGAGATGGAAATCAATTAATAATTTTTAACTCAAATTTAAGAATGAAAATATCTAAGATGGCCGTTCTAAACACTTCCTCTCAAATTTTTATTAAAAATATTGAAATTGGCAATGTAATCTTTAGAATTTGATAGGCTTTCAACTGGAAATTCTAAAAAGTAAAAGTTATATAAAAAAGTTATCTAAAAAAAAAGAGTGATGAATGGTAGGATCGCATTTTCAAAACATAAGTTTTTAATATGTGTGAAATAAAATTTAATAAAATTTAATGTATTTTAGAGTGTATAATTGAAAAGATAATAAAAAATTATATTTTTTAATAAATGTGAAAAAGTGAATAAAAATTATAGAAAGGAGAGAATGTTTTGCTTTAAAGGTTTATTTGATTTATTTTTTAAAATTTATTTGATATTTTTTTAAAGTTTAATAGTTTTATTAATTACACATCAAAAAATTAAATGTCTTATTAATTTATTTATTGATCTAAATTTTAAAAGTTGCCTTTTTGTTAAAAGAAAAAATATAATATTGGCTCTCTTAGATTTCATGGAAACAAAGGTTGCTTTGAAGAAGATAGATTGGCTCTCTTAGATTTCGAAGGCATTTGTTAGATCAAATGGGTTCGACGCAGACCATCTTCTTCCTTCATGGATTGATGATCCAATCAGCGATTGTTGTGAATGGGAGCATGTCATTTGCAACACAACCACTGGTCACACGTAACTAAGCTCTCGCTCAACAATACACGAAAATATGATATTGATAATCTCAGTCATTATATTTGGATATAATAAAATTTTTTAAAATTTAATAATATTATCAATTTAATTAAAATATCAATATATAAAATTATTAATATATTTTATATTTTAAATTAAAATTTATTAATAAAAAATAAAATTATTTTGTTATAAAATATTTTTTGATTAATATTTTTTAAATATAAGTTATTTTTTATAAACAAATAAAATCTAAATTACTGAAATAAGTATTAATAATAATATATGAAATAATTTATAATTATAATATTTAGAGAGATAAAGATATGAAGAGACGGATGAAAATAATGGTGAAAGATGGATTGAAAAGAAATTGTAAAGACTTAATCTAAGTCCATTATAATTTTGATTTTTTTAGCATTCTCAACTTTTTGTATTTTTTTAGGTAATTTGGTAACCCATCTAAGATATTTTGTTATACTCATATATTTTATAGTTATTCCATGTATAGTATGAATTTTCTCATAGTCTGAATTTTCTCATAGAGAATTGGGTGGGCCACTAAAATTAAAGTGATTATGAAGTTTGGCCATTGAATGATAATTAGGATTTTACTTTTTGAAATTTTGATGATATTACTAAAAAGTAAATTATTTTTTAAATGGAAATATTAAATTTTAATATGAAAATATTTTTAAATATATTTCATTAATATACTGTTGCATTTTTTTTAAAAAGAAAAGTAAATATCAATGCCAAATAAACAGTGGTACCAATTAAAATTTGGTATATAATATTGATTTAAGAAATTAATAAATTATTGGGATGGTTATCTGAAAAGAAAATTTTGATGATCCAATCAATACGTTTAGATAGAATAAAATTCTTGAAATTTTAATAATATTATCAATTTAATTGAAAATTTTGAAAAAATACAATAAGTCACTCATCTATCATTGATTATAGTTGATAAACAATAATGATTCATTGAAATTATTATGCAAGACTTAAATATCCCGGTTAATAAGTTTGAATAGAATAAAATTCTCAAAATTTTTTTGATATATAGTTGTCTTTATAGAAAATTTAAGAGGAATATGACACATCATTAAAAATATTGGCAACAACATGATCCTAAAATAATATTTTAAATTTATTCATAAAATAAATTGTTATTTAATTATTTTTAAAGTTTTATAAACAGAAACAAAATAAGAGCATTGATCATTTAAGCACTACTATACAGGGGAGGTATTCAGAGCTCAGCTAAATAATGATATACCGATCGTTGAACATGATAGCGTGGTCTCAAAAGTCCAATATTACTAAAATCAAATCCTTTTTGAAGTCATATAAAAATCATCACGTAAATTAAATTTATCGAGCAAATCCCTCATTAGAGAAGACTAGAACATGCAAAATAAAAGCAGTCCACAATCGGCAAGAAAAATTAAAAATAGGGGTTAAAAAAAAACTATAAATCTACTAAAACAATAAAATGTAAAAAATCACCAATCATAAAATAATTCGGCAAACTGTATGTGAAGTCGAAAACTTACTAAACTCAATCTTGAAAACTAATGATAATTTGCACAATATCAAAATAAAAAAATGAAATAGAAAAAATAAATAAAAAGTAGTCGATAAATCAAGTCATTTTACAAAGTGTAAATCATTTCAAATCCGGAAAGTGTAAATCATTTCAAATCCGGAATTCCAAAATAGAAGTGACTGTGGTCCATATATCACACCAAATTGCACTCCTTTCCATCTCTGTCTCTTCTATTTTCGTTTTCCAAGTGGACCAAGTCCATTTTCTTTTACGTTCTTAACTTCTTATGTTTTTCTTTATGACTTTTCATATGAAATTATATTAATTTAATTTTTAAATATTTTTTCCTCTTAAAAGTCCTTCATTAGATAAACTATTTTTTCTCTTAAAAAATATAGTTTTATATTTTTTTTTATTGATTCCTTCCTTTTTTTAAAAAGAATTATTGTAAAGAATTTGTAAAGAGATATTAAATTTCCATTAATAAATTTAATTTTTAAAAAATTAATTTTATTTTATTGTAAATTTTAAAAATAAAATTAAGCATAGATAAATTTTGAAAATAAAAATTCATTAGGTTTTACTTTTGTTTTTCAATTTTATATATTCTAATTTTAGAAGTCCTAATAAATTAAAAAATAATAAGTTTATGAGTTTTACAACTAGTAATTAACAAGAAAAAAAAAAGAAAATAATTGTGAGATGAGAAATTTATAAAATGCTTCAATCTCACTAATAATTAATATTTTTTTTGTACTCATATATTTTATAGTTATTCCATATCTTATGGAACATAATTAACCTCGTTTAGATTAAGATTTGGATGATGGTCTGAATTTTCTTATATGTAATTGGGTGGGCACTGAATGGTAATTTGGAAATTTTAAATAAATATGGACCCCATTTGATGTCTCAAACTTGCTTTCTATACTAAAAATATTTTAGATTCATTCATAAAGTAAATTATTATTTAATTATTTTTTAAAACAGAAATGTTAAATTTTAATATGAAAATATTTTTAAATATATTTCATTAATATATTTATTGTATTTTTTAAGAAAAAGTAAATAAAATTATAATTAAAGTTTAGTCACATAATGGTAATTAAGAAATTTTGAATGAATAATATATCACATTTGATACTGATTTATGAAATTAATAAATTATTGAGATGGTTATCTAAAAAAAATATTTAATGATTTCGGTCAATAAGTTTAAATAGACTAAAATTCTTAAAATTTTATAATATTATTATTTTAATTAAAAATTTTGAGAGAATATAATGAACTATTTATCTACCATTAACCTATATGAAAAATTGTTTTAAGAATGGTCTTGTCAATGGAACTGAAGAGATAATTCTTGGCCTCCAAATCCTTTAACCTCGTTTCTTTTAGGTCTTCTTCTGAACTGGTGTTAGTACTTCTTCATCAGCTGGTTTTGTGTAATCTTTTTGGACGACACTCTAGTACTCATTTGATCTAAGGAGATTTTCCATGATTAAACTCCAATGACCATAATCCTGTTAAACTTGGGGATGCATAGTTGTGTAAAAGTTTTAGTCGTTGTCACACACTCACTTACACTCGCAGTGTTTGAGCACTACAGACCTCTCTGTGACTCTGATACCATATTTGAAAGACTCTTAATCATACATAGAGATCTGAAAAAAAATCTTTTATTTATTAAACAATATCAAACTTTTATAGCCTTTACATAATAAGATTATTAGTAACAACCACTTACAATTCGTGGTATTTATTATAGACTAATTCAAAACTAACTCTATCTATTTAACTTCTAATTATTAGGAGTTTATTAGCAAAACACTAATAATTTTAGAATAGTCAAGACCCAAGGTTGACTTGACTTGGAAAAACGTGTATCAAGCAACCGCAATGACGTGGAATGTACATCATGACCAGTATTATTTGTTCCCTTCCCTTCCCTTGCTTTTATATTCTCTGATATGCATCGATCTTCTAAGCTAATAGCTATTTTTTTATCATTGGATACCTGTCTGTGGTTGAGCTTTCTGCACTGGCTGAACCTTTTGCCGTTGCCGTTGCCGTTGCTGTTGCCGTTGCCGTTGCCGTTGCTGTTGCTGTGTGTAAAGAGATGGAAGAGTTCCTGCTTGCTAGCTAGCTACTCATCCCATGCCTGCTGATCATTCTCATCAAAATCAACGCTCCAAAGGACTCTACATGTTGCAGATCTTGGTTTATTCTTCAGATCTAGGTTCATTATTATTATTATTTTTAATTTTATTAGTTATAAGTTAATTTTTAATTATTTTTTATTTACTTGCCCTCCTTTTATTTTTTTATTTTTTATTTTTTTTAAATTTTAACTCGTTTTTTATTTTGTTTTTTTGGCTTAATTATTTGTGTTCCAGCTCTTGGTTATTCCAGTAACAAAGTGAGAAAATTGAGATTCTCATTGTCATTTCAGTACATTTGCTGGTAAAATTACTTTCTCTCTCCAAATAATTTATCATTTTTGTTTACTTCCATTGATATAGTCTCACTCAATTGATATTTTTTTTGTATTATAGGATGAATTTGGATGTCTTTGCATGAGTTTTTTTTTCTAGGTAATTCATGAAGATATATATTTGCTTTTCTTTATTTTTCTTTCAAATTTTTCTGTTTGATAATTTAAATTTTAATTAAAAATTATTAATTAAAATTTTTATTTTATATAAATAATATACCATAACAAAGATGAGATAATATATATTTTTAATGTGCAATTAATAATACTTTAGTTTTAGCATTATTTCTATTTTTGTTAGTAAATTTATTAATATTATTGAAATAGAGGATAATTAATTTATTATCCTATAATTTTTTAGAAAAATAAATTTAATATTAAGCAGATGAAGACATTTTCGTTAGCCATCCAAAAAAAATGCTATATAAATGAGTTTAAAATATATAATTATTTTGGATAATTTTAAAAAATTATATAATTAATTTATTATTCTATAATTAATTTATTAAATGAGACATTTTTATAAGATAATATATTTAAAATTTTTAAATTTTTTTAAGTATTTGGATAATCTTAAAATTACTAACATTTAAAATAATAATTTTTAAAATTATGATAATCACTTTACTATTAGTTTTAAAATTATTAATATGTTTATGATTATTTTGTATATCTTATAATTTTTATTTTTTTAAATTTAAACTTAGTATTGTGATAATTATTTTAATATTTTAATACATTGAATTAATATTTGAATTTATTATTTTAATAATCGTATATCAAAAATTTATTTTTTAATTTATTAAAATTTAAATATTATCGAAATTATTAATTTTTAATAATTTTCTCTCTCTATATGACAACCTATATATAATAATGGATAATGATTTTATCATTTAATATATTTTTAGATTTATTAAAAGTGTCAAAGTTTTGAATGCTCAAAAATATATCAAGGTTAAAATTTTAAGACAAGAATTATTAAAATATATTTAAATATTAATACTAAATAAAATTAATTAAATTAAAAAATAAAAATTTTTAAATAGTTAATATTCTTTTTATTTTATAATTTTTGTTCACTTTATTTTTCGATACATATTAGGATTGATATTTTTTTATTAACTTTTCAATTATATTCATTTTAAAATATTAAATTTTATTAAATAATAAAAAATATTTTGATAATTATTGAAAGATTCTTTTATATAAAATAAAATTAAATAGGATTATAATAATTAATTTATATATATATACATGGAAAAGTAACTAATAATTTTAAGATAAAATTAAAAATTAAAAATTAAAAAATAGATAAAAAATTATAAAATAGAGGAGTAATTTATTAAATTTAAATTATTTTAAATAATAAAATCATTATCTATTTTTAAATTTAAATTCAATGGTAAATAATCTAGTAGCATAATTGGCAATCTGAGTATTCCTCTTCTATTTTTTTATATATGGTATAAATATATATATAATTAAAGTTAATCTCTCAAGTCAAATGTAGAACATTTGACTACTACATAGTATAAAAAATATATGCCTCTATAAAGGTTGGAGCAGTTGGGTATTCACATTTGAACTTGTATTTAGAGTGAAGGATCCTAACCCATATGGCACTTTTATTTATGACAGCCCAAGCAAGTTTCATCATGTATGCTTGATTAGTCACTCTTGCACATCTAATAGCAAGGCCACCACATTCTTTGGGCTCAATGACTTGCTCCCAAGGAATCAGGGGGACTTTCTTGGAACCATCCAAACTATCTCATATGAATTTTTTACACAACTTATCCACTTCTTCATAGATAAGGCTAGCCAGAATATAAGTTTGCATGGCATAAGATGGAATAGTTGAGATAATCCATTGAACAAGAGTAATACAACTTGCAAGCGAGAGCTTTCTATTATCTCATTTGGCAAATTTGTTCTTAATATTATTGATGATGTATTGGTAAGTCTATCTGGAGACACGAAAATGCAGCAGGGGAACCCCAAGGTACTTTCCCAGATTCTCAGTCTTAGAGACACCCAATTTGTTGCTAAGGGCTCTCTTGTCCTGTAGGGAAATATTTTTAGAAAAATAGACGTGAGTTTTTTTTTTTTCAAATTCACCTTCTGGCCAGAACTAGTGCAAAAATCCTTTAAAACTTTAAGAATAGTTTCTACTTGTGCAGTTGAGGCCTTTGCAAAAAGAATAAGGTCATAAGTAAAAAATAAGTGAGAAATTGGAGGGCCACCTTTACCAAGAATGATGGTTCCCTAGTCTCCTTTATTCACCGCATCAGAAATGCCATGAGCCAGTCTTTCTATACAAAGGACGAATAAGTAAAGTTATAGCAGGTCTCCTTGTCTTAAACCTATGATTGGATAAAATTCTTCGGTCAAAGCTCCATTCCATATAACCTGCATAGAAATTGAAGTAATATAGTTCATTATTATACACATGAAATTTGAAAGGATACCTACTTCAAAAAGCATCTCCTAGAGGAAGGCCTAACTAATTCAATCATAGGCTTTTTTCAAATCCAAGGAACCTTTAGCTCTTATTTTTGGGGCATAGAGTGAATGATCTCCTACGCAATAATGATATTATCTGTAATTCTTCTTTCAGGAACAAAAATAGTCTAGTTGGGGCCAATCATAAAAGGGAGCAAAGGAGGTTTGAAATATTTGATAGAAATAGGAATTGGGACTTTGGGGATATGAGAGATAAGAGTATTATTTATATTATCATTAAGAGCACCCCTTGTAGAACTTGATTTACCTCAGCACAAATGTCCTCACTAATGAGGGACCAATGATTCTGGAAGAATCCTGCGTGAAAGCCATCAATGCCAGGAGCTTTGGAGGGCTTCATTTTAAAGAGGGCTTTCTTGACCTCATTAGTGGTTGCCAAGGAGACAAGATATATCACAGAAACTTGAGAGAGAGTAGGAACTTACCTGTGATTCCATAAAGGGGGCTCAGAATCTCCAGCCTAGAAAACCAAACGAAAAAAGTTACAAGCATGGCTGCTAAAGTCATTTTGATCATCAATCCACCTACCTTGATCATTTTGTGATAACTCAATGCAGTTCCTTTTTCTTCTCGACAAAGTTTGTAGGCTGAGAGGTTGATCTCCTGTAACCTCTTAGTTTGCTCTCCCGAAAGCAAGTGAACACAGGAGCCGAGCTCCGACCTCCTGTGACTCTGGAACAAATCAGACGAGTTCCAACCTGCTGTAATTCTGCAGCAGACCTTGCCGAGTTTCGACCTGCTGTAGTTCTGCAGCAGACCTTGCCGAGCTCTCTGACCTGCTGTAATTCTGCAGCAGATAAGCTTTAACGAGTGTGAGCACTCTTCTTCTCTTGTGCAAACACAATAGCCGGACTGCCGAGCTCCAACAATTCTCTCAAAACAAACTTACGAGCATGTGCAAAATTTTTCTGTGCAAAGTGTAACCTCCTTTTACAATTAGCTGATCACATTGTTTCAACTTTTTATTCTTGTTTATATTGAATCAAATCAACCATTACAAACTGAAAATGAAACTTACTCCGATCTTGAAGCCACATCCCGTAAGATTCGAATTACAGAACACGTGGGCAATAGACTCTTAACAAATTGAAAAACATGCAGAAATACGTGGATACGTGCTTTATCAATAAAACAGAAAACAGAACACGTGAGTCAGTGCTTAACAGAAAATGGTGCGAACAAGCTTACTTTCATCATTTCTCCCCCGTAAGCTTGTTCTTCACATCTCCGATCCCGATCATCATGCTCAGCTCGTCGATCTTGTCCCGAGACAATGGCTTTGTCAAAATGTTAGCCAGTTGTTCTTCAGTCTTGACATATTCGACTTCGACTTCTCCTCTTTGAACACATTCCCGAATAAAATGAAACTTAATGTCTATATGCTTACTTCTGTTATGATAAACGGGATTCTTTGTGAGCGCGATTGCAGATTTGTTGTCCACTCTTAACACGAACTTGTTTGTCTTCCAACCGATCAGCTCATGTAACACTCTACTAATCCAAGTGCCTTGACAAGTCCCTGTTGTTGCAGCAATATACTCGGCTTCACATGAAGATAAGGCTACGACTTTCTGCTTCTGTGACATCTAGGTGACTGGGCTTTGGCCAAGAAAATAGATTACCCCTGTCGTATTTTTCCGATCATCTACGTCTCCGGCTAAGTCACTATCACTATAGCCTACCAGCTTGAACTCCTCCTCTTCAACTTTATTGTAATTGCAGCCATGATGCAAAGTGCCTTTTACATAGCGTAATATCTGTTTTACAGCTGCTAGATGTTTCGTTGTTGGGGCTTCCATGAAGCGACTTACCATCCCAACTGAGTATGCGAGATTGGGACGGGTGTTCACCAAGTACCTTAAACTTCTGATTGCACTTCTGTAAAGTGTTGCATCTACTGGAGGACTTCCGTCTAATTTGCTCAATTTTACTCGTGTATCCATTGGAACCCGACACGGCTTACACTCAGCCATGCCAAGCTTCTCGAGTATCTTCTCTGCATACCCTGCCTGGTTAAGGGTGATACTATACGGCCTCTGCTTGACTTCTATTCCCAAATAATAGCTTAGCTTTCCCAGATCACTCATCTCGAAGTTCTCTCTCATATTGGCTTTGAAATCGTCCACTGCTCTCAGCTTTGAACCCATGATTATCAGATCATCTACGTACACTCCCACAATCTGCACTTCATCTCCTTTGTGTTTCTTGTAGACTGCATGTTCGATCACACATCTTTGAAGCCCTAGTTCACGGAGACATTTGTCTAGCTTTATATTCCATACATGAGGCGCCTGTTTAAGACCATACAGGGCCTTCCGTAGCTTCAGAACCTTTTTCTCTTTCCCTTATTCAACGAATCCGTCTGGTTGTGTCACGTAAACCTCTTCTTCTATCTCACCATTCAAGAATGTGGATTTGACATCCATATGATGCACTATCTAGCCTTCTTAAGCGGCTACAGTAAGTAAGACTCTCACAGTCTCCAGTCTGGCTACGGGAGCAAAGACTTCTTCAAAGTCTATGCCTTGTTTCTGCACATACCCCTTTGCAACTAGTCTTGCTTTATACTTAATGATCTCCCCTTCCGGATTCTTCTTTATTTTGAAAATCCATTTCAGACCAATAGCTCTCTGGTCCTTTGGGAGTTCTGCTAGTTCCCATGTTCCGTTTCTCCGGATAACCTCCATTTCTTCTATCATTGCTTGTCGCCAATGTTCACTGCAGGCAGCTTCATGATAAGATGCTGGTTCTTCAATTGACATGAGGTAAAGACCGTAGTCTTGGTCGACCTCCACTGTGTTGTCATAAATTTCTTGAAGAGTCCTGAACCTCCTTGGTCCCTCCGAGCTGCTTTCTCCTGTCTCTGAATGTTCTGGACTTAACCCGGCTATAGGTGATAAGGAAACCGGCGTCAGTTCCTAACTTCGAAAGTTTTTGTCTTCTTGTATTTGTGCTTCCTTGTATGTGATGACAAATGGTCCTTCTGTTGAGGAGTTTGATGTCGTCTGGCCTCGCCATTTCCACTTCTCTTCTTCCTGAAACACAACATCCCGACTTACCACAATTCAGTTAGAATTTGGATTCAATAATCGATATGCTTTGGACCCTGGCTCATATCCCAATAAGACCAGCTTCATGCTCCTGTCATCTAATTTTCTCAAGTGAGGAGCTGTGTTCTTGGCATATGCAATGCAACCAAAAACATGCATATGATGAACACTTGGGAGTCTTCCATGCCACACTTGATACGGAGTCATGCCTTGGACACTTTTTGTGGGTGATCTGTTCAATATGTATACTGCAGTACGTGCAGCTTCTCCCCAGTATGTAGCTGGCACCCCGGAGCTATTTAATAGACACCTCATCATCTCTACTACGGTTTGGTTTCTCCGCTCTACTACACTGTTTTGCTGTGGGGAGTAAGGTGCAGTGAGCTGGCGTTTAATGCCATGTAACTTGCAGTACTCTTCGAACTCATTCGATGCAAACTCACCTCCTCTGTCTGTTCTAAACATTTTAAGCTTACATTCAGTGTAACGCCCCGGAAATCCGGACTGCTACCGGCGCTAGGATCCGGGTCGACTTAAGGCCGCCGGGACCCGTAGCAAGCCTGACATATAACCTGTAAACCTGTATAATCCCATACATGATCAACATCAAACATAAAAATTTAAAACTTTTCTACATCCATACTGTCATCAACTAACTCAACCTGTGCATACTCTGAACATATACATAACAAAATCCCTCTGTGGGATCTCATCAAGCCTTAAAGGCATAATAACCTGTGTTGAGTTAGTTTACATAAACATCATAACATAAGATCATGTATATACAAAAGGGATTAACAATACATCATGGTCAAGCACAACTCTATCCTCAATGACTTCATTACATAACATCCTGAATATTTATACATTTCGTCATAATACAATTGTCATTGTCATGTCCACAAACTAACTATTACATACATTTTACTTTTTCTCTTCTTGCCTTCTCTATCTATCCCGTACCTGCAAACCTGGGGGTTAGGGGAGAGGGGTGAGCTAGATGCCCAGTGAGTAGAACTATAAAAAGAATATTTAAAACATGCCATTATGAAATGCGTCACTGCACAAACAAATCACACCACGGATGGACTGATTCAAAAATCCCTCAACTCCATGCCCGGCCCTATTATGGGCACCACAGGACTTCGTATTGCCCGGCCCTATTATGGGCACCACAGGACTTCGTACTCGGAGTTATTGCCCGGCCCTATTATGGGCACCACAGGTCTTCGTATTGCCCGGCCCTATTATGGGCACCACAGGACTTCGTATATAGAAGGCTAATGAATCATCCTAATGTCCATCCACTATCATCTATCACAACAATACAATGCGGCATAGTCGTGAATTCTAATGCAAACAACCTATAATATGATCATGATGCATGAAGCATGATAAAAGCATTTCATTTCTTATTTTAAAAAGTTAAGCTTAGTTCCACTCACCTCTGGCTGACTCTGACAAACTCTGTAGCAGCTGGCTCACTGCTGGGGTCCTTGGTTCCTCGGGTCCGAACCTACACAGGTGGACTCCAATGAGGGACCAAACACACATAAACATAACTCTAATATATCCCCCAAAAACCCCCTAAAACATCCTGAAAACATCACATGAAAATATGCATGGAGTGGTTGAACAGGGCACTTTCGGCGGCACCTTCGGCGGCCGAAGTCCTGGACAGAGACGAAACTCGGGTAGGTTCGGCGGCACCTTCGGCGGCCGAAAGTGCCAGACAGAGACGAAAGTCTCTTTTCGGGGGCAACTTCGACAGCCGAAAGGCCTGCCTCCCCAGCCATGTTCGGCGGCCGAAAGTACCTTCGGCTGCCGAACCTGGTTTCTGCCAAAGGGCAGAAACTTGGCTCCTTTTGCACATTTCGCCTCCAAACCTTCCAAACATGCATATTTTTCAACCAAAGCATGCATACAAGTTCCTAGGGATCTCAAACATGCATATACCCCATCTACAACACTTCAATCACATAAAATCAAGCTACATTGTTCAAAAATCATCAAAAACCCATAGGTTCAACATATACCCTAACATGCATTCTACCCCTTAAAACTTCATGAAACTTGTTAAATCATACATTGAGCTTAAGATCGGCTCTTACCTCTTGAAGATTTGAGGGTTGAGGAGATCTAAACTTGGAGATGGGAGAAGTTCCAACTTTTGGTCTCCAAGCTCCAAAACTCGTTCTAAGCTCAAAGATCTTCAAAACCAAAGTTATAAACTTGTAAAGATCATGGAAAAAAAGAAGGAAAAGCTCAAGATCGGGGAAAGATGGCGGAATGCTCACCTTGGCCGAAATGGGGAGAAAAAGCTCGCCCATTTTCGGCTAAGGGACCCTTTTATAGGTGGCTGGCCAGGCCACGTTCGGGGGCCGAATGAGCCTCCGCATCCATGCAATGTTCGGCGGCCGAACTTGACTTTCGGCGGCCGAACCTGAATTTCCCTAACTCATGCTTTCGGGGGCCTAACGTGCCTCCAAAACACATGCATGTTCGGCGGCCGAACTTGACTTTCGGCGGCCGAACCTGGGTTTTCCTCCAATGCTATTTTCATGCAAAAACTCATTTAGTTTAATACTTAAAATCATTAAAAACATGAAAACATTTTCATAAAACATGTCTTTACCCTTCTAGAAGTTCCCGACATCCGAAATTCCACCGGACGGTAGGAATTCCGATACCGGAGTCTAGCCGGGTATTACATTCTCCCCCCCTTAAGAACATTCGTCCCCGAATGTTCCTCAACTAGTACATGCATAGCATAAAACATAACATACATACTAAACACTTAGATACTAACCTCTAAAAGAGATGGGGATACTGTTGGAGCATGGACTCCCGTGTCTCCCAAGTGCATTCTTCCAAGTTGTGGTGGTTCCACAGGACTTTCACCATCGGGATTTCCTTGTTTCTTAACTTTCTGATCTGGGTGTCTATGATCCGTACTGGCTGTTCAACATAGGTGAGATCCTCTTGGACCTCCACATCAGGCTCACTAAGAACCTTGCTCGGATCTGACACGAACTTCCTCAACATTGAAACATGGAAAACCGGATGGATTCTTTCCATCGAAGCAGGTAAATCCAGCTTGTACGACACATTCCCAATCTTTTGCAAGATTTCAAAGGGTCCGATATATCGTGGGGCTAGTTTACCTTTCTTCCCGAAGCGAACCACTCCCTTCATTGGAGACACCTTGAGCAATACCAGATCCCCCTCCTGAAACTCTAACTGTCTTCTGCGGACGTCTGCATAGCTCTTCTGTCTGCTTGCAGCAGTCTTGATTCTTTCTCTGATTATGGGTACCACCCTGCTGGTGATCTCTACTAACTCAGGCCCTGCCAAGGCCTTTTCTCCAACTTCCTCCCAGCAAACAGGTGATCTGCACTTCCTTCCATACAAAGCTTCATATGGAGCCATCCCGATACTAGCATGATGGCTGTTGTTGTAGGCAAACTCCACCAAAGGTAGATGCTGCCTCCAAGAACCGCCAAAGTCTAGCACACACATTCTGAGCATATCCTCGATAGTCTGGATGGTCCTTTCTGACTGTCCATCAGTCTGGGGGTGGAAGGCAGTACTGAAATCCAACCTAGTACCCATAGCATTCTGCAGACTCCGCCAAAATCTGGAGGTGAACTGGGGCCCTCTATCTGACACTATCGAAACAGGAACCCCATGCAGTCTAACTATTTCATCCACATATACCTGCGCCAACTTGTCCACAGAGTAGCCACTCCTGACAGGAATGAAGTGAGCAGATTTGGTGAGTCTGTCCACAATCACCCATATGGAGTCCACTCTGTTGGACGCCGCCGGTAACCCCACTACAAAGTCCATAGCTATATTTTCCCATTTCCATTCTGGAATAGGTAGCGGGTTAAGCATTCCAGCCGGCTTCTGATGTTCCAGCTTCACCCTCTGACACACTTCGCAGGCTGACACGAACTGTGCCACTTCCTTCTTCATCGCTGGCCACCAATAAACTTTCTTCAGATCTTGATACATCTTGGTGGCTCCGGGGTGAATGCTGTATCTTGCATTATGAGCCTCTCTCATAATGTCTCCTTTTAGCCCAATGTCATCTGGTACACATAGTCTGCTCCCATAGCGAAGGATCCCCTTACTGTCGAATCTGAACTCACTGTTATTGCCTGACTGAACAGTCCTGGCAATCTTCACTAACTCTGGGTCCTCATGCTGTTTCTGAGCCACCTGCTCCAGAAACACGGGTGTCACTTTCATCTGGGCCACCAAGGCACCTGTACCAGACAACTCCATCTGTAGACCTTCTTCAATGAGCTTGTAAAGCTCCTTCACCACTGGCCTCCTCTCTGCCGATATGTGGGATAAACTGCCTAGTGACTTCCGGCTTAGGGCGTCTGCCACGACATTCGCCTTACCCGGATGGTACTGAATCTTGCAATCATAGTCACTCAGCAACTCTACCCACCTCCTCTGCCTCAGATTCAGATCCCTCTGACTCAAGATGTACTGCAGGCTCTTATGATCTGTAAAGATCTCACATTTCACCCCATAGAGGTAGTGCCTCCACATCTTGAGTGCAAAGATTACTGCTGCCATCTCAAGGTCATGTGTGGGGTAATTCAACTCATGCTTCTTCAGCTGTCTAGAAGCATAAGCGATCACCTTCTCATTCTGCATCAGTACACAACCCAGTCCCACACGGGACGCATCACAAAAGACTGTAAAGTCCTCTCCACTAGATGGCAGAGCTAAAACTGGTGCTGAAGTCAACCTCTTCTTAAGCTCTTCAAAACTCTCTTCGCACTGGTCGGTCCACAGAAACTTCTGATTCTTCCTGGTTAGTCTGGTAAGAGGAGCTGCTATCTTCGAGAAGTCCTGAACGAACCTCCTGTAGTAACCTGCCAAACCCAAGAAACTCCTGATCTCTGTCACTGAAGTGGGTCTAGGCCAGTTAGCCACAGTCTCTGTCTTCTTGGGATCTACCTCAATACCATTCTCTGACACTACATGCCCCAAGAACGAAATGCTCCTCAGCCAGAACTCACATTTAGAGAACTTGGCATACAAGCCATGTTCCCTCAAAGTCTGCAAGACCAACCGCAGATGATGGGCATGCTCCTCTGCATTCCTGGAATACACTAAGATATCATCTATGAAGACAATAACAAAGTGATCCAGGTACTGGCTAAACACTCTGTTCATGAGATCCATGAATGCTGCAGGGGCGTTAGTTAACCCGAATGGCATCACAAGGAACTCAAAATGCCCATATCTGGTCCTGAAAGCCGTCTTTGGCACATCCTCATCCCTTATCCTTAGCTGATGGTACCCCGATCTTAGATCTATTTTGGAGAAACAACCCGCTCCGGCTAGCTGGTCAAATAGATCATCGATCCTAGGCAATGGGTACCTATTCTTGGTAGTGACTTTGTTCAACTGTCTGTAGTCGATACAAAGTCTAAGGGATCCATCCTTCTTCCTCACAAACAAGACCGGAGCACCCCAAGGCGAGGTACTCTGTCGGATGAAACCCTTTTCTACTAGCTCTTGCAACTGCTCTTTTAACTCCTTTAACTCTGCTGGAGCCATCCTGTAGGGAGGGATAGAGATCGGTCTAGTGCCAGGCACCAACTCTATCTCGAACTCTATCTCCCTAGCAGGTGGTAAACCTGGAAGCTCATCAGGAAAGACATCCTGAAACTCTCTGACAACTGGCACCGAGGCCGGCTCCCTGACCTGACTGTCTAGCTCTCTCACATGAGCTAAGTACCCCTGACATCCCTTCCTAAGCAACCTACGAGCCTGAAGAGCTGATATCAGACCTCTAGGTGTGCCCCTTTTGTCTCCTCTGAAGACGACCTCTGACCCGTTCTGATCTCTGAACCTGACTACCTTGTCCCTGCAGTCCAAGGTAGCACCATGGGTAGATAGCCAATCCATCCCTAGAATGACGTCAAAGTCTGACAAATCTAGAACCACAAGGTCGGCGGAGAGGCATCTTCCCTCAATAAAAACTGGACTATACTGGCAGACTGACACTGCCACTGACGGGTCACACTTGGGTCCACTGACCCATAGGGGACACTCTAACCCAGAGACTATCAGACCCAACCTCTCAACGGCTCTCGGAGCAATAAATGAATGAGATGCACCCGGGTCCATTAATGCATACACATCAGAACACCCAATGACGAGATTACCTGACACCACGGTGTTGGATGTGTTAGCCTCCTGCTGTGTCATGGTGAAGATCCTGGCTGGAGCTGATGGACCTTCACCTCGGGAACCAGAAGAAGAGGCTGCCCCTCTCCCTCTACCTCTGCCACTGCCCTGAGTTGTGGCTGGAACTGCTGGCTGTGCCACACTACCAGAAGCTGTCTGCTGGGGTTGGCCCATAAAAGGCGCTCTAGGACAATCCCGAGCCATGTGTCCCTCCTGTCCACATCTGAAACATGCATTAGTCCCAGCTCGACACACTCCCCTGTGTGGTCTTCCACATCTCTGGCATTCTGTACCATCTGAGCCTGAGCTCGAGCCACCGCCAAATCCCAGACCGGATTTCAACTTGTTCCAAAACTTATTCTTCTTCGACTTCTTGGTGGTGTTATCCCACCTCTTCTTACCTGAGCTCTGAGAAGAGAAACCTGGTCCTCCTCTGCTTGGGGTCTTAACCCCTGAAGACTGGGTCATTGACTGCTTCACTGACCCCTCAACTATAGCACTTGCCTCCATTCTTCGAGCCATATCCACCACAGTGTGGAAACTTTCTCTCTCAGCTGACTGAACCAACGAGGAGTACCTGGAATGCAGCTTCATAACATATTTCTTGGCTTTCTTCGTATCTGAATCTAGAGCTTGCCCTGAAAAAGGCAATAGCTCCAAGAATTTATCCGTGAACTCCTCTACACTCATGTGCTCTAACTGCCTCAGTTGTTCAAACTCAATCATTTTCAGTTCTCTAGAACTGTCTGGAAAAGCCCATCCCGCGAACTCATTCGCAAATTCCTCCCATGTCATACCGTCTAGTCTCGGGTCCACATAACACTTGAACCATTCCCGTGCCTTCTTGCACTTTAAGGTGAACCCTGCCATCTGAATGGCCCTGCTGTCACTTGCCCCTAGCTCATCAGTTATTGTCTTCACTACTCTCAGATACTCAAAGGGGTCATCCCCTGACTTGTATTTGGGAGCATCTAGCTTGAGGTAATCTGTCATCTTTACCTTGCTCCCATCGACTGAGCTAGGTCTAGGAGGTTGAGTAACTGGGGCTGCTGGTTCTGTAGGTGGTGGAGGTGGTGCAACATTTTCTGAGGTAGGGTTTGCTGGATGTGGATAATAGGGTGGAGGTGGATACATGGGGTACTGAGAGTACGGTGGATAGTATGGTGGGTATGGCATCTGTGTGGGATAAGGGGTGAAACTAGGGTAATCCGATGCACCTCCCATCGAATACCCGGGATTCTGTGAGAAAGGTGGGTAATGAGGTGGCTGAACAAAACTCGAGGCCTGAGTGCCTCCTTGGGACTCTCCCATGCCTTCCTCTGGTATACTCATCCCCAAACTGCCATCCCTCCTCTGCTCTACGTCCATACTGTCCTCCACATCCACTGACATTCTCCCTTGTACTGTTCCCCTCACAGATCTGCTTCTGTCCAAATCCAAAGACCTTCTAGGGTCTCTCATTGCTCGGTCCCTGCTGGACCTGCTAGACATTGCCCTAGGCAATGTAGGAGGACGGGCGCTCGTGCCCTCATCCTCAGGTGGCACTCCAGTCAATCGCGCAGATCGACGAGTTCCTCGCATCCTATTCTCTGTAAAACAGCTCATAACAAGCAACATTAGCATCATATGGTTCATGTGGGCACACATGAACCCTCATCGCAAACATCACATAGCATATCATATCATTAATGCACATGCATAAAGTCATGGCATTTCACATCATCATGCAAGACAGGACTCAACATCCTATCCTAGTGGACATGACCTTCCTATTGTGCTTGACCTTCTATAACATCTATGAGCCCGACACTCTAGGTCCGACCATATGAACCTAGGGCTCTGATACCATTCTGTAACGCCCCGGAAATCCGGACCGCTACCGGCGCTAGGATCCGGGTCGACTTAAGGCCGCCGGGACCCGTAGCAAGCCTGACATATAACCTGTAAACCTGTATAATCCCATACATGATCAACATCAAACATAAAAATTT
The DNA here is from genome assembly GCF_001659605.2 of Manihot esculenta. NCBI lineage: Eukaryota > Viridiplantae > Streptophyta > Magnoliopsida > Malpighiales > Euphorbiaceae > Manihot > Manihot esculenta. The sequence goes on along the minus strand of NC_035162.2, from coordinate 20,337,607 downwards.
AAAACTTTTCTACATCCATACTGTCATCAACTAACTCAACCTGTGCATACTCTGAACATATACATAACAAAATCCCTCTGTGGGATCTCATCAAGCCTTAAAGGCATAATAACCTGTGTTGAGTTAGTTTACATAAACATCATAACATAAGATCATGTATATACAAAAGGGATTAACAATACATCATGGTCAAGCACAACTCTATCCTCAATGACTTCATTACATAACATCCTGAATATTTATACATTTCGTCATAATACAATTGTCATTGTCATGTCCACAAACTAACTATTACATACATTTTACTTTTTCTCTTCTTGCCTTCTCTATCTATCCCGTACCTGCAAACCTGGGGGTTAGGGGAGAGGGGTGAGCTAGATGCCCAGTGAGTAGAACTATAAAAAGAATATTTAAAACATGCCATTATGAAATGCGTCACTGCACAAACAAATCACACCACGGATGGACTGATTCAAAAATCCCTCAACTCCATGCCCGGCCCTATTATGGGCACCACAGGACTTCGTATTGCCCGGCCCTATTATGGGCACCACAGGACTTCGTACTCGGAGTTATTGCCCGGCCCTATTATGGGCACCACAGGACTTCGTATATAGAAGGCTAATGAATCATCCTAATGTCCATCCACTATCATCTATCACAACAATACAATGCGGCATAGTCGTGAATTCTAATGCAAACAACCTATAATATGATCATGATGCATGAAGCATGATAAAAGCATTTCATTTCTTATTTTAAAAAGTTAAGCTTAGTTCCACTCACCTCTGGCTGACTCTGACAAACTCTGTAGCAGCTGGCTCACTGCTGGGGTCCTTGGTTCCTCGGGTCCGAACCTACACAGGTGGACTCCAATGAGGGACCAAACACACATAAACATAACTCTAATATATCCCCCAAAAACCCCCTAAAACATCCTGAAAACATCACATGAAAATATGCATGGAGTGGTTGAACAGGGCACTTTCGGCGGCACCTTCGGCGGCCGAAGTCCTGGACAGAGACGAAACTCGGGTAGGTTCGGCGGCACCTTCGGCGGCCGAAAGTGCCAGACAGAGACGAAAGTCTCTTTTCGGGGGCAACTTCGGCAGCCGAAAGGCCTGCCTCCCCAGCCATGTTCGGCGGCCGAAAGTACCTTCGGCTGCCGAACCTGGTTTCTGCCAAAGGGCAGAAACTTGGCTCCTTTTGCACATTTCACCTCCAAACCTTCCAAACATGCATATTTTTCAACCAAAGCATGCATACAAGTTCCTAGGGATCTCAAACATGCATATACCCCATCTACAACACTTCAATCACATAAAATCAAGCTACATTGTTCAAAAATCATCAAAAACCCATAGGTTCAACATATACCCTAACATGCATTCTACCCCTTAAAACTTCATTAAACTTGTTAAATCATACATTGAGCTTAAGATCGGCTCTTACCTCTTGAAGATTTGAGGGTTGAGGAGATCTAAACTTGGAGATGGGAGAAGTTCCAACTTTTGGTCTCCAAGCTCCAAAACTCGTTCTAAGCTCAAAGATCTTCAAAACCAAAGTTATAAACTTGTAAAGATCATGGAAAAAAAGAAGGAAAAGCTCAAGATCGGGGAAAGATGGCGGAATGCTCACCTTGGCCGAAATGGGGAGAAAAAGCTCGCCCATTTTCGGCTAAGGGACCCTTTTATAGGTGGCTGGCCAGGCCACGTTCGGGGGCCGAATGAGCCTCCGCATCCATGCAATGTTCGGCGGCCGAACTTGACTTTCGGCGGCCGAACCTGAATTTCCCTAACTCATGCTTTCGGGGGCCTAACGTGCCTCCAAAACACATGCATGTTCGGCGGCCGAACTTGACTTTCGGCGGCCGAACCTGGGTTTTCCTCCAATGCTATTTTCATGCAAAAACTCATTTAGTTTAATACTTAAAATCATTAAAAACATGAAAACATTTTCATAAAACATGTCTTTACCCTTCTAGAAGTTCCCGACATCCGAAATTCCACCGGACGGTAGGAATTCCGATACCGGAGTCTAGCCGGGTATTACATTCAGACTGGACTTTGATCTGAGCTTTCACTTTCTTGAAAGCATTAAAAGCTTCATCTTTACTTCTAAGCATTTCAATCCACATATAACGACTGTAGTCATCCATAAGTAAAAGAAAATACCTGTTTCCACCGCATATGGTAGGTGATATCGGCCCACACAGATCACCATGCATGAGTTCCAGAGGTTTAGTTGCTTGATACTCTCCTACTTTCGGGAAACTTGTGCGATGCTGCTTGTTGATCACACAAGATTCATAAACGTACTTCACTGTTTCTATCTCCGGTAAACCTTTCACCAAGCTTTCTTGTGCAAGCTTGCGTAAAGCTTGATAGTTCAGGTGCCCAAAGCGTGCATGCCATAAGCAAGACTTTTCTAACAACTTTGTCAAGTGGCACTCCGATTTAGCTTGTATCATCTTCATCGTATACAGACGATTTTCAGATCTCTGCACCTTGGCTATCAATCTATCCTTTGCATCATAGACTCTGAGAATTCCTCCATTCACCACCACTTTTGCTCCTGATTCGTTGAGTTGACCAAGACTTATAATATTGGATCTTAATCGAGGAATGTAGTACACATTTGTTAGTTTAAAATGATCTCCATTCTTGCACTGAAACACTAAGTGCCTCGGCCTTCTACCTTGACGACGGAACCATCACCAAACTTGACATTCCCTTTGATTGTTTCATTGAGTTCGGTTAAGGCCTACTTATTGCCGGTCATATGGTTGCTTGCCCCCGTATCATAGTACCATATGGTGCCTTTTGTTTCTACACCTTCAAAGTCATGCATCTGTTCTTCATTCAGCATTAGCACTTTTCCTTTCTCTTCACCAATGTAAATCAGCTCACTGGTTTCTAGCATCAACAATGTCGACTCCTCTTCGAATTGCTCCACTAAATGTGCCTCATTTTTTTCCTTTCTTTCAGCTTTGCAATCAGATTGAAAATGGCCATATTCATTGCAATTGTAACACCTAACCTTTTTAATGTCAAACTTCTGACGGTGTTGTCCTTCATCATCCTGACCTCGACCTATTCTAGGAGGGCCACGACCCCTGCCGCGACCACCTCCTCTACCTCTGCTGCATCCTCTACCACGCCCACTTCCGCGTCCTCGACCTCTACTCATGTCCTAGGGACGCTTCTCATTAGTTTTTGAGGACTCAGCTCGTGCTTTCCACTCTCCTTTAGTGAGTAGCACGTGTTCGTCTATTCTGGAGTCGTAGCTCCGCAACCTCTCCTTGTGAGCTTTGAGAGAACCGGCTACTTCTTCAATCGTCTTTACAGAAAGATTCCCGAATTCTTCTATGGTTGAGGCAATCTGAAGATACTTAGGAGACACTGATCGCAACATTTTCTTTACTACATAAGTTTCATTAACCACTTCTCCAAGTGCTCGGAGCTTGTTGACAACAGTTGAGATTTTTCCTGTGAAATCATCGACAGACTGACCATTTTCCATTCTCATGCTTTCGAGCTCCCATCTAAGAGCTTGTGCTCGTACTTCTTTGACCCTCTCTGCACCGAGGTTCATAACCTTGAGAGCATCCCATGCCTTTTTAGCTGATTTCTTTACCCCCAACTGTAATAGGGTATCTTCGGTGATCCCTTGAAAGATTGCTGCCAATGCAATCCGGTCTGAACGAGGATCAACAGGATCTTCCGACTCAACGACATCCCATACACCTTGAGCTTGCATATAGACTTGCATCTTGATTGCCCAAGCCGCATAATTTGTCTTTGTTAGTAGCGGATATTGTAGAGAGACACCCCCTTCTCTTACGGGCGCTCTCACCACGGTTTCTGTCGTCTGACCAGTTTCTGCCGTCTGACCACTGTAACGACCCAAAAATCGGACCGCTACCGGCGCTAGGATCCGGGTCGACTTAAGGCCGCTGGGACCCGTAGCAAGCCTAACATACATCCTGGAAACCTGTGTAATCCCATACATGATCAACACTCATACATAAAAATTAAAACTTTTTTGTCATACATTCCATCATATGCCAAACTCAACCTGTGCATGCACTGAACATAATCATCCTCATAACTTGACCCCTCTATGGGATCTCATCAATGCCCCCAGTGGGTGGCATAACATAGGTTGAGTTGGCTAAACATAGACATGAAAACATTTAGATCATATATCAACAAGGGATTACAACATCTGTAAGGGTCAAGCACAACTTCTACTCCTCAATCATAATACATAATATTACAATTCATCTTGTCCACATTCTAACTATTACATACATATGACTTTACTCTCCTTGACTTCTCTGACTAGCCCGTACCTGTAAACCTGGGGGATTAGGGAAAGGGGTGAGCTACAAGAGCCCAGTGAGCAGAATAGTAAAACATGGTATTTAAAACATATGATAACATGAAATGCGTCATAACACAAACTATCCACATCAAGGATGAACTTGTCACCATTTAGCCCTCTCTACTACCTGTATACCGGGGGCGTAGTCAAAGGCACAACCCGGACCTCCATGGAATGTCACACATACCTGTATACCGGGGGCGTAGTCAAAGGCACAACCCGGACGAACATGGGATATTACACATGCCTGAATACCGGGGGCGTAGTCAAAGGCACAACCCGGTCTAACATATGAGGGCTAATGGATCATTCAACATTCATCCACATCAACAGCATAGTATGCAATGCAACATATTCGTGGATTCTAATGCGAGCACCCTATTATATCTCATGGCAAATCATGATGCATGAATCATGCTAAAACTTTCATTTATTTACTTTGAAAACATAGAGAGTTATTCTACTCACCTCTGGTTAGCTCTGACCAGACACTGATGCAGCTATCACTGCTGGGGTCCTCGGTTCCTCAGGTCCGGACCTACACAGGCGGACTCAAATGAGGGACCAAACAACTAGGACAAAACTCTAAAAACATGCCCCAAAAACCCCCTTAAAACACCTCAAACAATCATGCAAAAACATGCAAAGGAAGGCTGAACAGTGCAGGTTTGGCGGCACCTTCGGCGGCCGAAAGCTCCTCCAGAGCCGAAACCCAGGCAGGTTCGGCGGCACCTTCGGCAGCCGAAAGTCCCAGACAGAGACGAAAGTCTCTTTTCGGGGGCAACTTCGGCAGCCGAAAGGCCTGCCTTCCCAGCCATGTTCGGCGGCCGAAAGCTCCTTCGGCTGCCGAACCTGGTTTCTGCCAAAGGGCAGAAACTTGGCTCCCTAATGCACTCTTGCCTCCCAAACCATACATACATGCATTTTTCTATTCTACAACATGCATACTCAAGCATACAAGCTCCTAGGGGCTTCAAACCAACATAAACCCCATCTACAACACATCAACCATGCATAAACAAGCCACATTGTCCATGAACACACATCAAACCTAACCAAAAGCTCAAAAACCTAACCATGAGCTAAGCATGCCTTCTACCCCATAGATCTTGCATAAAACTTACTTTAAACATGAAATGAGCTTAAGATCGGCTCTTACCTCTTGTAGATCGAGAGAGAAAGACGCCCTAAGCTCGGAGGTGGAGATTTTGAGTTCTTGAACCTCAAAGCTCCAAAACTTGCTCAAAACTTGTAGATCTTCAAAACAAGATGAAAACTTGTGAAAAACATGAAAGATTGGAAGGAAAGAACTCAAGGATGGTGAGGAATGGCGGAGAGACTCACCTTGGCCGAAAGGGGGAAAAAGCTCGCCCGTTTTCGGCTAAGGGACCCTTTTATAGTGGCTGGCCAGGCCACGTTCGGGGGCCGAAAGAGCCTCCGCATGCATGCAATGTTCGGCGGCCGAACTTAAGGTTCGGCGGCCGAACCTGGACTTCCCTCACTTGTGCCTTCGGGGGCCTAAGGCTCACCCGAAAGCATGCATGTTCGGCGGCCGAACTTTGGAGTTTCGGCGGCCGAACCTGAGTTTCCTTCAAGGGTGTTTTTATTCAAAAACTCATTTCCTCTTTACTTAAAACCATGAAAATACATTAAAAACATTTCATGAAAACATGTTTCTACCCTACTAGAGGCCTCCGACATCCGAGATTCCACCGGACGGTAGGAATTCCGATACCGGAGTCTAGCCGGGTATTACAACCACCATTGCCGCCATTGCCACTACGGACAGTACTGGACGATGATGATTTGTGCCGAGGCATGTATTTGGGCATAAACAAGGTCCCGGACTCTGATACCAAGTGTAGTTGATCTCCTGTAACCTCTTAGTCTGCTCTCTCGAAAGTAAGTGAACATAGGAGCCGAGCTCCGACCTCCTATGACTCTGCAACAAATCAGACGAGTTTCAAACTGCTGTAATTCTGCAGCAGACCTTGCCAAGTTCCGACCTGTTGTAGTTCTGCAGCAGACCTTGCCGAGCTCTCCGACCTGCTGTAATTCTGCAGCAGATCAGCTTTAACGAGTGTGAGCACTCTTCTTCTCTTGTGCAAACACAATAGCCGGACTGCCGAGCTCCAGCAATTCTCTCAAAACAAACTTACGAGCATGTGCAAAATTTTTCTGTGCAAAGTGTAACCTCCTTCTTTTACAATTAGCTGATCACATTGTTTCAGCTTTTTATTCTTTTTTATACTGAATCAAATCAACCATTACAAACTGAAAATGAAACTTACTCCGATCTTAAAGCCACATCCCGTAAGATTCGGATTACAGAACACGTGGGCAACAGACTCTTTACAAATTGAAAAATATGCAGAAACACGTGGATAGTGCTTTATCAATAAAATAGAAAACAAAACACACGAGTACGTGCTTAATAGAAAATGGTGCGAATAAGCTTACTTTCATCAAAGTTTTGGTGTGAAAGAACGTCTTATTTTTATCCCTTCATTGAATCCAATCCGCTTTAGATTTTTGGTACCAGATGATCTCCTCTCGAAGCATGATGATATCTAACTCTCGCCAAAGATGAAGCTCAAGTTTTTGAAGGGCATCAGAGAATCTCACTTCTTGTGTATGTTGGATTCTATTAATGCTGGCAAATAGCAGGCCTTTTTGTCGAAACACATTCCTAAAGGTACTCATGTTCCAATATTTCAACTTAGCCGTGAGATTGCTAAGATTATTCATAACTGACTCATTAGGGATCCAATTATTTTTCAGTAGGGAGTGGAAGTCATTATGAGTCATTTAGAAAACCTGAAATCCAAACGTCGTTTAGTACCTAAAGCAGGAAAAAAACTTTAAAACTTGATGAGAAGAGGTCTACAATCACTTTGAATTCAGGGGAGGTGAAAAACACAGGCTTCTGGGTACCTTAACTGCCATTGCTCATTACAAATAGCTCTGTCCTACCATTGCAGCAGAGTACCTTTTTGCTAAGTAAACGTGGGACTCTTATAACCCAAATCAATAAGATGAGAGTTGTAACACCAGTTAGCAAAATCACAAGAAATCCTTATCTTGTGGGATGAGCCACCCCTTCTTTCTTTAGACTTTAGAAGAGATTTGAAATCACTGGCTAAAAGCTAAGGCCCATTCATAAGCAAGAGAAGTGACTGTAGATTTGTCTAAAGAAGCTTCCTTGAATGAGCCACTAGACTCCCATACACAGCTATTAGATACATGAGAAATGTATTGTTCTAAAAAATAACCATATGCACAAATTCCTCGTTATTGAGAATAATCTGAATATCCCAATTTCCTATCCACAACAGCCATATACCCCTAGAGAAACCCTAAGCCTCAACTCTGTGGGAATAAGGGAAACCCGTTTTTTCTATAAACGTATTTGCTTTATCGCCACTGATTCATGGTTCCAGCAATACGACTAGATCCGACCAATATTTCTCCATAAATAATCTAAAAGCATTAAAGAAAGGAGAGCTTCCTGCTCCTTGGAAGTTCCATATAAATATGGACATATTAAAGATGTAAGAGAAGAGAGAATGAAAACCAATGAAACCAAACCTCAGTCCCGTAGGTGAAGATCCATTAACGGCTCCTTCTCAAAATCACTACAAATATTGACCAGATCCATATATTCGTTGTCACCATTTTGGTCTTCTCCCATTTCCTCATCCATGGCTAGCTGAGTGGAGATGGATGGCAAAGCTTCCTACATAAGAGCCCATCACTAGAGAGCAAGCTTGGCATGGAGGAAAAAGGAATCGAATAGGAGCTAAGGCCTGTGTCTAGCGGTCTGTTGTGCGCAATAATGTTCTTATTTTTAATCGATGTCCCACTCTTATGGCTTTGGGTAAGGGCCTCTTTATTTACAGTTTTCATCGAGGGCTCAATAATAATGACAAAATGATTCCTGGGGTCTAAGGAAGTCTTCATGCAAGAGATATTTGCATGCGGATTCTACATGGGATTTGTTGTACGTGGGGAATCTGCCAGTGTGTTGGTCTGAAGGAGCATATCTTTTTCTGGAATCTCCACCTTATCCTTTTTGCTTCGATTGTGCCCCCTACCCGAGGTATGTCTGCCTATTTAGCAGATTTGACCTTCCTTTTTTCGCGGGTATCCATTGTAGGGATAGGCTTAATACTAGCCACAAATAGGGCGTCAACTGATTGATTCTCATAAGCTAGAGTTTTCATCTCAACATTTTCTCTTAAGGAATCAAATCGAGATCCATTACCAGCTTGATTGATGCTCTTCGAAACTTTGTAGTTTGCACTTTCCTTCCTCTGCTAGTCACAACAATCCATTCCCCAGAGGCGGTTTTCAGGATCAGAGGAGTCTACTCTTTTGCATTTGAGCTTTTAGATTTCTCAGAGCAACCTTCTTTGAAAGCACAAGTAGGTATAGAATGTCCTATCCATTAACATTGGAAACAGATCTGAGGTAGGTTTTCATACCCAATCAACTGAACCCTACCCCTAATATCCACTTTAGAGAAAAGCAGCTTGGTGAGATTCATCGACACAGCCATTCTCCCATAATTTCCTTTTAAAACCACAAAGTTAGTTTCGTCGATTTTAACAATCTTACCAACTGACAAGCCAATTCTGTGGATCATTTTCTTATTGTAAAGATGCAGGGTAAGACAGATAATCTGATCCAAACCACTGTAGATTCCATAACATTGGACGAAGCATCAAAGGAGGGATGCCATGGTTGAATCTATAAGTAGCTTCCTAGCATCACCCAAGGTCCCTTTACAAGGGCTCTGCAGTACCCTTCATCATCAGAATAGTTGGCTAGAAAAGAAGTCGTTACCTATATCAAGGAGATTGAACTTCGTCATATTCCAAAGCTCCTTGAGACCTGTCTCAAGGGCTTTAAAGCCCACCTTTCAACGATTCATGATCCATATATGCAAACGATTCATGATCCATATATGCAAACGATCCATGATCCATATATGCAATTCCTATAACTTTGTTTTTGACAGACACATCAAATTGCACAAAAGGGATGTGATCCCTATGCTTCACCTTCTTTGTGGCGCGATTAGAGTAAGGATTGGAATCATCTAGGTCATTTCAATCGGGAGAGCGAGGAAAGTCATATTCATTTTTTTTTTATCTAATTTTAATTTTAATAAACTATTAATTTTGGTCAACTATAATTTTTCATAAAATTTAAAGTAAAAATTAAAAAATTGGCCTATTTGTTCCCTTTTGGATAGTTGTTTTGGGACGACAACTCATCTTCCCTCTTTTATATATACTAATTTTATTTACATGCAACACATTTTTTTACTCGTTTTAATTTTTTATATATTTTTATTTTTTATTTTTAAAATATTTTTATTTTTTAAAAAATATATTATTTTTTAATAGTTATTAATTTAGTATTTAATTGTTATAATTTAAAATTTTAATTAATGACTAAATTTTATATTAGTTAAAGATTAAAAAATTTAATTTTATAAAATATATAAATATTTTAATCGTGTGATTTATAAATAAGAACTATATAGTTAGTTTTAACAAAATAAGGAGCTATTAATAATTTACCTTAAATAAAAAAATTATAAATATATGAAAATAGGAAAAAAAATATTTGTTATAAAAATTGAATTTATAACTCTTACATTTTATATAAAGATATAAATTTAATTATATCAATAATTAATATATTTTCTATATAATTTTATTATTAATTTAATATTTATAAGATAAATAAACATTAATCAAATTAATTTTTTAAATAATTTAATATTTTTATAAACATATACTTCTAACTTATCATCGAAGTTAAAAAGCAGGGACGCCAACAGGTAGATTACTTATAAAAATTATCATGTCGAACTCAATTAATATTTTTAATATTTGAATTTATTTTATATATTTTAATTAATAAATTATATAAAAAATATTTTTAATTAATAATTTTTTTTAAAAAAGTTATATTTCAAAAAAATTATAATCTATTTTTAAATAAAAATAGATAAAAGAAAAATTCTAAATTATATTACAAAATATATATTTTATATTAAAATAATTATTTATATAAATAGATTTGGACGTGAATACTTAACAAATAAAATTAGAAAAATAATATTTTTCACAAATAAAAAAGAATGAACTTAAATTAATTATTTGATAATTAATTTATTTATGTATGCTTTATTTTAAAAATTTAAAAATCAAACCGAATATGAATCGGAATTGCTAGTTTAAACTAATCGATTCTAGTTTGATTTTAATTTTAATTCAAAAAAGGGATTGGCTTTACTCTGGTTTCGAATTTGACTAGTCTGGTTCTTGTCTATTTCATAGTCCAAATTAAGAGAGAGTATTCGATCGATTTGGATCCATATCGAACAAAATTTAAAAAACTAAAAAATTGAATCATCTTAAATTACTGAACCATAATCGAATCAAATCAAACTAATAAATAATGATTCGGTTCGGTTTGATAAAAAGTGAAATTTGCAATCATATGCAATCAAGATTTCCAACAGTAAAATTACTGTAAGACAATATCATAATTTTAAATAAAAATCAAATTACGATGACAGACTCTATTTCAATATTTAAGCTTACCAAAGAAACAACGATATAAGTTAAAGGTCTTTGATAAATTTTCAATTGTTTACTTAAAATCTTAATAATATTTTTTGATTTGGGGAAGACATTAAGTTATCGATAATAAATAATTAACACTTAATTATAATTAAAGGAGATCAAATTAAGCAGAAATAAAATATGTGATCTTTACATTGCTAACCCATGTTAAAAGAGACCTCTCTCTTCTAGTTTAAACTCTTTTATGAATGTTTACATGTTAGTTGTTATGCTTTCGTTGTTATACTTTTTGAGAACTTAAAGTGTTTTTCTTTAGCAAGAAAGTTGTTTATCAATTTTTATGAAGAAAAGAAAAAAACTGCGGAGAAAGAATTAAGAAAATATATTATGATTGAAAAGGTGAAAGAAATAAAGCATTACCAAATAGACGAAATCCATCAAGCAACTACTAAAGACAATCAATCTAATTAGATAAAACCTTAAATTTCTTCTTTAAGACATGATAATTATAAACTTTCAAATTTTGACATTAGCAAAAATGACACATTTGCAATGAGCAATGGTGACTTGACAATTATGGACCATAAATGAAAATATCGATGGTTATTGAGATCGAGGATGACAACTGATCGGTTATTGGTGAAGGTGATGAGAGGATTGGCATTTGTAGAGGAAATTGAGATTTTTAAAGGAAACGAATATTTGATTGAGAATGGAAATAATGTTTAGAGAGAAATCTATTACTTGATAACCATGGTTTAGAGAGGAAGAGTTTTGCCATGGGAAAGAGGAAATGGAGATTGATTAAGAATGGAATTATGTTATCCATGAGAAAGGCGAATATGTAATGACTAAAGATGAGTAACAGTAGGGTATAACAAAAATAGATGTTTTGAATTAATTGTTCATTATCGATAAGTTAGGGACTTTAATAGATAAAAAAATTTATTAGGGGTTTAAATAAACAAAAAAAAAATTTAATAATTTTTTTTCATCGTTGAAATGGAAATTAAGTAAAATTTGAGATCTCTCAGATTTACTTAAATGTATATATATAGTTTGTGAATTTGTGTTCAATTCTCAATCAAATTGAGATACAAATATACAACCTCGATATCATTTGAATTTATATAAGAAACAATAAAAATCAAACAATCCAATTCCAAGTAATAATTAAAAATGCAAAATATATAGTGCCAAAATAAAACGCAAATTTTAAAGAAATATTACATATATATACTACATGTATTTTACTAATTTCATTTTGGTTTTATTTTTCGGTTTTTAACTAAAAAAAAATATTAAACTGAAAATTGAAAATTCTATGAGATACTAATTGAACCACACCAATTTAATTGTAGAATTAAATTTAACTGATTTAGTTCGATTTGATTTTTCAATTTAGCACTGAGAAGTGCACAGTCCTAAACCAAATCGAACTACGATTAGGGCATATTTGTAGTTTATGCACAGCTAAATATGCAATATGTAAGCAACCAACCTAGTAAATACACGATTAATTAAAAAATACCATTAAGTAAGATATCACAATTTAAATTAGAAAAATTAAGGAGTTGATTCTTTAATTTAATTCAAAAATATCTCAAGTAATAAATTTCAACACAAGATACATTAAGCTACAAAAGTGCTGAAATTTAAAGGGAATAGAGATAAGAAAATATAAAAAAAATTGGCTTTCTTCTCATTAACTCTTTTTTAAAGATTAATTTCAGTCGCTGGTAATTATTAATTTGGAGATCAATGATATTCTTGATCTTTGCTATTATTTAACTAGTGTTTATTTTATTGGTTAGTTGTTGCTTTTAATGTTCAAATTCAATGAAAATAAAATGTTTTTAAATGATTGGCTGATTTTCTTTTGCAGATTAGTGTACGTGTATACTTCTCTTTGCAAATCTATTAGCAATCCATCCTTGGATTTTGTAAGATTTTAACATACCTATTGTTTAATTTAAACTGTGTTTTACTTTTCTTGTCGTGCAATTATATTAATTCTAGGACTTGGTTATTGTAGAAATATAACAAGAGAAATGGAGGTTCTCCTTGCCATTGGAGGTACAATTGCTGGTGAACTTGCTGAAAACTTGGTGGCTCCTATTTGGCGACCGATTTATTATCTGATTTACTACAAACATAACATCGAGAATTTGAAAGAGGAGCTTCAGAAACTGAATGACAAGAGAACTGAGGTGGGGCTACGTGTGAATAACGCCAAAAGCAACTTGCAGGTGGTTTTTGATTCTGTAATTCGGTGGCAAGAGAAAGCAGATGGCATTGATAGGAGGAGTACAGAATTTCTTCAAAATGAAATGAACATGAACAAGTGTTTGAATCGTTATTCCTTGAGTAGAGAAGCTAAGAAGATGACAGAAAATATGCTTGCTTTGCTCGAAGAAGCGAGGAATTTTGGTGAAATAGCCTATCCTCAAAAGATAGAATTATGGATCAGTGGTGCTGAAGGTATCAAGAATTTTAAATCAAGGGAATCAATTCTAAATAACATCTTGATGGCCTTAAAGGATGACGATCTTCGTGTGATTGGGATTTGCGGAATGAGTGGTATCGGTAAAACCACTATGGCAAAGCAGCTTAAGAAAATAATGGAAACAAAGAAATTGTTTGACGAGTTTGCTATGGCAACCGTGTCTCATACTCCTGACTTCAGAAAGATCCAAGATGAAATTGCATCTTGCTTGGGATTGGAATTCAAGAATGATGAAAGTGAGGTGGTAAGAGCAAGCAAACTGCATCAGACGCTTACCAACTGTGATAAGAGGATCCTTCTAATATTGGATGATGTTTGGAAGGAGGATGGTTTAGGAGAAATTGGAGTTCCTTTAGGTTGCAGGAGCAATGGATGCAAAATTGTGTTGACTTCACGAAATGAATTTGTGTTCTCTAGTTTGGAAAGTCAAAAAAATTTCCTAATGAAAGTTCTGAATGATGAAGAAGCTCTCGTTCTTTTCAAAGAGACAGCAGGCGACTCAATTGGCCATGATTTACTCGACACGGTGAAGGAGATTGTAAATGAATGTGAAGGCTTACCAATTGCCATTGTAACTCTTTCCAAGGCATTAAAAAACAAAAGCAAACACGTTTGGAATGATGTGCTTTTACAATTAAAGAATTCTAATCTGGAAGATATCTCAGGAATGAAGACAAAGGTGTTTTCTGCAATTGAATTAAGTTACAAGTTTTTGGAAGATGAAGAGGCCAAGTCATGCTTTTTGCTTTGTAGCTTGTTCCCTGAAGATTTCAATATTCCGGTTGAAGATTTGCTTGAATTTGGAATGGGCCTAAGGCTGTTTAAAGGTGTTGAATATGTGCATGAAGGAAGAGATAGGATCTATAAGCTTATTGATATGCTCAAAGGGTCAAATTTGTTGCTTGAAGTTGATGGCGAATGGGACGAGTCTGTCAAAATGCATGACCTTGTCCGTGATGTAGCCATATCACTTGCCTCCAGAAATAAGCAGTGGCACACATTACAAAGTCAAGGTAGAATAAATGAGTGGCAAGGTAAGGATTGGTACAAAAATTGCACTGCAATTTCACTTCTGTGTGAAGACATCAAAAAACTTAAAGATCATTTGAAGTGTCCGAACCTCGAACTCTTACAGCTTTGGCATGATTGTCAGTTACAAAGCCTTCCAATCAACGTGTTAGAAGGGATGAAAGGACTCAAAGTTCTGTCTATAGCCTCCCGTATCCCATCACTGCCACAATCAATTGATGTCTTGAAGAATCTTCAAACCTTATGTCTTTGGAATGATTGGCTAAACGAGATGCATACAATTGGAGATCTCGTGAAACTGGAAATACTTGAAGTTCGTAGTTATTGTTTAGAAGAGCTGCCAGCAGAAATAGGAAATCTGAAAAATCTAAGGTTGCTAAACCTGCGCAGGGTCGAGGGCCTTAGATACATTCCACCAGATGTATTAGTAGGGTTGTCCAAACTAGAAGAGTTGTATCTTCCTCCTGGATATATGATGAAATGGGAATGGAAGGAAGACGAAGAGAAAACCAATGCAAGCCTCAGCGAGCTAGAGACTCATCATATAACTGCATTGCATATTACTGTAGTAAATGCCTACATTTCACCTAAAGATTCAGTCTTTAGAAACTTAAAAAGATTCCACATTTTTGTAGGCTACTCATTGGTTGGTATCGTTCACAAAGATTCAGAGAATGTGTTGCATCTTAAAGGAGATGCAAGTGATATTAAAGGGAGTGGGATATGTGTTTTGTTGAGGAAAGTTGAAGTCTTGTATTTGGAAGAAGTGAAAAATTTGAAGAAAATTGTTAATGAGATAGAAGATAATAGTTTTGCGGATTTGAAGCAAGATGAATGTGTTGATGCACTAGTGAGAATTCCAGAGTCTCCAAAAAGTCCCCTCCCATACTTGAGCAATTTAAGAAAAGTAGAAATATATAGATGTGATGAGTTGAAGTACTTGATTCCACTATCCATGGCTAGAGAGTTGAGGCAACTTCACAGCATGACTGTAGCGTCGTGCGAAAAGATGGAGGGAATTTTCTACAGAAACAAAGTGAATGATGAGATTGAGTCGCCACTTACAACTCTCTGCTTGAAGAACCTTCGAAACTTCATTGGATTTATCTACAAGGTAAGCTTTTATATTTTCTCGATCTAATTGATTTGATCATATTAACATAACTTCAAATATTATTGAGGTAAAACTTATTTGCTAATCACCCTTATTTATTTTAAATATGAAGACCAATTAATAATTTTACTTGTTTTTAAATTTTTAGTAATTATTTTTATTACTTAAAAAAATATTTCATTATTTTAAATATATATGAGTAATCACTTGATGAAAACATAATATATTTATAATTTATTTTTATCACTAATATGACTTCGCGAGAAATTAATGAGAAAATTTTTTCTTGTGAAGCCCTCGCACTGATATATTAATCCCTTGCTTCATAGCGTGACTGAAAAAAAAAATTAAATTTTTTTAATAAGCTCTACTTATTTCACAAAAAAAAATTTTTAAACAATATTTTTCATTTTTTGAAAAAATTTAGTTAAAAAAAATATTTTTCTAATAAAAAAATAAACCAAGAAAATAATTTTTACTTTTGAAAAAATAAAATCATTTTTCACATCTTAAAATATTTATCAAGACATTTATATATAAATTTATTAATAAATTTTATTTTTTAAATTAAAATTAAATAATAAAAAATAAGTATTTCATTAAAAAAATTTTTTTAAAAAACATTTTTTATAAAAAATATTTTTTAAATATAAATTATTTTTTATATATAAATAAAACCTTAATTTCAAATTTAAATCCAATCAGTATATATGTCTCCATCTGCATAGAAAGTATATAATTTACTTTATTATTATTTCATAAAACTCACTTGACACATTATAAATTTATTTAAAATTGCACTTACAGAATTAATTTAATAGTAAATGTATTTGAGTAAATTTGAGATATTTCAGGTTTTATTTTTAAATTTTCATTTGGAAAAAAAAAAAAAAAACAAAATTTATCCAAAATCATCTGCCCATTACTGATATATGTTATTTTTCTATAATTATTTTCATACATACCTTCTACATTTTGCTAATTGTTTTCATTTTATATAGAAGAAATTGAGTTTTAATTTTTGTTCCAATGGCTAATATATATATATATATATATATATTCGTGTTTGACAGGATATAGAAGAGTCGAGTATATCTGAAATGAACAATAGGATGGAAATTGTTCAATCTAAGACTGAACCAGTGGAAAAGATTTCTATATTATTTTCTTTTCTTTGGCTACGACTATCAAAGTTGCAAAAGCTTTCCTTGAAAAATTGTGGTTTGGTAAAAGCATTGTTTCCTCCTTCTGTTGCCCAGCAATTTACGCTGCTTAAAAAATTAAAAATCTCAGGATGCTGTAAGATGGAATATATAGTTGCAGAAGCAAAAGAAGAAGAAAAAAACAAGGGCATAAGTAAAATAGCATTTCCTAATCTAACTAAGCTTCGTCTTTATGATCTACCAGAGCTGGTGGCTTTCTTTGCAGACAATGATATTTCGTTTGAGTTGTCCTCATTAGAATATTTGCAGATAGTCTCTTGTCCTAAACTGAAGACACATTATTGTGAAACTCCAGACTCATCAACTTTGAACAAAAGTTACGATCAAAGTGAGCTCAAACTCATGTTAGCAACAAGCTCAATTGCTCAACGCTCACTAAGAAGAGGAAAGCCAAAAGATGTTTCCAAGAAAAAGGTATGTACTCATTGAATTTCATAACGTAATGCCATTGAAATTGTTGAAATTTACTTTAGGGTTTGGGAGTTAGAAGCATTACACCTACAATAGCAATGAATGAATTAGATGATCTCCCTAATAAATTTGGCAGGATATGGAGATGGAGCAGCCAAGCACATCTCAAATGAAAAGTGGACCAATGGAAATGATTTCTACATTATTTTTTCTACCAAGTTCACCATTATTAAATTTGCGAGACCTTCATATCGGTCACTGTGATTTTCAAGAAGCAGACTTTCCTCTCTCTGTAGCTCAACAATTGGTGCAGCTTAAAGACTTAACCATTTCGTCATGTGAGAAGATGGAATACATTGTTGCAAAAGATAAGGGAAGAAGCAAAATTGTATTGTTTCCTAGCCTAACTTATCTTCGCCTTTCAGATCTGCCAAATTTGATGGGTTTTTGCAAAGATAATAATGTTTCTCTTGAGTGGTCTTTGTTAGAAGAATTGAGCTTTGTTAAATGTCCGAAAATGAAGACATTTTGCATTTCAGTTCCAAAATCATCAACATTGAGTACGAGTGCCGAGGTTGATCACCTTGATTCAACACCACGAAAAAGGAAAAAGCAAGATAAATTATCAACACCACGAAAAAGAAAAAAGCAAGATAATAATTTCAGCAATGAGGTATGCCTTTCAATATAAATTATAATTATTTGAGGTATGCCTTTCAATATAAATTATAATTATTTGAAATGAATAAATGTGAATTTGAATTTAGTATTTATTTAATTTCTCAATTTTCATTTATTAAAATTTTTAAATCAGTTATATATTTTATTTTTATTTAAAAATTTCATATTTTTATAGTTAAATAAAAAAAATTCACATTTTCTAAATAATATATTATAACTATTTTATGCGACACATGATATATTTTTAAATTTTATATTTTATAAAAATTTATTCAATATCTATCAATATGATTATTTTTCTGCTATATTGGATATAAAAAATAAGATAAATATTTACACAAATTCATATTTATATAATTTTTTTTTAAGATAAAGGTAAAACATTAAGATTTAGTACTGAACATGTACTAAGGTTTTTAAAATTTTATTTTATTAATAAAATAGTCCTTTGAACTAAATATTTTTATTTAATCATATATATTAAATTCATTCAATTTTTTATTAGTTTATTATTTTTCCTTCTTAATAATTAAAATTTTGTGAAAAATAACTTCAAATCAAATTAATGTATTTTAATTTTTATTAACATATATTAAAATAACAAAATGATGTTTTTAAATTAATTTTAACAGTATTTTATTTTTAATTTTAAAAACTTATGTACATAATTTTTAATATTATGAAGCATGGAATATGAACATAAATATTGAATACAACTTTTGATAGATTAACTCAATAATATTGAAAATCATGCATGTAACTTTTAAGAATTAAAAATAAAATAAAATTTTTAAATATATTATTTTGTTATTTTAGCATTAGTTAATAAAAATTTAAAATGTGTGGAATTCAATTTAAAACTTATTTTCTATAATGTTTTAATTATTGAAGAGAAAATTATTATAATTGATGAAAAAGTACACAATTGACTTTAATAATGACAAAAAATGATATTATCAAAATAAAAATATTTATTTCAAATGACCATATTTTAATTTTATAATTCAATTTAATTTATTAGCTAAAACTGTAACTAATATTGAAGTTTTAGTTTTATTATTAAAAAAAATTATCTATTTATGTTGTTTTATAGGGAAAATTTATCAATCTAATTACTGATTTATGAAAGTGAATCATATTATTAAATGATGTTTTGTATTTTTATAAAATATATATGTTGGTTTGGCAGGTTTCATTAATAAAGAATCAAAGGGATCCATCTGTTAGCAATATTGATGAAAGTTGTGCATTTCCATCCAAATTGATTCAACAGTTGCAAAATCTGAAAGACCTTGAGATTGAGGGTAGCGATTCAGTGGAAGTAATATTTTCATTTGAAGGGCTGATTAATGGAGTGCTCAATTCAGTGGAAGAGATATGCTTAGCTAGTTTACCAAATTTGAAGCACCTTTGGTTCAAGATTCCACCAGAAATCACAGCCTTCCAAAACCTGCAAAGGTTGATGGTAGAAGATTGTGATCATTTAATAAACCTTTTCTCAATTTGCTCGGCCAAACTTTTTGGAAAGCTACAATCAATAGTGATTAGAAGGTGCAAGAGGATGGAGGAAATTATTGGAAAAGAGGATGAAGAAATTAGCATGCAAAAAATTGTGTTCCCTCAACTAAGGTATCTGACACTTGAGGATTTACCCAACCTCAACAGTTTCTGCAATACGATTTATGCTCTTGAATTTCCATTTCTAGAAACATTGGTGTTTCAGAACTGTAAAAGGATGGAGACATTCTCCTATGGATCATTAAGCATGCCAAAGCTACAGACGGATATGATAAATGGAGGGTGGCATCAATTAATGGGATCTGATCCAAACCTTAATGCAAAAATCTATGAGTTGTTGAAGATGAATCAACAAGAGGTATGATTCATTTCCTAATGCCTTTATTTGGAATGGTAAATGTTTAGAGAATTTAAGTGAATTAAATTTTTTTTTAAATTTTTGTGTTTAGAGAAATTAAGAATATAAGAATTCTTTTGAAATTTTTATGACAATTGATTTTGAATTAAAAAGTAAATCTTGTAAGAATTTTATAATAAATGATTTTATTTAAATTTATTTGCATTAAAATTACTTAATTAGCTTTTGAGAACTCCATTTGTCTCTTCTTTTATTCCTTATTTTTTTGTTTATTTTTTTTAATTAGTAACTATTTTTTTAATTTAATTTAATTTAATATTTAATATATTTATAATTGATATGGACAATTTTATTATATTATTTTTTTTCTTAACTTATCCATCTTAATGTAATTTTTTAGTAGTAAAAAAGTTATGTAAAGATCATATTTTAAATATTGCAAAATATTAATAATGGTGTTCAAAATTATTTTCAATATGATAAAATGATTGTATTTATGAAATAAATATTTATATTTTAGTTTAAAATAATAAGGATTATAAAAAAATAAATTAATTTGAATTTATTATTAATTTATTCAAAATAAAATAAATTCAATTGAATTCTATTATTTTAAAATTTATTTCAAACAAAAAAATTTTTCTATAAAAAAAAAAAATTGTATTCCAAACAAGGGGAATAGATTTGACTCTTCCTCTATCTAAGCATTGCTTTTCTTTAGTTATCATATGTCTTTTGAAATTGTGAATTTAGTTTTGATCGGTGAATAACCCACACTTGCATAATCTCAAGAATATCTTATAAATAATTAAATATGATAAATAATTTATTTGTTACACAGGAAGAAGGGGAACCTGAGTTTGAGTCGATGAGTTTGAGTGGTGAAGAGGAAAGTGATGAAGCTGCTTTTAATGGAGAATAGCATTGGGATCAAGGTGTTCAATGAAAATCGAAGATTTAGCATTTTTTTTTCTCGAGTCTTGAAGTTGAAAAAAATAAACAATTTCCTTCTCCCATGATTTCTCATCAACAAAATTTCATGAATCGCTTATAAATTCTGGAGCTGCTTTTTATTTTTTGAGTCTTGAAATTTTAAGGCATGTGTGAAATAGCTTTGCTGCAATTAAAGACATATGGAAGATTTGTTCATGTTATTGTTATGTTATGTTTAGTTCTTTTCCTTAATTTTTCAATGGGACGAAAGACAACTATGTCCATAGTTCATATGGATTCTCTATCATCAGTGAGGTGATTTCTTTGTCTTATTTTATTATTTTGTGGTTGCTAGTTGTATACGCGTAAAATTGTTTGGTTCAATTTTTTTTTTATTTTTTTTAAATTTTTATTTTGATAATATTTTTACTGTTTATGAATAAAAAAAATAAATTATATTTTAGTCTTTAAATTTTAACATAATTAATAAATTGGTTCCTATATTTTTAAAATTGAACACTTAAATTTCTATATAATTATTCCGTCTAAATTGAAGGTCTTTCTCTCCATAATTCCATTAATAAACTGGTCAAAAGAGAATAAATATTTCAAATACCTAAAATATCATCATAAAAACTTAAATCCTTTTTAATATAAGTGAGAATTTTATGTTATATAAATTATAATTTGATCCTTAAGTTTTAGTATAATTGATAAATTAGTTTTTATATTTTTAAAACTAAATTTTTAAATCCCTATATATTTAATTCGTCTAAAATTAAAGTTATTTCATCATTATAGACATTAGTTCAAAGCTAATGTATGGTTAAATTTTTTTTTGAAAGTACAATTTCTTCTTAAAATACTCTTTATAAAAATTTACAATTTACTTAAAAATAACTGAAATTATAAGTATTTTATAAAAGTTTTAAAATTGTAAGTGTTGAAGTATTTTAATGAATGGAAATTGAAGATCAAAAAGTGTTAAAAATTAATTAAATGAGATATTATAGATAAAATTTAATGAAAACTTAAGTATTCTTTCAAATAAAAAATGAATGATCAAAATGTTTAAATTATAATAAATAAGGATGAATTGACCATAAAGGGATTTAAGAGTACGATTTTAAAAATACAGGGACCAATTCATTAATGTTAAAGTGTGAACATAATCTGTATATAATTATAGGAGATTATATAATCATAGGTTAATTAATTGATAGAGAATTCTTAAAAGTTGGCTTATTAAGACCTTGTAATTTGTATATATACACACTTACTTCAATATAGAATATACACTAAAATTGCCCAATTATTTCTTATTTTATTACATGGTATCAGAGTCTCTTATGTAGAGATTTGAATTTTTCCTTTTCTGTTCTGTTTGGAGACTTAGGGCTCCTGTTCTTTTAGGTTATCAATATAGGGTTATTTGTTTTTTCACTCACCTCGAAGTCCCCACGTTCAGATCTATGGTCCGTTTACCGTTTGGGTGTTGAGTGGAGGTATTTTTGGTTTAGATCACATTCTGGTATAAGAGTATAGAGTTTTGGTTGAAATGGTTTCTGATAGTAAGACTCATATTGTTAAAATTATCCTAATGCCTTCAGTAGCTGCTGAAACAGGTAAAACTTGTCTTATTTCCTTTTTGTATAAATAGGGCATTGATTCTGGTGTCACGGATCATGTAACAGCCCGAAAATCCGGACCGCTACCGGCGCTAGGATCCAGGTCGACTTAAGGTCGCCGGGACCCGTAGCAAGCCTAACATACAACCTGTATACCTGTTAAATCCCATACATGATCAAACATATACATAACGTGTAAACTTTTTCTTTCATTAACCAAGCTTAACCTGTACATACTCATAGACATAAACATAAACCTCTCACTGGAGCCCTCATCAAATGCTCCAATGGGGTAAAACATCATATATTAAGCTTGGTTGAACATAAACATCATAAAACATTCTATAGATCATGTATCAAAAGGGATAACAATATACATAGGGTCAAGCACAATCTCTAATCCTCAATATCATCAAATACATAACATGACTATTCGAAACTTTTACATTACATCAAAAATATTTCTCATGTCCACATCTAGCTATTACATAACTCAAGACTTTACTCTTTTTGACTTTCTGATCTAGCCCGTACCTGCAAACCTGGGGGATTAGGGAAAGGGGGTGAGCTACTAGAGCCCAGTGAGCAGAATAATAAAATATTCTATTAAAAATTCATGCTTTCATGGAATACATCATATCACAAACAAATTATATCAAAGATGGACTTGTCACCAATAGTCCTCTACATAGTCCAATCATGCCAGGGGCGTAGTGCAGGCCACACCTGGTCTTTCTCTTACACATATCATAACATACATATCCAATTGTGCCAGGGGCGTAGTGCAGGCCACACCCGGACTTTCACTTACATAGTGCCAGGGGCGATACGGCCACACATGGACTTCCATATCATATCATAACATATCTCATCATACTGAGGACTAATGGATCATTCAACGTCCATCCACATAACATCAAGGTATGCAATGCAACATATTCGTGAATTCTAATGTAACAACCTAATATATCTCATGGCATACGTGACGCATGTATCATGCTCATAATTCGTTTACTTTTAAAATATAAAAGTTTATTCTACTCATCTCAAGCTAGCTCTGACAAGACACTGAAGCAGCTATCTCACTGCTGGGGTCCTCGGTTTCTCGGGTCCGAACCTACACAGGTGGACTCAAATGAGGGACCAAACATACATGAACACGACTCTAAAATACTCCCCAAAAACCCCCTAAAACACTTCAAAACAATCATAGAAAACATGCAAAGAATGGCTGAACAGGGCACTTTTGGCGGCAGGTTCGGCGATCGAAAGTCCCTCCAGAGCCGAAACTCAGTGACTTTCGGCGGCACCTTCGGCGGCCGAAAGTCCCCTCCAGAGACGAAAGTCCATTTTTGGGGGCAGGGTTCGGCAGCCGAAAGTCTGCCTCCACAGGCAGGTTCGGCAGCCGAAAGTCTGCCTCCACAGGCAGGTTCGGCGACCGAAAGTCCCTTCGGCTGCCGAACCTGAGTTCTCCCAAAGTGGCAGAAACTCGGCTCTCCTGCACATTTCGCCTCCCAAACCTTCCAATCATGCATTCAACTCAACCAAAACATGCATACATATATACATCAATACTTAGGGGTCTCAAACTAACCTAAACCCCAACAAAAACACCAAACAAGCAACTCAGCAACCCACATTATCCAAAAAGGCACATAAACTCCACATTGTCCTAAACATGCATTTCTACCCCATAAACTTCCATAAAACTTGTTTAAAACATACTAGAAGGGTGGATCTAAGCTTACCTCTTGAAGATCGAGAGAGAAGACGATCCTAGCTCGGAGATGGGAGAGATCGAGCTCCTTGAATCTCCAAGTTCCAAAACTTGCTCTTTGCTCAAAAATCTTCAAAACAAAGGTGAAAGCTCGTAAAAATCATGAAAGATTTGAAGGAAGAACTCAAGATCGGTATGAGAGCGGCGGAGACTTACCTTGGCCGAAAACGGGGAGAAAAGCTCGCTCGTTTGGACATGGGGACCCCTTTATAGGTGGCTGGCCAGGCCACTTTCGGGGGCCTAACGTGCCTCCGCATGCATGCCATGTTCGGCGGCCGAACATAAGGTTCGGCGGCCGAACTTGGACTTCCCTTTCTTATGCCTTCGGGGGCTTAAAGCACTCCCGAAGCGCATGCATGTTCGGCAGCCGAACTTGAGGTTCGGCGGCCGAACCTGGGTCTTCCTCCAAGGTTATTTTCTTGCAAAACCTCATTTTCTTTCTTACTTAAAACCATAAAATACATTAAAACATTTTATAAAAACATGATTTTACCCTTCTAGAGGTTTCCGACATCCGAGATTCCACCAGACGGTAGGAATTCCGATACCGGAGTTTGGCCGGGTATTACATTCTCCCCCCCTTAAGAACATTCGTCCCCGAATGTTCCCTAACTAGCACATGCATAGCATACAACAACGTACACATAGAACACACATAAAACTAACCTTAGAAAAGATAAGGGTACTGCTGGAGCATGGACTCCCGTGTCTCCCAGGTGCATTCTTCCACATTGTGGTGGTTCCAAAGGACTTTCACCATCGGGATTTCCTTGTTCCTCAACTTTCTGATTTGGGTGTCAAGAATCCGCACTGGCTGTTCTACATAGGTGAGATCTTCTAGGATCTCTACATCTGGCTCACTAAGAACCTTGCCCGGATCTGACACGAACTTCCTCAACATGGAAACATGGAAAACCGGATGGATTCTTTCCATTGAAGCAGGTAAATCAGCTTGTACGACACATTCCCAATCTTCTGCAAGATTTCAAAGGGTTCGATGTATCGTGGGGCTAGCTTACCTTTCTTCCCAAAATGAACCACCCCTTTCATAGGAGACACTTTGAGCAATACCAGATCTCCCTCCTGAAACTCTATCTGTCTCCTGCGGATGTCTGCATAGCTTTTCTGCCTGCTCACAGCAGTTCTGATTCTCTCTCTGATAAGGGGCACTACCCTGCTGGTGATCTCTACTAACTCAGGGCTTGCCAAGGCCTTTTCTCCTACTTCTTCCCAGCAAACAGGTGACCTGCACTTCCTCCCATATAAAGCTTCATATGGCGCCATCCCTATGCTAGCATGATAGCTGTTATTGTAGGCAAACTCCACCAAGGGTAGATGCTGCCTCCAAGAACCGCCAAACTCTAGCACACACATTCTGAGCATATCTTCAATAGTCTGGATGGTCCTCTTTGACTGTCCATCAGTCTGGGGATGGAAGGCAGTACTGAAATCCAACCTGGTACCCATAGCACTCTGCAGACTCTGCCAAAACCTGGAGGTGAACTGGGGCCTTCTATCAGACACTATCGAAACAGGAACCCCATGCAGCCTTACCACTTCATCGACATACACCTGTGCCAACTTATCCACAGAGTAGTTGCTCCTGATAGAGATGAAGTGAGCAGATTTGGTCAGTTTGTCCACAATCACCCATATGGAGTCCAATCTGTTGGACGTCGCCGGTAACCCCACTACAAAATCCATGGCGATGTTCTACCATTTCCACTCTGGAATCGGCAGTGGGTTAAGCATTCCAGCCGGCTTCTGATGTTCTAGCTTCACCCTCTGACATACTTTGCAGGCGGACACGAACTGTGCCACTTCTCTCTTCATAGCTGGCCACCAATACACTCTTTTCAGATCCTGATACATCTTGGTGGCTCCAGGGTGAACGCTATACCTTGCATTATGAGCTTCCCTCATAATGTTTCCACCTGCTCCAGAAACACAGGTGTCACTCTCATTTGGGCTATCAAAGCACCTGTATCAGACAACTCTAGCTGTAGACCTTCATTAACAAGCTTGTAAAACTCTTTTACCACCAGTCTCCTCTCTACTGTGATGTGAGATAGACTGCCTAGTGATTTCTGGCTTAGGGCATCTGCCACAACATTCGCCTTACCCGAATGGTACTGGATCTTGCAATCATAGTCACTAAGCAGCTCTACCCATCTTCTCTGCCTCAAATTTAGCTCTCTCTGACTCAAAATGTACTGCAGGCTCTTATGATCTGTGAAGATCTCACATTTCACCCCATAGAGGTAATGCCTCCACATCTTGAGTGCAAAGATAACAGCTGCCATCTCTAGATCGTGTGTAGGGTAATTCAACTCGTGCTTCTTCAACTGCCTAGAAGCATAAGCGATCACCCTTTCCTTCTGCATTAACACACAACCCAAACCCACTCTGGACGCATCACAGAACATTGTGAAATCTTCATCACTGGTCGGCAGAGCTAACACCGGTGCTGACGTTAACCTTTTCTTCAGCTCTTCGAAACTTTCTTCACATTGATCTGACCAAACAAACTTCTGGCTTTTTTTGGTCAATCTGGTCATAGGAGCAGCAATCTTAGAGAAGTCCTGAACGAACCCCCTGTAGTAACCTGCCAAACCCAAAAAGCTCTTGATCTCTGTTACTGTAGTGGGTCTAGGCCAGTTAGCCACAGCTTCTACCTTCTTGGGGTCTACCTCAATTCCATTTCCTGACACAACATGCCCCAAGAATGAAATGCTCCTCAACCAGAACTCACACTTGGAGAACTTGGCATACAAGCCGTGTTCCCTCAAGGTTTGCAAGACTGTCCTCAGATGATGGGCATGTTCCTCTGCATTTCTGGAGTACACTAGGATATCATCAATGAAGACAATAACGAAGTGATCCAAGTACTGGCTAAACACTCTGTTCATGAGATCCATGAATGCTGCAGGGGCGTTTGTTAACCCGAACGGCATTACTAGGAACTCATAATGCCCATATCTGGTCCTGAACACTGTCTTTGGCACATCTTCATCTCTGATCCTTAGCTGATGATACCCGGATCTCAGATCTATTTTGGAGAAACAACCCGCTCCTGCTAGCTGGTCGAATAGATTGTCAATCCTTGGCAACGGGTACTTATTCTTGGTAGTGACTTTGTTCAACTGTCTGTAGTCGATACAAAGTCTGAGGGATCCATCCTTCTTTCTCACGAACAGCACTGGAGCACCCCAAGGTGAGGTACTCGGTCGGATGAAACCCTTGTCTACCAGCTCTTGCAACTGTTCTTTAAGCTCCTTCAGCTCTACTGGTGCCATCCTGTAGGGAAGGATAGAGATCGGTCTGGTTCCTGGCATCAATTCAATTTCAAACTCTATCTCCCTAGGAGGCGGTAAACCTGGAAGATCTTTTGGGAAAACATCTAAGAACTCTCTGACCACAGGCACTGAGGCGGGCTCTCTAACCTGACTATCCAGCTCCCTCACATGAGCCAGAAAACCCTGACAACCCCTCCTGAGCAACCTACGAGCCTGTAGGGCTGATATCAGACCTCTAGGTGTACTCCCCCTGTCTCCCTCTAAAGACAACCCCTGACCCATCCTGACATTTGAACTTGACTACCTTGTCCCTGCAGTCCAAGGTAGCACCATGGGTAGATAGCCAATCCATCCCTAGAATGACGTCGAAATCTGTCAAATCTAGAACCACAAGGTCGGCGGAAAGGCATCTTCCCTCAACAAAAACTGGACTGTACTGGCAGACTGACTCTGCCACTGACGGGTCACACTTGGGTCCACTGACCCATAGGGGACACTCCAACCCAGAGACCATCAAACCCAACCTCTCGACTGCTCTCGGAGAAACAAAAGAATGGGATGCACCCGGGTCCATTAAGGCATAAATATCTGAGCAACCAATGATGAGATTACCTGCCACCACGGTATTTGATGCATTTGCCTCCTGCTGTGTCATCGTGAAGATCCTTGCCGGAGCTGATGGACCTTCACCTCTGAAACCCGCTGAAAAAGAGGCTGCCCCTCTCCCTCTGCCTCTGCCACTGGCCTGAGTCGCGGCTGGAGCTGCTGGCTGAGCCACACTACCAGAAGCTGTCTGCTGAGACTGTGCCACAAAAGTTGCTCTGGGACACTCCCGTGCCATGTGCCCCTCCTGCCCACATCTGAAGCAGGCTGTCGTCCCCACCAGACATACTCCCTTGTGCGGCTTCCCACACTTCCTGCATACTGCATTATCTGTACCTGAGCTTGAGCCATTTCCTAATCCCAGACCTGACTTGATCTTGTTCCAGAACTTGTTCTTCTTTGGCTTCTTGGTGGTATTGCTCCACCTCTTACTGGCTGAACTCAGAGAAGAAGGGTCCAATCTTCCCCCACCTGGGGTCTTGGAACCAGAAGGCTGTGCCACTGACTGTTTAACATTTCCCTCGATGATTGCACTAGCCTCCATTCTCCGAGCCATATCCACTATGGCATGGAAACTCTCCCTTTCTGCTGACTGGATCAAGGAGGAATACCTGGAATGGAGCCTCATGATATACCTCCTTGACTTCTTTTGATCTGTGTCCAGATTCTGCCCAGCAAAAGGCAACAGTTCCAAGAATTTGTCGGTGTACTCATCCACACTCATCTCATCTGTCTGCCTCAACTGCTCGAACTCAATCATCTTCAACTCCCTTGAACTATCAGGGAAAGCCCATCCTGCGAACTCATTCGCAAACTCCTCCCATGAAAGACTATCCAACCTCGGGTTCACATAATTCTTAAACCACTCTCGGGCCTTCTTGCATTTCAGCGTGAACCCAGCCATCTGAATGGCTCTGCTGTCATCAGCTCCTATCTCATCTGTTATCATCTTGACCCTCTCAAGATACACAAACGGGTCATCACCGGTTTCATACTGGGGAGCACCCAGCTTCATATAATCAGTCATCTTGACCTTGCTCCCTCCAGATGAGCTAGGTTGAGGTATTTGGGTTTCGGGTTCTGCTGGTGGTGGAGGAGGTGCAGCATCCCCTGGGGTAGGGTTTGCTGTGCCTGGATAGAAGGATGGGAGTGGATACATAGGGTATTGTGGGTATGGTGGGTAGAAAGGTGGGTATGGCATATGAAAAGGGTAAGGATTGAAACTAGGGTAATCCGATGTACCTCCCATCGAATACCCGGGATATGGTGAATAAGGTGGGTACTGGGGCGGTTGGACAAACCCCGAGGCCTGAGTGCCTCCTTGAGACTCATCCATGCCCTCTTTGGACATGCTTACACCAAGACTGCCATCCCTCCTCTGATCCATATCCATATCTTCTCCCACATCAGCTGACATTCCTCCCTGAACCGTTCCTCTAACTGATCTGCTTCTGCTCATATCCAAAGACCTTCTAGGGTCTCTCACTGCTCTTTCCCTGCTAGACCTGCTAGACATTGCCCTTGGCAATGCTGGAGGACGGGCGCTCATGTCCTCATCCTCAGGTGGTACTCCAGTCAATCTCGCCGATCGACGAGTTCCCCTCATCCTGTTTACTGAAAAATAGCACACATAGCACAACATTAGCATCAAATGGTTCATGTGGAAACACATGAACCCGCATCACATACATCACATACATAGCATATCATGGCATTTCACATTTTCATTCATGACAGGACTCGACATCCTATCCTAGTGAACATGATTTTCCTATTGTTCTTGACCTTCTATAACCTCTATGAGCCCGACATACTCTAGGTCCGACCATATGAACCTAGGGCTCTGATACCACTCTGTAACGACCCAAAAACCGGATCATTACCGGTGCTAGGATTCAGGTCGGCTTAAGGCCGCCGGAACCCGTAGCAAGCCTGACATCCATCCTGTAAACCTGTTTAATCCCATACATGATCAACAATAACATAAAATTTTAAACTTTTCTTATTCATTCATTCATTCATTTCTTTGCCAAGCTTAACCTGTGCATGCACAACCATAAGCATAAACCACACACTGGAGCCCTCATCAAATGCTCCAATGGGGTATCATAACATACATTAAGTTTGATTAAACATAAACATCATAAAAATATTTATAGATCATGTACCAAAGGGATAACCAGCATATTAGGGCCAAATACAACTCTAATCCTCAATACATCATTACATTACATTATTTTATTTGGTCATGTCCACTAACTAACTATTACATAAACCTTTCTTCACTCTTGCTGACCTTCTGAACTAACCCGTACCTGCAAACCTGGGGGTTAAGGGAGAGGGGTGAGCTACTAAAGCCCAGTGAGCAGAATAATAAAACATTTAATTAAATTTTCATGCTTCATGAAATGCATCACATCACAAACAATTCACCTTAAGGATGAACTTGTCACCAATAGCCCTCAACATAATCTATAGTGCCAGAACGTAGAATGGGTCCTAGTCTTTCTCTTAACATGCATAACATAACATTCCAAGATGCCAGGGACGTAGAATGGGTCTTCCTGGACTTTCTCTTACATGGTGCCAGGGACGTAGAATGGGTCTTCCTGGACTTTCATACCGTATCATCATATCGTACCATGCCATAACATACGAGGGCTAATGGATCATTCAGTGTTCATCCACATCAACATATAATATGCAATGCAACATATTCGTGAAAGTCTAATGCAAGCAACCTAATATATCTCATGGCATTCATGATGCATGGACGTGTTCAAGATTTATTTATTTATTTTAAAACTTAAGGTTTCACTCCACTCACCTCTAGCTGGAGCTCAAACGACTCTAAAGCAGCTACCTTACTGCTGGGGTCCTCGGTTTCTCGGGTCCGAACCTACACAGGTGGACTCTAATGAGGTACCAAACAAACATAAACATGACTCTAAAAGACTCTTCAAAAACCCCTTAAAACACCTTGAAACAATCATGAAAATCATGCAAGGGAAGGCTGGACAGGGCACTTTCGGCGGCAGGTTCAGCGGCCGAAAGTCCCTCCAGAGCCGAAACTCAGCCACTTTCGGCGGCACCTTCGGCGGCCGAAAGTGAGCTCCAGAGACGAAACTCATGCATGTTCGGCGGCACCTTCGGTGGCCGAAACTCCCTTCCAGAGCCGAAAGTCCACTTTCGGGGGCAGGGTTCGGCTGCCTAAGGCAAACCTCCTCAGGTAGGTTCGGCGGCCGAAAGTCCCTTCGGCTGCCGAACCTGGTTTCTCCCAGAATGGCAGAAACTTGGTTCAACATGCATAAACACCTCCCAACTCATACAAACATGCATTTTCCTATTCTACAACATGCATTCTCAAGCATACAAGCTCCTAGGGGCTTCAAGCTAGCTTAAACCCCATCTACAACACATCAAACATGCCACATTGCTCAAGAACACACATTAAACCCAAAAACTCACATAAATCTATACATGCCTTTCTACCCCAAGAAACTTCATAAAACTTACTTAAAACATGCAAGGAAGGCTGGATTGAAGCTTACCTCTTGGAGATCGAGAGGAAAGGCGATCCTAGCTTGAAGATGGGGAGATCTCGCTCCTTGGGTCTCCAAGCTTCAAAACTTGTTCCTTTGCTCAAAACTCTTCAAAACCAAAATAGAACTTGTTAAAACTTGAAAGATTTGAGAAAACATCAAAAATCGACTAGGGGAGAGCATGAACTCACCGTTGGCCGAAATAGGGGAGAAAACCTCGCCTGTTTCGGTCACGGGGTCTCTTATAGGGGCTGGCCCTACCACCTTTCGGCGGCCTAACGTGCCCCCACATCACATGCATGTTCGGCAGCCGAACATGAGGTTCGGCGGCCGAACCTTGGCTCATTCAAACAAGGCTTTCGGGGGCCAAAAGCGCTCCCCAAAACCTCCCTATGTTCGGCGGCCGAACTTGACTTTCGGCGGCCGAACCTGGCAAATGCCTCCTTGGTCTTTTCATTCAAAACTCAATTTCATTCTTACTTAAAAACATAAAATACATTAAAAACATTTCATAAAACATGATATTACCCATCTAGAGGTTTCCGACATCCGAGGTTCCACCAGACGGTAGGAATTCCGATACCGGAGTCTAGCCGGGTATTACACCCAAACTCTCCAAGCTTCAAACTTTGGGTTTTTACTCAAATCTTCAAAACAAACATAAAACTCATCAAAACTTTGAAGGATTTGGAGAAAAACATGTAAATCTCCCAAGGAGGATCATAGCCTCACCTCTGGTGGCGAAAATGGAAGAAACCTATCCAAATCACCGACCTTTGACCTTTTTATAGGTGGCTGGCCAGACCACCTTCGGCGGCCAAACGTGAAGCCGAATGCCATGCATGTTCGGCGGCCGAAACTCACCTTCGGCAGCCAAGCCTGGCAAATCTTCCTTGGTTCTTTTCTTTCAAAAACTCATTTTCCTTTATTCTTTAAAACATCAAAACCATCTTGAAACACTTAGAAAACATACCTATTACCCTTCTAGAGGGTTCTGACACCCGAGATTCCATCGGACTACGGGAATTCCGATGCCGGACTCTAGCCGGGTATTACATTCTCCCCCCCTTAAGAACATTCGTCCCCGAATGTTCCTCAAACAACTAAACACATAAAAAAAAAAGAAGAAGAAACTCACCTTAAAACAGATATGGGTATTGCTGAAGCATGGATTCCCGCATCTCCCAGGTGCACTCTTCTAGGTTATGGTGGTTCCACAGGACTTTCACCATCGGAATCTCCTTGTTTCTCAGCTTTCTGATCTGCGTGTCCAAGATCCGCACTGGTTGCTCTATATAGGTGAGATCTCTAAGGATCTCCACATCAGGCTCACTAAGAACCTTACTCGGATCAGACACAAACCTCCGCAACATAGAAACATGGAAAACCGGGTGAATCCTCTCCATAGATGCAGGTAAATCCAGCTTATACGATACCTTCCCGATCTTCTGCAAGATCTCAAAAGGTCCAATGTATCGTGGAGCTAGTTTACCCTTCTTCCCAAACCAAACCACCCCTTTCATTGGAGACACCTTCAACAATACCATATCCCCCTCCTGAAACTCTAGCTGCTTCCTGCGAACGTCTGCATAGCTCTTCTGTCTGCTAACTGCAGTTCTGATTCTCTCTCTGATCATGGGCACTGCTCTGCTGGTTATCTCTACTAGCTCAGGCCCTGCAAGAGCCTTCTCTCCTACTTCCTCCCAGCAAACAGGTGATTTGCACTTCCTCCCATACAGAGCTTCATAAGGAGCCATCCCAATGCTGGCATGATAGCTATTATTATAGGCAAACTCCACCAGGGGTAGATGCTGCCTCCAAGATCCACCAAAATCCAGCACGTACATTATGAGCATATCCTCTATGGTCTGGATGGTCCTCTCTGACTATCCATCAGTCTGGGGATGGAATGCAGTGCTGAAATCCAACCTTGTGCCCATCGCACTTTGCAGACTCCGCCAAAACTTGGAGGTGAACTGAGATCCTCTATCTGATACAATAGACACTGGAACCCTATACAGGTAATGTCTCCACATCTTGAGTGCAAAGATAACTGCTACCATCTCCAGGTCGTGTGTAGGGTAATTCAACTCATGCTTCTTTAACTGTCTAGAAGCATAAGCTATCACCCTATCATTCTGCATCAGAACACAACCCAGTCCCACACGGGACGCGTCACAGAACACTGTGAAGTCCTCACCACTGACTGGCAGAACTAACACTGGTGCTGTCGTCAATCTTCTCTTAAGCTCTTCAAAGCTCTCTTCACACTGGTCTGACCACACAAACTGCTGATTCTTCTGGGTCAGCTTGGTCATAGGAGCTGCTATCTTTGAGAAATCTTGTACAAATCTCCTGTAGTAGCCGGCCAAACCCAAGAAACTCTTAATCTCTGTCACTGTGGTGGGTCTGGGCCAGTTAGCTACCGCCTCTATCTTCTTAGGGTCTACCTCAATACCGTATGCTGAAACAACATGCCCCAAGAAAGAAATGCTCCTCAACCAAAACTCACACTTGGAGAACTTAGCATATAAACCATGCTCTCTCAAGGTCTGCAGAACTGTCCTCAGATGATGGGCATGCTCCTCTGCATCCCTGGAATACACTAGAATATCATCTATGAAGACAATAACGAAGTGATCCAGGTACTCACTGAAAACTCTATTCATAAGGTCCATAAATGCTGCAGGGGCATTAGTCAACCCGAACGGCATTACCAGGAACTCAAAATACCCATATCTGGTCCTGAATGCTGTCTTTGGAACATCCTCCTCTCTGACTCTCAGCTGATGGTATCCAGATCTCAGATCTATTTTAGAAAAACAACCTGCTCTAGCTAGCTGGTCGAATAGATCGTCGATTCTCGGCAGGGGATACTTATTCTTGGTAGTGACCTTGTTCAACTGTCTGTAGTCGATACAAAGTCTGAGGGATCCATCCTTCTTTCTGACAAAAAGCACTGGAGCACTCTAAGGTGAGGTACTAGGGCGGATGAAACCCTTGTCAACCAACTCTTGCAACTGTTCTTTCAGCTCCTTTAACTCAGCTGGTGCCATCCTGTAGGGAGGAATAGAGATCGGTCTCATACCAGGCAGCAACTCAATTTCAAACTCTATCTCCCTATCAGGTGGTAGTCCTGGAAGCTCGTCTGGGAACACATCTGGAAAGTCACAGACTACTGGTACCGAAGCTGGTTTCCTAACCTCTTTATCTAGCTCTCTCACATGAGCCAGAAACCCCTGACAACCCCTCCTAAGCAACCTACGAGCCTGAAGAGCTGATATCAAGCCTCTAGGCGTCCCCCTCCTATCACCTCTGAAGACACACACAGACCCATCCAAATCCCTGAGACTAACTACCTTGTCCCTGCAGTCCAAGGTAGCACCATATGTAGATAGCCAATCCATCCCTAGAATGACATCAAAATCTGTCAAATCTAGAACCACCAGGTCAGCTGGTAGGCATCTACCCTCTATGAACACTGGACTGAACCTGCAGACTGAATCTGCCACTGATGGGTCGCATTTAGGTCCACTGACCCAGAGAGGACACTCTAACCCAGAGACTATCAGACCCAACCTCTCTATGGCTCTCGAAGCAAAAAAGGAATGAGAAGCACCGGGGTCCATCAAAGCATACACATTAGAACACCCAATGATGAGATTACCTGACACCACGGTGTTAGATGTGTTGGCTTCCTCTTGTGTCACTGTGAAGATCCGTGCTGGGGCTACAGGACCTCCACCTCGGGAACCTGCTACTGAAGAAGAGGCTGCCCCTCTCCCTCTTCCTCTGCCACTGTTCTGAGGCATGGCTGGCGCTGCTGGCTGTGCCATACTACCAGAAGTCATCTACTGGGATGGTGCCATCATGGTTGCCTTAGGACATTCCCGTGCAAAATGCCCCTCCTGCCCACAATTAAAGCAGGCTGTAGATCCCAACCGATAAACTCCCCTGTGTGGCTTTCCACATCTCCCATACACTGGATTACTTGCGCCAGAACTCGAGCCACTGCCCATTCCCAGACTAGATTTAACCTTGCTCCAGAACTTATTCTTTTTACCCTTTGCTCTATCCCATTTCTGTTTGCTTGTACCTGCTGACTTCTGAGAAGAAGGATCCAACTTGGTCCCTGAAGACTGTGCTTTAGGCTGTTTAACCGTCCCCTGAATAATAGCACTTGCCTCCATCTTTCTGGCTGCATCCACTATAGAGTGGAAACTCTCCTTCTCTGCTGGCAAAATCAAGAAAGAATACCTGGGATGAAGCCTCATGGTATATCTCCTTGCCTTCTTTTGGTCAGTATCATAGGCCTGACCCACATACTGTAACAGATCCAGGAACTTGTCCGTGTATTCATCAACACTCATTTCCTCGGTCTGTCTTAACTGCTCAAACTCTACAACTTTCATCTCTCTGGAACTGTCAGGAAAAGCCCACCCAGCAAATTCATTAGCGAACTCTCCCCAAGACATACTGTCAATTCTGGGATCCACATAGCTCTTATACCACTCTCTGGCCTTCTTACACTTTAATGTGAATCTTGCCATCTCAATGGCTCTGCTATCATCAGCCCCCAGCTCATCAGTTATCATTTTCACTGACCTGAGGTACTCAAAAGGATCATCTGCCGTATTATACTTGGGAGCATCCAACTTCAGATACTCTGTCATCTTCACCTTTCTTCCCCCAGACGAGCTAGGCTGAGGTACTTGAACAATTGGTGTTTCTGGTTCTGGTGGTGGAGGAGGTACTGCACTACTTGATTCTGGGTGTGCTGCACTTGGATGGAAAGGTGTAGGGGGATGCATAGGATACTGTGGATATGGTGGATAGAAGGGAGGATAAGGCATGTATGGCATGTAGGTAGGATATGGGGTAAAACTGGAGTAATCCGACGTACCTCCCATCGGATACCCCGAGCCCTATGGAAAGGGTGGATACTGGGGTGGATAACCATACCCCGAGGCCTGAGCGCCTCCCTGGGACTCACCCATTCCTTCTTCTTCAGACCTGCCCACACCCATGCTTTCATCTCTTCCTGAATCCACCTCCATAGCTTCCCTCACCTCATCAGACCTTCCTCCTCTATCTGTTCCTCTTCTGCTATCGTCAGAGGACCTTCTAGGGTCCCTTGACGCACCTTCTCTGCTTATTCTGCTAGGCCTTGTACCCGGCAAAGCAGGGGGACCGACACTTGTGCCCTCGTCCTCAGATGGAACTCTAGTCAATCTCGTTGATCAACGAGTACCCCGCATCTTACTTCTGAGAAAACAGCACATAGCATAGCACATTAGCAACATATATGCCATGTGGAAACACATGAACCCTCAAGCATATATCACATATCATTAATGCACATGCATGTATCATGGCATTTCACATCATCATATAGACAGGACTCAACATCCTATCCTAGTGGACATGTTTCCTATTGTGCTTGACCAACTATAACCTCTATGAGCCCGACTCTCTCTCTATAGGTCCGACCATAAGAACCTAGGGCTCTGATACCAATCTGTAACGCCCCGGAAATCCGGACCGCTACCGGCGCTAGGATCCAGATCGGCTTAAGGCCGCCGGGACCCGTAGCAAGTCTCCTATACACTCTGCATACCTATAAAATCCCATACATGATTAAACATTACTGTAAAAATTTTGTTTTGTTCCATGGCTCAACCTGTGCATGCACTATCTCTGTACCCTGTGCATAGACCCCCTGACCAGAGCACTCATCAAAGCTCTAGTTGGGTCTACACAATACCTGTTAAGCCTCGTTTTTCAAACTCATAACCATGCATATCATGTAAACAAAAAGGGATTTACATACAACTGGGTCAAGCACAATTCTATACATCATTCTTACTATTATAATACATCTCCTTTACAATATTTACATGTCCACACTAGGCTATTACATACTGTTTCTGTACTCTTCTGACATCCCCTGACTCTGTACCTGCAAAACTGGGGTTAAGGGAGTGGGATGAGCTACTATAGCCCAGTGAGCAGAACCAATAAAAACATATTATAAAACATACTCTCATGAAATGCATCACATCACAGACAAGCCACATAATTTCAGGTGAACATGTCACCATTAGTCCCAGCATACCTTACTGTTACCAGGGCGTAGTCAAAGGCTCCTGGATTTTCCTATATACCATCACATAACATAACTTACCATATGACAGGGCGTAGTCAAAGGCTCCTGGACTTCCATATACCTGTCAGGGCGTAGTCAAAGGCTCCTGGACTTCCTCAGGGACTAATGGATCATTCATCATTCACCCGCATCAACAACAAAAGAATGCAATGCAACATATTCGTGAACTAGTGCAATCAACCTATTGCATTGTGATGGTGCATGAAACATGCTAAAAACATTTGATTTCTCAATTAACAAGATTAAGTTTAGTTCCACTCACCTCAGGCTGACTCTGTACTAACTCAAAAGCAGTGGTCATTGCTGGTCTCTTTGGTTCCTCTGGTCTGTTCCTGCACAGATGGACTCAAATGAGGGACCAAACAAGCTCAAGAACATCTCTATAAAACTCCCCAAAACCCCCC
The DNA here is from genome assembly GCF_001659605.2 of Manihot esculenta. Classification (NCBI taxonomy): domain Eukaryota; kingdom Viridiplantae; phylum Streptophyta; class Magnoliopsida; order Malpighiales; family Euphorbiaceae; genus Manihot; species Manihot esculenta. The sequence continues at coordinate 20,299,430 of NC_035162.2, read as the reverse complement.
CCAAAACATCCTAAAACACAGAGACATCATCATAACCAGTCTTTCACAAGATTTGTACAGAGGTTGTTTATGTTTGGCATGTACATTAGTAGTCTATCAAGAGTCTGTAAAAGAATTACATTGAAAATAGTACAAATATATACAAATGTGTCTACTATTTTAAGTTATTATGTTCTATCTATGAATTTGATAATGTGAAATGAGCAAACATTGAGTTTTTATGACTATTGTCCATAGGGTTAATTGCTAATAAATAGGGGAGACTCTTGCAGTTTCTCCATTTAAAATTGTTGTGAATCAATATGCGTTTAAACAAACTAAAGAACAAGTTATAATGGCACTCCAGAGACGAAAGTCCCCTACCTTCGGCGGCACTTTCGGAGGCCGAACCTCCCCTCCAGAGCCGAAAGTCTAAACTTTCGGGGGCAAGGTTTGGCGGCCGAACCTTCCTTCGGCGGCCGAAGCTGGGTTCTCCAGTTGGGCAGAACCTTGCTCAACACATGCACAACTCCCCCAAAACTCACTCAAACTTGCATCAAGCAACACCACATCAGCATATACTCAAATATATGCCTAAAGGGGTCCAAAACTAACTTAAAACCCCAAACAAAACATCACAACACATCACTTATCATGCATATACACAAAACCCTCCAAAAACACACTTTAACCTAAACATGCATATCTACCCATACAACTCCCATAAAACCTTTAAAAATCATTAAAGAAGCTAAGGATCAACTCTTACCTCCTAAAGAACTTGAGGATAGGTGATCCTAACATGGAGATATGGAGAAATCCACTCTCAAACTCTTCAAGCTTCAAACTTTGGGTTTTTACTCAAATCTTCAAAACAAACATAAAACTCATCAAAACTTTGAAGGATTTGGAGAAAAACATATAAATCTCCCAAGGAGGATCATAGCCTCACCTCTGGTGGCGAAAATGGAAGAAACCTATCCAAATCACCGACCTTTGACCTTTTTATAGGTGGCTGGCCAGACCACCTTCGGCGGCCAAACGTGAAGCTGAATGCCATACATGTTCGGCGGCCGAAACTCACCTTCGGCGGCCGAACCTGGCAAATCTTCCTTGGTTCTTTTCTTTCAAAAACTCATTTTCCTTTATTCTTTAAAACATCAAAACCATCTTAAAACACTTAGAAAACATACCTATTACCCTTCTAGAGGGTTCCGACACCCGAGATTCCATCGGACTACGGGAATTCCGATGCCGGACTCTAGCCGGGTATTACAATGAGAACTCAAACATTTTTAGCATATTTCATGCATCATGTATGCCATATTTATAGTATTGCATTAGTGATCGTGAAGATGTTGCATTAATCAGTGCATGTACGGATCAGACATAGTTTTGGATTCATTAGCCCTCTGAGTAAAGACCTGAGGAGCCCTGAGAGGGCCGGGCATATACGGTACCTTAGGGTGCTGAGTAAAGACCTGAGGAGCTCCTTCGCGGGCCGGGCATAGCTGAGGGAATTTTGAATCTGTCTGTCTGAGATGATGTGATTTACTTGTTGGTGATGCATTCCATGAGATCATATTTTATTAACGTGTTTTATATGTTCTACTCACTAGGCTAGTATAGCTCACCCCTCTCCCCTAACCCCAGTTTTACAGGTTCAGAGTCCAGAGGGAGGTCTGCAGGGTACAGGAAGAGTATAAAGTTTTGTAATAGCATAGCATGGACATGTAACTGTAAAGAGATAGTTTATGTTGTACAGTGTATAGAATGGTGCTTGACCTATATGAGTTGTAGTCCCTTTTTATAAATACATGGTCTGTTTATGTAAATGTTTTATTTGATATGTTTGAAAACCAGGCTTAACATTATGATGAGTTGACCCGCCTAGAGCAAAGATGAGAGCTATAGTAGGGGTTTTATAGTAGAGAAATAGAGTATGCACAGGTTGAGCCTTGGAACAGAGAAAAGTTTTAATTTTTACAGAAATGTATGATCATGTATGGGATCTCACAGGTACACAGACAGTATAGCAGGCTTACTACGGGTCCCGGTGACCGTAAGTCGATCTGGATCCTAGTGCCGGTAGCAGTTCGGTTTTCGGGCTGTTACACATATGCTAGCATGAAATGCATCACATCACAAGTAATCACATTCGGACAGACGGATCCAAAATTCCCTTGCTCTGTGCCTGGCTCTCAAAGGAGCTCCTCAGGCTACTGTTACACACAACATATACATAAACTCTGTGTCTGGCCCTCACGGGGCTCTTCAGGACTTCTGTTAACTCTATCTCAAGGGCTAGTGGATAATACTCTATGTCCGTCCACAATCTCATGAAATAATGCAATGCGTCATATTCGTGTTTCTAATGCAATACATCCTAATATATTCATGGCATATATGATGCATGTTTCATGCTAAAACTTTCATTTCATTTAAAACATAAGGTAGATCCACTCACCTCTAGCTCTGCTGAACACCTCAGAACACAACTAACTCTGGGGGCCTCCTTGGTTCCTTAGGTCCGCACCTACACAGGTGGACTCAATTGAGGTCCTAAACATACTCTAACATAGACATAAACATTTCTCCAAAAACCTCCTAAAACATCATAAACATGCATGGAAAAACGGGCAAAGGAAAGCTGAACAGGGCACTTTCGGCGGCAGGTTCGGCGGCAGAAGGACCCCTCCAGAGACGAAAGTCCCCATCTTTCGACGGCATGTTCGGCAGCCGAAACTCTCTGCCAGAGCCGAAAGTCCTAGCTTTTGGGCGCGAGTTTAGGCAGCCGAAACAACCTCCTCAAGGGGTTCGGCTGTAACGACCCGAAAATCGGACCGCTACCGGCGCTAGGATCCGGGTCGACTTAAGGCCGCCGGGACCCGTAGCAAGCCTGACATAAAACCTGTAAACCTGTATAATCCCATACATGATCAACAACATGCATAAAAATTAAAACTTTTCTTTCCATAAACATCAACCAAACTCAACCTGTGCATAACATTAACATAACTTTGATCCCTCTGTGGGATCTCGTCAGTGTCCCCAATGGGTGACAAAACATATGCTGAGTTGGTTTACATAAGTGACATAAAATAACCAAGATCATGTATAAAAAGGGATACAACATTCTATGGTCAAGCACACACTAACATCCATAAACCTCATTACATAACTATACTGTACTTAAGACATTACATTACAGTCCGATCATGTCCGTTGCTAGCTATTACATAAACATGACTTCTTTACTCTATCCGGACTCCCGCTCTACACTGTACCTGCAAGCCTGGGGGTAAAGGGAGAGGGGTGAGCTAAAAGCCCAGTGAGTAGAGCTAGTAAAACACATTAACACTATGCTCAAATGGAATGCATCATAACACAAACAATTCACATAAGGGTTGGGTGAACTTGTCACCAATTAGTCCAAGCTAACATAGTGCCAGGCCGTAGCATGGGGTCCTGGTCTTCCTGTCATACATACATTACTTACCATTATTCCAGGGCCTCCTCTGGGCTCCTGGTCTTCGAGTCCACAATCGTGCCAGGCCGTAGAATGGGGTCCTGGTCTTTCATTTCCGTGCCAGGCCGTAGAATGGGGTCCTGGTCTTCCTGTCATGGACTAATTGGGTCATCCAACATTCACCCACATCAACAACAATCGATGCAATGCAACATATTCGTGGATACTAATGCAATCATCCTATTGCATAATCATGATGCATGAAACATGATAAAACATTTAATTTAAAAGATTAAGTTTAGTTCCACTCACCTCTGGCTGACTCTGACAACACCGAAGCAGTTGGACTCACTGCTGGGGTCCTCGGTTCTTCGGGTCCGAACCTACACGGGTGGACTCAAATGAGGGACCAAATACACCTGAACATAACTATAAACTACTCCCCAAAAACCCCCTAAAACATCATGAAATAATCACATAGAGATATGCATGAAATGGCTGAACAGGGCACTTTCGGCGGCAGGTTCGGCGGCCGAAAGTCCTGGACAGATCCGAAAGTCAGACACTTTCGGCGGCACCTTCGGCGGCCGAAAGTCCCAGACAGAGACGAAAGTCTCTTTTCGGGGGCAACTTCGGCAGCCGAATGCTGCCTCCACAAAGGGGGTTCGGCGGCCGAAACTCCCTTCGGCGGCCGAACCTGGTTTCTGCCAGAAGGGCAGAAACTTGGTTCAAACGAACCTCTTGCCTCCCAAAACCTCCAATCATGCATAATCTCGTTCTACAACATGCATACCACACATACATTACACCTAGGGGTCTCAAGCTATCATATACCCCAACTACAACACTTCAAACACACCAAAACAACATACATTGCTCAAATCATAAAAATAGCCCATAAACTCAACATATAACCTAACATGCATTTCTACCCATAGATCTTGCATAAAACTTATTTAAAACACATAAGGAGCTTAGGATCGGCTCTTACCTCTTGAAGATCGAGAGGGAGACGACCTAAACTTGGAGATCCACGAAAATGAGCTCCTGAGTTCCCAAAGCTCCAAAACTTGTTTCAAAAGCTTAAATCTTCCAAACCAAGTGAAAACAAGTGAAAATCTTGAAAGATTTAGAGGAAGAACATCAAAAAATGGGTGAGGGACGGCGGAAAGCTCACCTTGGCCGAAAATGGGGAAAAGCTCGCCCGTTTTCGGCTAAGGGACCCTTTTATAGTGGCTGGCCAGACCACGTTCGGGGGCCGAATGTGCCTCCGCATCCATGCAATGTTCGGCGGCCGAACTTGACTTTCGGCGGCCGAACCTAGACTTCCCTCACTCATGCTTTCAGGGGCCTAACGTGCCTCCAAAACGCATGCATGTTCGGCGGCCGAACTTGACTTTCGGCGGCCGAACCTGGGTTTTCCTCCAAGGACTTTTTCATGCAAAAACTCATTCAATTTCATACTCAAAACCATTAAAACATGAAAACGTTTCATAAAAACATGATTCTACCCTTCTAGAGGTCCCCGACATCCGAGATTCCACCGGACGGTAGGAATTCCGATACCGGAGTCTAGCCGGGTATTACATTCTCCCCCCCTTAAGAACATTCGTCCCCGAATGTTCCTCACTAGCACATGCAAGGCATACAACATATCATACACATAAAACACAATGAGACTAACCTTAAAAGAGATGAGGATATTGCCGGAGCATAGACTCCCGTGTCTCCCAAGTGCACTCTTCCATATTGTGGTGGTTCCATAGGACTTTTACCATCGGGATTTCCTTGTTTCTTAGCTTTCTGATCTGAGTGTCTATGATCCGCACTGGCTGCTCAACATAGGTGAGATCCTCTTGGATCTCCACATCAGGCTCACTAAGAAACTTGCCCGGATCTGACACAAACTTTCTCAACATAGAAACATGGAAAACCGGATGGATTCTCTCCATTGAAGCAGGTAAATCCAGCTTGTACGATACATTCCCAATCTTTTGCAAGACTTCAAAGGGTCCGATGTACCGCGGAGCCAGCTTACCCTTTTTCCCGAACCGAACCACTCCTTTCATTGGAGACACCTTGAGCAATACCAGATCCCCCTCCTGAAACTCTACTAGTCTTCTGCGGATGTCTGCATAACTCTTCTGTATGCTTGCAGCTGTCTTGATTCTTTCTCTGATCATGGGCACCACCCTGCTGGTGATCTCTACTAGCTCGGGTCCTGCTAAGGACCTCTCTCCTACCTCTTCCCAGCAAACAGGTGATCTGCACTTCCTCCCATATAAAGTTTCATATGGAGCCATCCCGATGCTAGCATGATGACTGTTATTGTAGGCAAACTCCACCAAAGGTAGATGCTGCCTCCAAGAACCGCCAAAGTCCAGCACACACATTCTGAGCATATCTTCTATGGTCTGGATGGTCCTTTCTGACTGTCCGTCCGTCTGTGGATGGAAGGTAGTACTGAAATCCAACCTGGTACCCATGGCATCCTGCAGACTCCGCCAAAACCTGGAGGTGAACTGGGGCCCTCTATCTGACACTATTGAAACAGGAACCCCATGCAGTCTGACTATCTCATCAACGTACACCTGCGCCAACTTGTCCACAGAATAGCCACTCCTGACAGGGATGAAGTGAGCAGATTTGGTGAGTCTGTCCACAATCACCCATATGGAGTCCAATCTGTTGGACGTCGCCGGTAACCCCACTACGAAGTCCATAGCTATATTCTCCCATTTCCACTCTGGAATAGGTAGCGGGTTAAGCATTCCAGCCGGCTTCTGATGTTCCAGCTTCACCCTCTGACATACTTCGCAGGCTGACACAAACTGTGCCACTTCTCTCTTCATAGCTGGCCACCAGTAAACCTTCTTCAGATCTTGATACATCTTGGTGGCTCCGGGGTGAACGCTGTATCTCGCATTATGAGCCTCTCTCATAATGTCTCCTTTTAGCCCTATGTCATCTGGTACACATAAACGACTCCCATAGCGGAGGATCCCCTTGTTGTCGAATCTGAACTCACTGTCTTTGCCTGACTGAACAGTCCTGGCAATCTTCACCAACTCTGGGTCCTCATGCTGTTTCTGAGCCACCTGCTCCAGAAACACGGGCGTCACTTTCATCTGAGCAACCAAGGCACCTGTACCAGATAACTCCAACTGTAGACCTTCATCAATGAGCTTGTAAAACTCCTTCACCACTGGTCTCCTCTCTGCCGTGATGTGGGATAGACTGCCTAGTGACTTCCGGCTTAGGGCGTCTGCCACGACATTCGCCTTACCCGGATGATACTGAATCTTGCAATCATAGTCACTCAGCAACTCTACCCATCTCCTCTGTCTCAAATTTAAGTCTCTTTGACTCAGGATGTATTGCAAGCTTTTATGATCTGTGAAGATCTCACATTTTACCCCATAGAGGTAGTGCCTCCACATCTTGAGTGCAAAGATTACTGCTGCCATCTCAAGGTCATGTGTGGGGTAATTCAACTCATGCTTCTTTAGCTGCCTAGAAGCATAAGCAATCACCCTTTCGTTCTGCATAAGCACACAACCCAGTCCCACACGGGACGCATCACAAAAGACTGTAAAGTCCTCACCACTAGATGGCAGAGCTAAAACTGGTGCTGAAGTCAACCTCTTCTTAAGCTCTTCAAAACTCTCCTCGCACTGGTCGGTCCACAGAAACTTCTGATTCTTCCTGGTTAGTCTGGTCAGAGGAGCTGCTATCTTTGAGAAGTCCTGAACGAACCTCCTGTAGTAACCTGCCAAACCCAAGAAACTCCTGATCTCTGTCACTGAAGTGGGTCTAGGCCAGTTAGCCACAGTTTCTGTCTTCTTGGGGTCTGCCTCTATCCCATTCTCTGACACTACATGCCCCAAGAACGAAATGCTCCTTAGCCAGAACTCACATTTGGAGAACTTGGCATACAAGCCATGTTCCCTCAAGGTCTGTAGAACCAACCTCAGATGATGGGCATGCTCCTCTGCATTCCTGGAATACACCAAGATATCATCTATGAAGACAATAACGAAGTGATCCAGGTACTGGCTAAACACTCTGTTCATGAGGTCCATGAATGCTGCAGGGGCGTTAGTTAACCCGAACGGCATCACAAGGAACTCATAATGCCCATATCTGGTCCTGAAAGCTGTCTTCGGCACATCTTCTTCTCTTATCCTTAGCTGATGGTACCCCGATCTCAGATCTATTTTGGAGAAACAACCCGCTCCTGCTAGCTGGTCGAATAGATCATCGATCCTTGGCAATGGGTACTTGTTCTTGGTAGTGACTTTGTTCAACTGCCTGTAGTCGATACAAAGTCTAAGGGATCCATCCTTCTTTCTCACAAACAAAACTGGAGCATCCCAGGGTGAGGTACTCGGTCGGATGAAGCCCTTGTCTACCAGCTCCTGTAACTGCTCCTTCAACTCCTTCAATTCTGCTGGCGCCATCCTGTAGGGAGGGATAGAGATCGGTCGGGTTCCAGGCATTAGTTCTATCTCGAACTCTATCTCCCTAGCAGGTGGTAAACCTGGCAGCTCGTCTGGGAACACATCTAAGAACTCTCTAACCACTGGCACCGAGGCAGGCTCTCTAACCTGACTGCTAAGCTCTCTCACATGAGCCAAATACCCCTGACATCCCTTCCTAAGCAACCTACGAGCCTGAAGAGCTGAGATCATACCTCTAGGTGTACCCCTCCTGTCTCCTCTGAAGACAACCTCTGATCCACCCTGACCTCTGAACCTGACTACCTTGTCCCTGCAGTCCAAGGTAGCACCATGGGTAGATAGCCAGTCCATCCCTAGAATGACGTCAAAGTCTGTCAAATCTAGAACCACAAGGTCGGCGGACATGCATCTCCCCTCAACAAAAACTGGACTACACTGACAGACTGACTCTGCCACTGATGGATCACACTTGGGTCCACTGACCCAGAGAGGACACTCTAACCCAGAGATCATCAATCCCAACCTCTCTACGGCCCTCGGAGCAATAAAAGAATGAGATGCACCAGGGTCCATCAATGCATATACATCCGAACATCCAATGACGAGATTACCTGCCACCACGGTGTTGGATGCATCTGCCTCCTGCTGAGTCATTGTGAAGATCCGTGCTGGGGCTGATGGACCTTCACCTCTGAAACCCGCTGAAGAAGAGGCTGCTCCTCTCCCTCTGCCTCTGCCACTGGCCTGAGTCATGGCTGGAGCTGCTGGCTGCGCTACACTGCCTGAAGCTGTCTGCTGGGACTGAGCCATCGGGACTGCTCTTGGACAATCTCGAGCCATATGCCCCTCCTGACCACATCTGAAACAGGCGTTCGTCCCAAACCGACATACTCCCCTGTGTGGCTTACCACACCTCGCACAAACTACATTATCCGCACCAGAGCTTGAGCCACTCCCAAATCCCAGACTGGACTTGACTTTACTCCAGAACTTATTCTTCTTACCCTTGGGTTTACCCCATCTCTTGCTGCCTGAAGTTTCTGCACTCAAGGTAGAGGGATCTAACTTTCCCCCACCAGGAGTTTTAGAACCAGAAGCTTGTGCCACTGTCTGCTTAACTGTTCCCTGAATGATGGCACTAGCCTCCATTCTCCTAGCCATGTCTACTATGGCGTGAAAACTCTCTCTATCTGCTGACTGTACCAAGGAGGAATACCTGGGATGGAGCTTCATGATATACCTCCTCGACTTCTTCTGGTCTGTGCTAAGGTCTTGCCCTGCAAATGGCAGCAACTCCATAAACCTATCAGTATATTCGTCTACACTCATGTCATCAGTCTGCCTCAACTGCTCGAATTCTATCATCTTCAATTCCCTTGAACTATCAGGGAAAGCCCATCCTGCAAACTCGTTTGCAAACTCTTCCCAAGTCATGCTGTCCACTCTCGGGTTCACATAATTCTTGAACCACTCCCGTGCCTTCTTGCACTTTAGTGTGAACCCAGCCATTTGAATGGCCCTACTGTCATCAGCCCCTATCTCATCTGTAATTGCCTTGACTCGCTCCAAGTACACGAACGGATCATTACCGGTTTCAAACTGGGGAGCACCCAGCTTCATATAGTCTGTCATCTTAACCTTGCTCCCACTGGCTGAGCTAGGTCTAGGTGGTTGAGCAACTGGGGCTGCTGGTTCTGCAGGTGGTGGAGGTGGTGCAACATTTTCTGAGGTAGGGTTTGCTGGATTTGGATAGTAGGGTGGAGGTGGATACATTGGGTACTGAGAGTATGGTGTGTATGGCATCTGTGTGGGATAAGGGGTGAAACTAGGGAAATCCGATGTACCTCCCATCGAATACCCGGGATGTTGTGAGAAATGTGGGTAGTGAGGTGGCTGTACAAATCCCGAGGCCTGAGTGCCTCCTTGGGACTCTCCCATTCCTTCTTCTGACATACTGACTCCCAAACTGCCATCCCTCCTCTGTTCTACGTCCATATCATCCCCCATATCCTGTGACGCTCCTCCCTGAACTGTTCCTCTGACTGACCTGCTTCTACCCAGATCCAGAGACCTTCTAGGGTCTCTTACTGCTCTGTCCCTGTTGGACCTGCTTGACATTGCCCTAGGCAATGTAGGAGGACGGGCGCTCATGCCCTCATCCTCAGGTGGTACTCCAGTCAATCTTGCTGATCGACGAGTTCCTCTCATCCTGTTTTCTGAAAAACAGTACGCATCACAAGCAACATTAGCATCATATGGTTCATGTGGGCACACATGAACCCTCATCACATACATCACATATCATAGCATATCATTAATGCACATGCATAAAGTCATGGCATTTCACATCATCATGCAAGACAGGACTCCACATCCTATCCTAGTGGACATGATCTTTTCCTATTGTGCTTGACCTTCTATAACCTCTATGAGCCCGACACTCTAGGTCCGACCATATAAACCTAGGGCTCTGATACCATTCTGTAACGACCCGAAAATCGGACCGCTACCGACGCTAGGATCCGGGTCGACTTAAGGCCGCCGGGACCCGTAGCAAGCCTAACATAAAACCTGTAAACCTGTATAATCCCATACATGATCAACAACATGCATAAAAATTAAAACTTTTCTTTCCATAAACATCAACCAAACTCAACCTGTGCATAACATTAACATAACTTTGATCCCTCTGTGGGATCTCGTTAGTGTCTCCAATGGGTGACAAAACATATGCTGAGTTGGTTTACATAAGTGACATAAAATAACCAAGATCATGTATAAAAAGGGATACAACATTCTATGGTCAAGCACACACTAACATCCATAAACCTCATTACATAACTATACTGTACTTAAGACATTACATTACAGTCCGATCATGTCCGTTGCTAGCTATTACATAAACATGACTTCTTTACTCTATCCGGACTCCCGCTCTACACTGTACCTGCAAGCCTGGGGGTAAAGGGAGAGGGGTGAGCTAAAAGCCCAGTGAGTAGAGCTAGTAAAACACATTAACACTATGCTCAAATGGAATGCATCATAACACAAACAATTCACATAAGGGTTGGGTGAACTTGTCACCAATTAGTCCAAGCTAACATAGTGCCAGGCCGTAGCATGGGGTCCTGGTCTTCCTGTCATACATACATTACTTACCATTATTCCAGGGCCTCCTCTGGGCTCCTGGTCTTCGAGTCCACAATCGTGCCAGGCCGTAGAATGGGGTCCTGGTCTTTCATTTCCGTGCCAGGCCGTAGAATGGGGTCCTGGTCTTCCTGTCATAGACTAATTGGGTCATCCAACATTCACCCACATCAACAACAATCGATGCAATGCAACATATTCGTGGATACTAATGCAATCATCCTATTGCATAATCATGATGCATGAAACATGATAAAACATTTAATTTAAAAGATTAAGTTTAGTTCCACTCACCTCTGGCTGACTCTGACAACACCGAAGCAGTTGGACTCACTGCTGGGGTCCTCGGTTCCTCGGGTCCGAACCTACACGGGTGGACTCAAATGAGGGACCAAATACACCTGAACATAACTATAAACTACTCCCCAAAAACCCCCCTAAAACATCATGAAATAATCACATAGAGATATGCATGAAATGGCTGAACAGGGCACTTTCGGCGGCAGGTTCGGCGGCCGAAAGTCCTGGACAGATCCGAAAGTCAGACACTTTCGGCGGCACCTTCGGCGGCCGAAAGTCCCAGACAGAGACGAAAGTCTCTTTTCGGGGGCAACTTCGGCAGCCGAATGCTGCCTCCACAAAGGGGGTTCGGCGGCCGAAACTCCCTTCGGCGGCCGAACCTGGTTTCTGCCAGAAGGGCAGAAACTTGGTTCAAACGAACCTCTTGCCTCCCAAAACCTCCAATCATGCATAATCTCGTTCTACAACATGCATACCACACATACATTACACCTAGGGGTCTCAAGCTATCATATACCCCAACTACAACACTTCAAACACACCAAAACAACATACATTGCTCAAATCATAAAAATAGCCCATAAACTCAACATATAACCTAACATGCATTTCTACCCATAGATCTTGCATAAAACTTATTTAAAACACATAAGGAGCTTAGGATCGGCTCTTACCTCTTGAAGATCGAGAGGGAGACGACCTAAACTTGGAGATCCACGAAAATGAGCTCCTGAGTTCCCAAAGCTCCAAAACTTGTTTCAAAAGCTTAAATCTTCCAAACCAAGTGAAAACAAGTGAAAATTTTGAAAGATTTAGAGGAAGAACATCAAAAAATGGGTGAGGGACGGCGGAAAGCTCACCTTGGCCGAAAATGGTGAAAAGCTCGCCCGTTTTCGGCTAAGGGACCCTTTTATAGTGGCTGGCCAGACCACGTTCGGGGGCCGAATGTGCCTCCGCATCCATGCAATGTTCGGCGGCCGAACTTGACTTGCGGCGGCCGAACCTGGACTTCCCTCACTCATGCTTTCGGGGGCCTAACGTGCCTCCAAAACGCATGCATGTTCGGCGGCCGAACTTGACTTTCGGCGGCCGAACCTGGGTTTTCCTCCAAGGACTTTTTCATGCAAAAACTCATTCAATTTCATACTCAAAACCATTAAAACATGAAAACGTTTCATAAAAACATGATTCTACCCTTCTAGAGGTCCCCGACATCCGAGATTCCACCGGACGGTAGGAATTCCGATACCGGAGTCTAGCCGGGTATTACATCGGCTGTCGAAACTACTTTCGGCGGCCGAACCTGAGTTCTCCAGCAAGGCACTATAGGAGGTTCGTTCAGGACTTCTCTAAAAATTGCTGCTCCTATGACCAGAGTGATCAGTGTGAAGGGAGCTTTGAAGAGTTAAAGCAAAAGTGATGGGTGGGGACTACTCAGTGACTATGATCGTAAAATCCAGTGTTGTCCGGGCCAGGCTAATGTTATGGCTGATGCCCTGAGCCGGAAATCACTTGGCAGTCTATCCCATATCATAGCAGAGGGGAGGCCGGTGGTGAATGAGTTCTTTAGGCTCCTTGAAGAGGGGCTACAGTTAGAGTTATCCGGTACCGATGCTTGAGTGCACAGATAAGAGTTATACCCGTGTTCTGGAGCAAATGGCTCCGAAACAGCATGAGGACCCAGAGTTGTTAAAGTTTACCAGGATTGTTCAGTCAGGCAAGAACAAAAGTTCAGATTTAACAATAAAGGGATCCTCTGCTACGGGACCAGGTTATGCGTACCAGATGGCATTAGTTTGAAAGGAGACATTATGAGGAAAGCTCATAATACTAGATGCAGTATTCATCCTGAAACCGCCAAGATATATCAAGATCTGTTAGAGTGTATTGGTGGCTAGCTATGAAGAGAGAAGTAGCATGGGTTGTGTCGGCCTGCGAGGTATGCCGGAGAGTGAAGCTAGAACATCAAAAGCCGGCTGGAATGCTTAACTCACTACCAATTCCAAAGTGGAAATGGAAGATTATAACTATGGATTTTTGTAGTGGGACTACCGACAGTGTCCAACAGACTAGAATCCATGGGTGAATGTGGACAGACTGATTAAATCTGCTCACTTCATTCATGTCAAAAGTGGTTACTCTATGGACAAGTTAGCACAGGTGTATGTTGAGGAAGCGCAAGTTACCAGTTTGTGAGGAGAAAACGGGAGAGAGGTCCTTAGCCGGGCCTAGGTTAGTAGAGATCACCATCAAAGTCGTGCCCATAATCAGAGAAAGGCTCAGAACTGCAGTGAGTCGGCAGAAGAGCTATGCAGATGTTCGCTGGAAGCATCTAGAGTTTGTTGAGAGGGATCTAATTTTGCTAAAGGTGTCTCCTATGGAGGGGGGTGTTTGTTTGGAAGAAAGGTAAACTAGCCCCACGGTACATCGAACCCTTCCAGATCCTGCTGAAGGTCGGGAATGTATCGTACAAGTTAGATTTACCTACTTCTATGGACAGAATCCATCTGGTCTTCCATGTTTTCATAATAAGTAAGTTTGTGTCAGATCCGGAAAAGGTTCTTAGTGAACCAGACGTAGGGATCCTAGTAGATCTCACCTATGTAAAGTAACCAGTGCGGATCATAGACACTCAGATCAGAGAGGCAAAAACGAGGAAATCTAGATGGTAAAGGTTCTTTGGAACCACCATGTCATGGAAGAATGTATCTGGGAGACACGGGAGTCTATGCTCCAGCACAATCCCCACCTCTTTTAAAGTGAGAGTTTTGTTTTCATTTTGTGTTTTATGATATGTTTTGTTATGCATGTGATAGAGAGGAACATTCGGGGACGAATGTTCTTAAGGGGGGGAGAATGTAATACTCGGCTAGACCCCGGCATTGAAATTCCTACTTTTCGGCGGTATTTTCGTTGGAATCTGGAATGTCGTGAATGTCGGAGCCTTCCTGATGGGTGAAACAGAGGTTTTTCAACATGTTTTTACTTGTTTTTATTGGTTTTTAGAGAAAGGAAATGAGTTTTGAAGTTAAAATGCCAAGGAGGGAGAAAAGAGGTTCGGCCGCCGAAGGTAAAGTTCGGCCGCCGAATGTGGCTGTGTTTTGCTGCCCCCGAAAGCCTGGTTCGGCCGCCGAACTTGGTTGAGTTGCGGGTGCAGGTTTGGCCGCCAGAAATGGTTGACTTGGCCACCTATAAAAGGGCCCCTTGGTCGGCAAGAGGAGTAAGTTTCTTCCTCTTCCCAAACCAAAGTGAGTTCATGTCCTCCTTGGATGATTTCATGTTTTTCCAAGTTTTTTTTAAAGTTTTAGTAAGATTTTAACTTGGTTTTAAAGGGTTTAAGTAAAAAAGCAAAGTTTGGAGGCTTGGAGAGTTTGGATCGTTTTTCCTTGACATCTCCAAGTTTGGACCCTCAATCCTCTCGTTCTTCAAGAGGTAAGCATGGATCCTTACCTTACCTTATGTTTTAAGCAAGTTTTATGGAAGAAAAAGGGGTAGTTTGCATGTGTTTGCATGAGTTTGCATGAGAGGGTTTGTGCACCCTTTATGCTTATGTGATGATATGTTTATGTTTTTGGGGTTTTAAGCTTGTTTGTAGCCCCTATGTGCATGGTTAAGGGTATATGCATGGTTTTGAGAGGTTGGTGGCATGATTAAGGTGCAAGGAAAGGTTTTGGAGGCTGAGTGTGTGTTTTGGACCCGAGTTCTGCCTTGCTGGAGAACTCAGGTTCGGCCGCCGAAAGTAGTTTCGGCCGCCGAATCCCTTGAGGAGGTTGTTTCGGCTGTCTAAACTCGCCCCCGAAAGCTGGAACTTTCGGCTCTGGTAGAGAGTTTCGGCCGCCGAACATGCCGCCGAAAGATGGGGACTTTCGTCTCTGGAGGGGTCCTTCGGCCGCCGAACCTTGCCCCCGAAAGTGCATGACTTTCGTCTCTGGAGGGACTTTCGGCCGCCGAACCTGCCGCCGAAAGTGCCCTGTTCAGCTTTCCTTTGCCTGTTTTTCCATGCATGTTTATGATGTTTTAGGAGGTTTTTGGGGAAATGTTTATGTCTATGTTAGAGTATGTTTGGGACCTCAATTGAGTCTACCTGTGTAGGTGCGGACTTGAGGAACCAAGGAGGCCCCCAGAGTTAGTTGTGTTCTGAGGTGTTCAGCAGAGCTAGAGGTGAGTGGATCTACCTTATGCTTTAAATGAAATGAAAGTTTTAGCATGAAACATGCATCATATATGCCATGAATATATTAGGATGTATTGCATTAGAAACACGAATATGACGCATTGCATTATTTCTTGAGATTATGGACGGTCATAGAGTATTATCCACTAGCCCTTGAGATAGAGTTAACAGAAGTCCTGAAGAGCCCCGTGAGGGCCAGACACAGAGTTTATGTATATGTTGTGTGTAACAGTAGCCTGAGGAGCTCCTTTGAGAGTCGGGCACAGAGCAAGGGAATTTTGGATCCATCCGTCCGAATGTGAATTACTTGTGATGTGATGCATTTCATGCTAGCATATGTATTTAAATGTTTTATATTTCCGCTCACTGGGCTCTAGTAGCTCACCCCTCTCCCTATTCCCCAAGTTTCAGGGCCTCAGAGAGAAGTCACAGAAGGAGAAAAGGGTAAAGTCTAAGAGTATATGTATATAGAGTGGACATGATGTAAAGAGAAAAGATGTAATGAATAGCAAAGTTATGTAAAGAAGTTTTAAGTAAGAATATAGTGTTGTGCTTGACCCTAGTGTATGTTTGATCCCTTTTTATACATGAGTTGTATGTATGAGATGTAATGTTATATATATTGTTTCTTGATGAAACAGACTTGATGACCCAATGTGGTTCTATGTTTTTATGCATAGGTCAAGCTGAGATAATGAGATATAGTCAAAAGTTTTATAGAGATGTATGACCATGTATGGGATTGAACAGGTACACAGAGTACAGAGTAGGCTTGCTATGGGTTCCGGCGGCCTTAAGCCGACCCGAATCCTAGAGCCGGTAGCGGTCCGGTTTCCGGGTCGTTACAGTGAATCTGTCCAGTCTTTCCTTTTTAGGTGGAGCCTTCATTTAAATTTTAAATGCTGAACGCAGAAGAGGCAAGTGCGTCTTCATGAGATCTTGCTGCCTAAATAGGAAGATATGACTGCTGCAGTGTGTGCACATCTTTGAATGAGGAAAGAAAGATCTGCGATTTGAATTTCAAATAATCTTCTAACTGAGCTTTCCTTATTTGCTTTTGCTTCTGCACTTCCCTTATTTGAGGACTTTCCTTTTCTCAAAACTTTCCTTATTTGACACTTTCCATATTTGAAAACTTTTCTTTTTTTGCACTTTTCATATTTGGCACTTTTTGGCAGTTTTAAGAGCATTTTCTTTCTTACTCTAGATCCTTATTTTCACTTAAGTTCTTACTCTAGACCTCTATTTTGAATCATTGCAGTGAAGAATATATGCATGAAGATTACTCACCTTCTTTCCTTGTTTCCCTTTACTTACCATGGCTAGGATTTGTTTTACTCAAGAGAGAGATCATACATGCACATATTATTTGTTCAGATAAGACTTTTTCTAGCTTTCAGAGTGACTTGCCCTTACCTTGAAGTACTTTATTCAGCTTTTTGCACTTTTAATTTTGCTTGAACAAGTCACCAACCTTTTGGCGTGAAGGTACATATTTGTGATACCCACCCCCAGTTACTCAATTGGTCACCTGTCCAAGTGGCTACTAGCTCTGTTCATAGTCTTTTGACCATTGGAAAAGTTTTCAATTTGTGCTTTTGAAGTCTAAGCCTTTGTGAATTTCTTTCTCTCAATGATTTAGACAAATCAACACCAATTGCTAAATCAAGTCCTGTTAAGTTCATTCACACAATTTTCAATTTATTCTCTCTAATGGGTGTCATCAATATATTTTTCACCATGGCAAACTCAAAGATTCAATTCAAAAGGCAATTCTCAAACATGAATATAACTCATTGCAATTGATTCAACATAAGTTTAAAGAGTCATCACATCAATGGGGTCATGGAAAGAAAAGCTCATCAACATAGTCTATCAGTTTGAGTGAAGCAAATCGGAACACAAAAAGGAAGAAGACTGTGGTTGTGTATTTTATTTGAAAGCAAAACAAAAAATTTGAAAAAAAAAATCACACTGAAAATGAAAATAAAAATTTAAACTGAAAATCAAAGCAAAAATTAAAATTTCAGAAATATGCACCCCCACACCTAAATCATGCATTGTCCTCAATGTATAGGAAATATTAAAATGCAAAAGAAACTGAGTACTCCCCTGGGTGTGGTGTGCATGGTGTGATCCACTTGATCAAGGCTCAAGTAATTGGAGAAGGGAAAAGAGTCCCAACTGCATTGAGTAAAAAGTGTAGCACTCCTTTTGATTTGGTCATAGCCCATCCTATTTTTTCCATGTACTCATGAAGCAACATGATTAGCCTCTCCTCTTTCAGATGAGGTGTGCCTCTAGCCCTTATGTTTGCATTTTTTAGATGATTGGGAAGCACTTTGAACTCCAATTCATGTTTCTCTATGTGTAGCTGCAATTTGGTGTTGAATTCAGGCAAAACAAATTCTACCTTATCTGGAGGTTTGGGCAAGCATTGATCCACATGGTCCTTTGGTTTAGGTGCTTGGAATACCATTTGTTCCTTGTGAGCATGGGATGGTTGCATTGGATCTATGGCTGAATTGGTTTTAGTTTCCTCCTTCTGCGCAAGATTGGAATGAAAGGGAGGACTGGGAGAGCTCACATGTGTTGGAAGCTGAAAGGACGCGCATGGAGGTGCTTTTGCGCAATGCCCTTCTGAAATGGGAGAATGGTGGGATTGTCCTGTGATGGGAGCTGAAGAGGTTCGGTTTGGATGTCCTTTGTCTGTGCAAGGCTCTTCTGCGAACTCATTTGAAGAGGTGCGATTGAGCTTCCTTCACTCTGCGCATGGCTGTAGTCCACCTGTTGGATGCAACAGTCAGTTTCTTTCAGTTCTAGCTCTTTCTGGTTCTCTTTCCTGCAAAGATCATTGTTCAGGATATCATATTGATTCATATAAAAAACATCATTGCTCAAACAATCAATGACATCTAAACTATCAACAGGTTATGTTTGACCAGTTTGTTTGGACAAACAGTTTTATGGTTGTGTTTCTTCAGCAGCTTGTTCTTGAACTTGTGAACTTTCATCATCATCCCATACATCTTGAAGCTTTTCCTCTCTTTTTAACATGATTGCACTTAATGAGGTGGCCATTTGTCCCATCTGCACTTGGAGGCTTTGTACAGAAATTGCCAATGTCTTCATCATCTCTTCAAGGTGTCTATTGGAACTTGGAGGTGCTTCTTGGGCTTGATTTCCTTGATAATTTTGGTAGTCGTCAGCCCATGCATAACTGATGTCTGGATAGTCTCTCCAACCTGGATTGTATGTATCATAGTATGGATCATATCTAGGCTGTTTATAGTATCCTCCAAAAGTATGCACTTGTTGGTCATCCTCATAAAGTATAGGACATTGTTCAGTTGGGTATCCTACATATGCGTAGATCCCACATGGCCTTGGTGGCTGAAATTGTTGAGCATATCTTCTGGCAATAATTTTTCCAAGAGATGTGAGTTTAGAAATTTGAAAAGAAAGGTCAGATGTACTTACCTCGTCCTTGATTCAGATCTGCGATAGTGTGAGTGTGCGCTTGTCTTCTTTGCAAGGATGGGCCGTCCATGTGCGCAAGAAAGGGTGAAGGCTGGCCATGTGCATGTGTCCCACGCTTGCCTTTGCACATGTGAGGCGTGTGGCTTAGTCATGAGTGCAAGGTTGTAATACCCGGCTAGACCCCGGTATCGGAATTCCTATCGTCCGGTGGAATCTCGGATATCGAAAACCTCTAGAAGGGTAAAATCATATTTTTATAAAATGTTTTAATGTATTTTATGGTTTTAAGTATAAAAGGAAATGAGTTTTTGCATGAAAATAACCTTGGAGGAAGACCCAGGTTCGGCCGCCGAACCTCAAGTTCGGCCGCCGAACATGTATGCACTTCGGAAGTGCTTTAGGCCCCCGAAGGCATAAGAAAAGGGAAACCCAGGTTCGGCCACCGAACCTTATGTTCGGCCGCCGAACATGGCATGCATGCGGAGGCACGTTAGGCCCCCGAAAGTGGCCTGGCCAGCCACCTATAAAGGGGTCCCCATGTCCGAACGGGCGAGGTTTTCTTCCCGTTTTCGGCCAATGTGAGTCTCCGCCGCTCTCATGCCGATCTTGAGTTCTTCTTCCAAATCTTTCATGATTTTTATGAGTTTCATCTTTGTTTTGAAGATTTTTGAGCAAAGAACGAGTTTTGGAAGCTTGGAGATTCAAGGAGCCCGATCTCTCCCATCTCCGAGTTAGGATCGTCTTCCATCTCGATCTTCAAGAGGTAAGCTTAGATCCACCCTTCTAGTATGTTTTAAACAAGTTTTATGAAAGTTTATGGGGTAGAAATGCATGTTTAGGTTGTTTTTGACTTTGTGGGTTTATGATGAATTTTTTAGCAATGTGGGTTGTTTATGTTTATGCTTTGTGTTTTTGTTGGGGTTTAGGTTAGTTTGAGACCCCTATATGTTGATGTATGTGTGTATGCATGTTCTGGTTGAGTTGAATGCTTGTTTGGATGGTTTGGGAGGCAAAGGGTGCTGGAGAGCTGAGTTTCTGCCACTTTGGGAGAACTCAGGTTCGGCAGTCGAAGGGACTTTCGGCCGCCGAACCTGCCTGTGAAGGCAGACTTTCGGCTGCCGAACCCTGCCCCCGAAAATGGACTTTCATCTCTGGAGGGGACTTTCGGCTGCCGAAGGTGCCGCCGAAAGTCACTGAGTTTCGGCTCTGGAGGGACTTTCGGCCGCCGAAAGTGCCCTGTTCAGCCATTCCTTGCATGTTTTCTATGTTTGTTTTAAGGTGTTTTAGGGGGTTTTGGGGAGTATTTTAGAGTCATGTTCATGTATGTTTGGTCCCTCATTTGTGTAACAGCCCGGAAACCGATACCCCTCTGTAACGGCCCGAACCGCCACCGGCGCTAGGATCCAGATCGGCTTAAGGCCGCCGGGACCCGTAGCAAGCCAAACATACCTCCTACCACCTGGTCAAATCCCATACATGATCAAAACTTTAACATAAAAACTGAAACATATGATGTACAAACCGAGCCTGACCTGTATGCGACATAACTGAAAACATAAAGAAACCCCTTACTAGAGCCCTCATCACTCTAGCTGGGTCAACACGACATACATCAAGCCGGAATCACATCCAAAGAACTAGAACCTAACCTGTGCATGCATCAAACCACAAACATAAGACCTCCTCTAGGGTCCTCATCCATTACATAACGTGGTAAACAACACATGCCACAAGATTAGTTCAAGCATAACTCAACATCTAACATAACATACATCATGTATTAAACAGGGACTAACCAAGTCTCAGGGCCAAGCACAGTACTAATCCAATGAACATAACTCTACTATACTATACATTACATTTGTCTTACGAATCCATATATCAATTTCAAAACATGTCCACACTAAAAGTACTAATCTAATACTATTACAACCACACGTCACTTTATCTTTACCCTGCTGACTTCTGAGCTCTGACTTAAACCTGCAACACTGGGGTTAGGGGAAAGGGGTGAGCTAAAAAGCCCAGTGAGTAGAAACATAGAAAACAGTTCATTAATTACATGCTTTCATGAAATGCATCATAACACAGAGAAATCACATAATCTTGTCCGCCTCGGGGCTTATGCAATATTTATTCCCCACGGACCCTGGTTTCTGAGAGTCTGTCTTTTTGCATGCATCTTTCCTCTCAGAGGATGGACATGACATCAAAAATCCCTCTGTCGGTGCCCGGCTCCCCCATAGGAGCTCACAAAGGCCTGTAACATACATGACATGGTGTCTGGTCCACAGAGAGCTCACATGGACTTTCCTACATGTACTTGTCCGGCTCTCAAAGGACTAAGACAAGACTCATGACAGATATGGGCTATTGAAGTCGCCTCGGTCCACCCTTCCTCCATCAACATCAAACAATGCAATGCGTCATATTCGTGAAACTAGTGCAATCAACCTACTACATATAACCATGATGCATGAACATGCTTTAGGCATTAGATTTTGTGCATAAAAGATTAGGTTTAGTTCTACTCACCTCCTAGCAGACGCTGACTGACTCTGCAACTGCTAACACTGATGGCCTCCTCGGTCTCTCGGGTCCGATCCTACACAGGTGGACTCGAATGAGGTGCCAAACACATTCTAACAACTCATAAGCATACCCCCTAAAAACCCCTCTAAACATCACTTAAACATGCATGGAAAACATCCAAGAAACGGCTGGACAGGGCACTTTCGGCGGCACCTTCGGCGGCCGAAAGTCCCTTCCAGAGACGAAACTCGGGTAGGTTCGGCGGCAGGTTCGGCGGCCGAAACCCTAGGACAGAAACGAAAGTCCCTCCTTCGGGGGCACATTCGGCAGCCTAAAGACTGCCTCCCATGCAGGTTCGGCGGCCGAAACTCCTTTCGGCGGCCGAACCTGGTCCCCTCTGGACGACAGGTCCGATTCTGCCAAGCCAAAAACCCAAACTCAAATATACTCAAATCCTCACATACTCTCTCCCAATCATGCATACTCACTCCCACAAGCATAAAGGAGCATAAACTAACATAAACTCCTCAACACAAACATCACATAACATACATTGGGTATAAAACCCTCATAAACCTAAACATGCATATCTACCCATACTCATACATCAAACTCTATAAAACTTACTTAAAACTCATTAAAACATAAGGAAAAGCAAGGATCTACACTAACCTCTTGGAGATCGAGGGTTGGTGTGACCCGAACCTTGGAGATGTGGAGGAAACTAGCTCCGGGGTCTCCAAGCTCCAAATCCTTGATCCAAGCTTACAAACTCTTCAAAATCCACATAAAACTCATAAAAACCATAGAAGATGAAGGAAAACGTGAAATCGACCAAGGGAGGACATGAACACACCTGGGCACGAGAATGGGGAGGAAAACTCGCCCATTTTCGGTCTGAGGCCTTTTATAGGCGACCGGCTGAGCCACATTCGGCGGCCAAACCAGCACCCTAAAGTCCCCCATGTTCGGCGGCCGAACTTGAGGTTCGGCAGCCGAACCTGGTTTCTGCCCAACTCAACTTTCGGAAGCCAAAAGTCCACCCGAAACCATCTCCTGTTCGGCGGCCGAACATCACCTTCGGCGGCCGAACCTGGGTTCTTCCTCCTTGGCCTTTTCTCTTCAAAACTCAATTCATTTTCATTTAAAACCATGAAATCATGTGAAAACATTTTAGAAAACACATTTTACCCCTTCTAGAGAGATCCAACACCCTAGATTCCGCCGGAAGGCAGGAATCCCGATGCCGGATTCTAGCCGGGTATTACATTCTACCCCCCTTACAAAAACATTCGTCCCCGAATGTTAAAACAACAAACACAAGCATGCAAGCAAGCAAGCGAATCCTAAAGCTTCTCTCCAAAGAGAGACACCAAATGCTGGAGTAAGAACTCCCAGGTTCCTAAACTCCACGAGCTTCTGCTGCGCTACTCTGATCCTTCTCTATCTTCCTCCTTCTCTGCTCTTACTCTTCTCTTCTCATCTTTACTAACTGGCTTCTTCTCACTACTAACCCAAAACTAACTCTAACTCTCACAGGTAGTACCCGAATTTCCGATCTATCTGGGAAAACAAACAGCTCCTACTAGCTGTCCCAATAGATCATCCATCCTACATGGGAATACCTGCCCTTGGTAGTGACCTCGTTTAACCGCTTACAGTCGTTACAAAGTCTCAAGGATTCATCCTTTGTTTCCCACAACCATACTGGAGCAATCCAGAGTGAGGTACTAGGTCGGACAAAACCCCTTGTCTACCAAGTCTCGCCTCTACTCTACTGCTACCTCTCTCTATGCAGGCGCCATCCTATAGGGAAGGGTAGAAATGGTTCTGCGTCCAGACACCACTCCTATACCAAACTCTAACTCCCTGACAGATGGTAAACCTGACAACTCGCCTGGGAAGACATCTAAGAACTCTCTCGAACAACTGGTACTGAGGCTGGTTCCCCGACCTGACTGCTAACCTCTCAACAAGAGCTAGAACCCTCTGACAACCCCTCCTACGCACCCTACGAACCTTACAGGCTAACATCAAACCTCTAGGCATCCCTACTGTGTCCCCTCCGAAGAAAATCTTTGACCCATCCTATCCTCTGAACCAGACTACCTTGTCTTTGCAGGCCAAGATAGCACCACGAGTAGAAAAACCAGTCCAACCCTAAACTGACATCCAGACAGTCAAGTCTAAGACCTCAAAGTTGGGTGGAAGGCATCTACCCTCAGCTGACACAGAACTGGACCGGCAGACTGACTCTGCCACAGATGGATCACACTCGAGTCCACTGACCCAAAAAGAACACTTTAGCCCAGAAGCTATCAACTCAACCTCTCGACGGCTCCTAGAGCAACTAAAGAAAGAGAACCACCAGAGTTCACAAAACATACACATCAGAACATTCAAAAGTGAGCATACCTGGCACCACCATGTTCGATGTGTCTGCCTCTTGCTGAGCTTGGGTGAAGATCCGAGCTGGAGCTGACGGACCTTCTCCACGGAAACCTGAGGAATGAGGGGCTGACCCTCTTCCTCTGCCTCGACCACCAACCTGAGACATGGTTGGAGCTACTGGCTGAGCTGTTCTACCTGGAGCTGCTGGCTGGGACGGAGCCAACCTAGGCGCAGTGGGACACTCACGTGCTATGTGCCCCTCCTGTCCGCATCTAAAACAAGCTGTTGTCCCATAACGGCAGACTCCTCTGTGCGGCCTTCCGCACCTCAAGCACTTTGAACTACCTGAGCCAGAGCTCGAACCACCAAAACCCAAACTAGCCTTCAGATTCTGCCAAAACTTCTTCTTCGACCTTCTGAGGCCTCTGCCCCACTTCTTACTTTTCGTGGAGGCTGTACTCAGAGTGGAGGGATCAATCCCTCCTGAACCTGAGATCCTGGAATCCTGAGTCTGAGCATCCTCCTGAGAATCTCCCATACCTTCTTCAGGTACTCTGACTCCCATACTGACATCCCTTCTCTGAACATCCACCTCTACTTCTCTCATACTAGCTGACATCCTTCTTGGAGCCATTCCTTCTCTGCTTGCATCAAAAGACCTTCCAGGGTCCCTTGATGTTCCCCATCTGCTAACTCCCCACGACTGCGCTCTAGGCAGAGCAGGGGGAAAGGTGTCCATACCTTCCCTCTCAGATGGAACTCCAGTCGATTCCACAGATCGACGAGCACCTCGCATTCTGGCTCCTCTGAAGAACAACACACAAGCATACAATCAATCATTAGCATCATATGGTTCATATGAAAACACATGAACCTACATACATGTCATACATACATACATAGCATATCATACATAACATTAATGCACATGCATAAAATCATGGCATTACACATCATCATCAAGACAGGACTCAACATCCTATCCTAGTGGACATGATTCTTCCTATTGTGCTTGCCCTTCTATGACCTCTAAGCTAACCTCTTTCCGATGTACAACACCGTACTCTTGAGGCCCAAAGCTCTGATACCATTCTGTAACAGCCCGGAAACTGATACCCCTCTGTAACGGCCCGAACCGCCACCGGCGCTAGGATCCAGATCGGCTTAAGGCCGCCGGGACCCGTAGCAAGCCAAACATACCTCCTACCACCTGGTCAAATCCCATACATGATCAAAACTTTAACATAAAAACTGAAACATATGATGTACAAACCGAGCCTGACCTGTATGCGACATAACTGAAAACATAAAGAAACCCCTTACTAGAGCCCTCATCACTCTAGCTGGGTCAACACGACATACATCAAGCCGGAATCACATCCAAAGAACTAGAACCTAACCTGTGCATGCATCAAACCACAAACATAAGACCTCCTCTAGGGTCCTCATCCATTACATAACGTGGTAAACAACACATGCCACAAGATTAGTTCAAGCATAACTCAACATCTAACATAACATACATCATGTATTAAACAGGGACTAACCAAGTCTCAGGGCCAAGCACAGTACTAATCCAATGAACATAACTCTACTATACTATACATTACATTTGTCTTACGAATCCATACATCAATTTCAAAACATGTCCACACTAAAAGTACTAATCTAATACTATTACAACCACACGTCACTTTATCTTTACCCTGCTGACTTCTGAGCTCTGACTTAAACCTGCAACACTGGGGTTAGGGGAAAGGGGTGAGCTAAAAAGCCCAGTGAGTAGAAACATAGAAAACAGTTCATTAATTACATGCTTTCATGAAATGCATCATAACACAGAGAAATCACATAATCTTGTCTGCCTCGGGGCTTATGCAATATTTATTCCCCACGGACCCTGGTTTCTGAGAGTCTATCTTTTTGCATGCATCTTTCCTCTCAGAGGATGGACATGACATCAAAAATCCCTCTGTCGGTGCCCGGCTCCCCCATAGGAGCTCACAAAGGCCTGTAACATACATGACATGGTGTCTGGTCCACAGAGAGCTCATATGGACTTTCCTACATGTACTTGTCCGGCTCTCAAAGGACTAAGACAAGACTCATGACAGATATGGGCTATTGAAGTCGCCTCGGTCCACCCTTCCTCCATCAACATCAAACAATGCAATGCGTCATATTCGTGAAACTAGTGCAATCAACCTACTACATATAACCATGATGCATGAACATGCTTTAGGCATTAGATTTTGTGCATAAAAGATTAGGTTTAGTTCTACTCACCTCCTAGCAGACGCTGACTGACTCTGCAACTGCTAACACTGATGGCCTCCTCGGTCTCTCGGGTCCGATCCTACACAGGTGGACTCGAATGAGGTGCCAAACACATTCTAACAACTCATAAGCATACCCCCTAAAAACCCCTCTAAACATCACTTAAACATGCATGGAAAACATCCAAGAAACGGCTGGACAGGGCACTTTCGGCGGCACCTTCGGCGGCCGAAAGTCCCTTCCAGAGACGAAACTCGGGTAGGTTCGGCGGCAGGTTCGGCGGCCGAAACCTTAGGACAGAAACGAAAGTCCCTCCTTCGGGGGCACATTCGGCAGCCTAAAGACTGCCTCCCATGCAGGTTCGGCGGCCGAAACTCCTTTCGGCGGCCGAACCTGGTCCCCTCTGGACGACAGGTCCGATTCTGCCAAGCCAAAAACCCAAACTCAAATATACTCAAATCCTCACATACTCTCTCCCAATCATGCATACTCACTCCCACAAGCATAAAGGAGCATAAACTAACATAAACTCCTCAACACAAACATCACATAACATACATTGGGTATAAAACCCTCATAAACCTAAACATGCATATCTACCCATACTCATACATCAAACTCTATAAAACTTACTTAAAACTCATTAAAACATAAGGAAAAGCAAGGATCTACACTAACCTCTTGGAGATCGAGGGTTGGTGTGACCCGAACCTTGGAGATGTGGAGGAAACTAGCTCCGGGGTCTCCAAGCTCCAAATCCTTGATCCAAGCTTACAAACTCTTCAAAATCCACATAAAACTCATAAAAACCATAGAAGATGAAGGAAAACGTGAAATCGACCAAGGGAGGACATGAACACACCTGGGCACGAGAATGGGGAGGAAAACTCGCCCATTTTCGGTCTGAGGCCTTTTATAGGCGACCGGCTGAGCCACATTCGGCGGCCAAACCAGCACCCTAAAGTCCCCCATGTTCGGCGGCCGAACTTGAGGTTCGGCAGCCGAACCTGGTTTCTGCCCAACTCAACTTTCGGAAGCCAAAAGTCCACCCGAAACCATCTCCTGTTCGGCGGCCGAACATCACCTTCGGCGGCCGAACCTGGGTTCTTCCTCCTTGGCCTTTTCTCTTCAAAACTCAATTCATTTTCATTTAAAACCATGAAATCATGTGAAAACATTTTAGAAAACACATTTTACCCCTTCTAGAGAGATCCAACACCCTAGATTCCGCCGGAAGGCAGGAATCCCGATGCCGGATTCTAGCCGGGTATTACATTGAGTCCACCTGTATAGATTCGGACCCGAGGAACCGAGGACCCCAGCAATGAGTCAGCTGCTTCAGTGTCTTGTTAGAGCTAGCTTGAGGTGAGTAGAATAAACTTTATGTTTTAAATTAATGAATGTTTTAGCATGAATCATGCATCACGAATGCCATGTGATATTCTAGGTTGTTTGCATTAGAATACACGAATATGTTGCATTGCATAGTATATTGATGATGTGGATGAATGTTGGATGATCCAATGGCCCTCATATGCTATGATGATGTTATATGGTATGATGATACGGTATGGAAGTCCAGGAAGACCCATTCTACGTCCCTGGCACTATGTAAGAGAAAGTCTAGGAAGACCCATTCTACGTCCCTGGCACTATGTAAGAGAAAGTCCAGGAAGACCCATTTTACGTCCCTGGCATTTTGGAATGTTATGCTATGTTATGTAAGAGAAAGACCATGACCCATTCTACGTTCTGGCACCATTGGATATGTTGAGGGCTATTGGTGATAAGTTCATCCTTGATGTGATTTGTTTGTGATGTGATGCATTCCATTATAGCATATGTTTTAAGTGTTTTATTATTCTGTTCACTGGGCTCTAGTAGCTCACCCCTTTCCCTAATCCCCCAGGTTTGCAGGTACGGGCTAGATCAGGAAGTCAAGAAGAGTAACGTCTTATGTATGTAATAGTTAGAAGTCGACATGTTGAATTGTAAAATGATGTAATGTAAAAATGATGTTGAGGATTAGAACTGTGCTTGACCCTATGTGTATGGTTATCCCTTGTAGTACATGATCTATAAAATGTTTTTATGATGTCTATGGTAAACCAAGCTTAATGTATGCCTTATTACCCCATTGGAGCATTTGATGAGGGCTCCAGTGTGAGGTTTATGTTTATGTCTATGAGTTTGTACAGGTTAAGCTTGGATAATGAAAGAAGAAGTTTACAGTTTTATGTTTATGTATGATCATGTATGGGATTTATCAGGTATACAGGTTGGATGTTTGGCTTGCTACGGGTCCCGGCGGCCTTAAGCCGATCTGGATCCTAGCGCCGGTAGCGGTCCGAATTTTCGGGTCGTTACAGAGTGGTATCAGAGCCCTAGGTTCATATGGTCGGACCTAGAGTGTGTCGGGCTCATAGGTGTTATAGTAGAGCAAGCACAATAGGAAAAGATCATGTTCACTAGGATAGGATATGGAGTCCTGTCTTGTATGATGATGTGAAATGCCATGACAATATGCATGTGCATTAACGACATGTTATGTATGTGATGTATGTGATGCGGGTTCATGTGTTTTCACATGAACCATTTGATGCTGATGCTTGTGATGTGTGCTGTTTTTCAGAAAACAGGATGAGAGGAACTCGTCGATCTGCACGATTGACTGGAGTACCACCTCAGGACGAGGGCGTGGATGCCCGTCCTTCAGCATTGCCTAGGGCAATGTCAAGTAGGTCCAGCAGAGAAAGAGCAGTAAGAGACCCTAAAAGGTCTTTGGATATGAGCAGAAGTAGATCAGTAAGAGGAACAATTCAGGGAGGAATGTCAGAAGATGTGGGGGATGAGATGGATATGGATTAGAGGAGGGATGGCAGTCTTGGTGTGAGCATGTCGGAAGAGGGCATGGGAGAGTCTCAGGGAGGCACTCAGGCCTCGGGGTTTGTTCAGCCGCCCCAATACCCACCCTTTCCACAAAATCCTGGGTATTCGATGGGAGGTACATCGGATTACCCTAGCTTCAACCCTTATCCCACACACATGCCATACCCACCTTTCTACCCACCATACCCACAATACCCTATGTATCCACCCCCACCCTACCATCCAAGTCCAGCAAACCCTACCTCAAGGAATGTTGTACCTCTTCCACCACTAGCAGAATCTATGGTCCCAGAAACCCCAGTACCTAAGCTTAGCTCATCTGGAGGGAGCAAGGTCAAGATGACCGATTATATGAAGCTTGGTGCTCCTCAGTATGAAAAAGGAGATGACCTGTTTGAGTACCTTGGGAGGGTCAAGATGATTACAGATGAGATAGGAGCTGATGACAGTAGAGTCATTCAGATGGCTGGGTTCACACTCAAATGCAAGAAGGCCCGTGAGTGGTTTAAAAATTATGTGAACCCGAGGGTGGACAGCATGTCCTGGGAAGAGTTTGCAAATGAGTTTGCAGGATGGGCTTTCCCTGATAGCTCAAGGGAGTTGAAGATGATAGAGTTTGAACAGTTAAGGCAGACGCAGGAGATGAGTGTAGATGAGTACACAGATAGATTCTTGGAGCTGTTGCCATTTGCAGGGCAAAATCTTGACACAGACCAGAAAAAGTCAAGGAGGTATATCATGAAACTTCATTCCAGGTATTCCTCCTTGATTCAGTTAGCAGATAGGGAGAGTTTCCATGCCATAGTGGATATGGCCCGGAAAATGGAGGCTAGTGCCATCATTCAGGGGACAGTCAAGCAGTCAGTGGCACAGTCTTCTGGTTCCAAGACCCCAGGTGGGGAGAGGCTAGATCCCTCATCCTTAAGTGCAGCAGTTTCAGGCAGTAAGAGGTGGAGTAATACCACCAAGAAGTCAAAGAAGAACAAGTTCTGGAACAAGATAAAGTCAGGTCTAGGACTAGGGAGTGGCTCAAGCTCTGGTGCGGATAATGCAGTTTGTGCGAGGTGTGGTAAGCCACACAAGGGAGTATGTTGGTTTGGGACGACAGCCTGCTTCAGATGTGGGCAGGAGGGACACATGGCACGGGAGTGTCCTAGAGCAGCATTTGTGACACAGTCTCAGCAGACAGCTTCTGGTAGTGTAGCCCAACCAGTAGCTCCAGCCACAACTCAGGCCAGTGGTAGAGGAAGAGGGAGAGGGGCAGCCTCTTCTTCAGCGGGTTTTAGGGGTGAAGGTCCATCAGCTCCAGCACGGATCTTCACGATGACACGGTAGGAAACAGACGCATCTAACACCGTGGTGGCAGGTAATCTCATCATTGGCTGTTCTGATGTGTATGCATTAATGGACCCTGGTGCATCTCATTCTTTTATTGCTCCGAGAGCCGTTGAGAGGTTGGTTCTGATGATCTCTGGGTTAGAGTGTCCTCTCTGGGTCAGTGGACCCAAGTGTGATCCATCAGTGGCAGAGTCAGTCTGCCAGTGTAGTCCAGTTTTTATTGAGGGAAGATGCCTTTCCGCCGATGTAACGACCCAGAAACCGGACCGCTACCGGCGCTAGGATCTAGATCGGCTTAAGGCCGCCGGGACCCATAGCAAGCCTCCTATACTTTCTGCATACCTGTGAAATCCCATACATGGTCAAACAATGCCTGTAAAAATTTTCTTTGTTCCATGGCTCAACCTGTGCATGCACTAACTTGGTATCCTGTGCACAGACCCCCTGACCAGAGCCCTCATCATAGCTCTAGTTGGGTCCACACATTATATGTTAAGCCTGGTTTCTCATACTCAAAAAAACATATACATAAACAAACCATGTATACATAAAGGGATCTACATACATCTGGGTTAGGCACAATACTATACATCATTCTTACTATTCTATTACATCTCCTTTACAAAATTTACATGTCCACACTAGGCTATTACATAACTCTTCCTGTACTCTTCTGACTTTCCCTGACTCTGTACCTGCAAGACTGGGGTTAAGGGAATGGGGTGAGCTACTATAGCCCAGTGAGTAGAACCAGAATAAAAACAGGTTATAAAACATGCTCTCATGTAATGTGTCACATCACAAACAAGCCACATAATCTCAGGTGAACATGTCACCACTAGTCCCAGCATGCTATACCGTTACCAGGGCGTAGAGGTAGGCTCCTAGTTTTCCTCATATACTGTCACATAACATAACTTACTGTTGTGCCAGGGCGTAGTCAAAGGCTCCTGGACTTTCCATATACCTGCCAGGGCATAGTCAAAGGCTCTTGGACTTCCTCAGGGACTAATGGATCATTCATCATTCACCCGCACCAACAACAATAGAATGCAATGCAACATATTCGTGAACTAGTGCAATCAACCTATTGCATTATCATGGTGCATGAAACATGCTAAAAGCATTTGATCTTTCAATTAAAATGATTAAGTTTAGTTCCACTCACCTCAGGCTGACTCTGTACTGACTCAGAAGTAGTGGTCACTGCTGGTCTCTTTGGTTCCTCTGGTCTGTTCCTACACAGATAGACTCAAATGAGGGACCAAACTAGCTCGAGAACATATCTATGAAACTCCCCAAAACCCCCCCTAAAACATCCTAAAACTATCACATAAAACATGCAAAAGAAGGCTGGACAGGACACTTTCAGCGGCAGGTTCGGCGGCCGAAAGTCCCCTCCAGAGACGAAAGTCGGGTGTTTTCGGCGGCACCTTCGGCAGCCGAAAGTCTCGTCCAGAGACGAAACTCAACTTTCGGCGGCACTTTCGGTGGCCGAACCTTCCCTCCAGAGCCGAAAGTCCAAACTTTCGGGGGCGAGGTTTGGCAGCCGAAACCACCTCCTCAACACCTTCGGCGGTCGAACCTTCCTTCGGCGGCCGAAACTGGGTTCTCCAGTAAGGCAGAATCCAGCCCTGCTTCATGCAAACTCCTCCCAAAAATCACTCAAAGATGCATCAAACCACACCACAACAACATATACTCAGGTATATGCACAAAGGGGTCCAAAACTAACTTAAAACCCCAAGCAACAACACAAACACATCACATATACATGCTTTGACCAACAACTAACCAAAAACACACTTTAACCTAAACATGCATATCTACCTATACAACTCCCATAAAACCTTCAAAATCATTAAAGAAGTTAAGGATCAACTCTTACCTCCTAAAGAACTTGAGGATAGGTGATAAGCGGTTGTCGAAGCCATAAAAAATAAACCTATTAGACAATCAACAATTAACTTGTAGATAGTGGCAATAGGGTCGAACCACAGGGATTTGACACTACGGATTTTCCTAAAAATGACTAAGGCAAATAAATAAAAAGAGGGGGGTTTGATTTGATGATAATGAATTAATACTAAATAGCAAGAGAAAACAATAATTTAAAAAGATAAGAATTTCAATGGGAGAAGGATTCTAGTTAAAGTATGGATGTATTCCAGTTTGTTTAGAATTGATCATTGATCTTATTGATACTCCTATTTATTTCAATAAATTAGTTTAGGATGTGGAAGACGCTTCTCACAATCCAAATTCCTCCTTAGTTCTAGTTTGATTAGGAAACGTTCGCTAATCAAACACTAGTTAACAAGTTGCCAAGGAACGTCCTTGGGGCTTTTAGCATCGAACAACTGTTAACTGCATTAAGACTTAGAGAAACCTAATTCTAACATTGCCAATCGCGTGGTCAAGTTTAGATTATGCAATTTGATTAAATGTGTGTTTAAATAATCTAAGCAATTACGGACTTAAATTATTCAAACAATTGTTACTCAAGCAATTAAAAGCAATAGGCCTAAATTGATTCTAAAAGCAAAGCAACAATTATAGAAAGATCAAATTGCATAAATATTGAAAATAAATAGAAGTTTAACAATGGAGATTTAAATCTCCCAATTCATCACAAATCTGAAATTTCCAACTTCAACTAGAAAAGAAAAGTGTTTAGCCACTCATGGTGGACAAAATCACAAAAGAAAAGAAGAAAAGAAGAAGGAGACAAGCTGCTGTGTTTTCTGCAGAATTGCTGAAGAAGAGATGATGATCAGATGATGTGGATGCTACCCTTTTATAGCTGGAGTTTTCCCAATTCCAATTTGATTAGGGTTTTGAAATCTCAAGTTGATTTGGTCTTCTTTGTAGTCTTTGATTCCTCCTTGGATTTTGTGTTTGATTGAGAATGGAACTCTCTAAGTGAAGGGCGTGGTTCTTGGAGCTGATTTTGCAGTGTTTGAAGTGGATTTGGACTCCTCCAAATTGAAATCTGATTTTCTGCACTTTTCCCGCTTCTACTGTATTTTCTGCTGTCAAAGTGATTGGGGCGGTGATCTGGGTAGATCGCTTGGTCTATCTGCCCCAATCGCTTTCTGTGAGTCTGTCCAGTTTCAGTTTTCTGTCTCTGCGAGTGATTTGGGCAAGTTACTGGCCCAATCACTTTTCTGCGTGTTGGCTCCGGGCTTCTGTTTCTGCGGGTGATTTGGCCAAGTCATTGACCCAATCAGTCTCCTATGAGGTAGTTCAGGTTTCTGTTTTAGCTTGATATGGGCAGTGATTTGGGCAAGTCACTGACCCAATCACTTTTCTGTCATTTTATGCACTTTTTCTCCATTTTTCCAATTTCTTCCTTTTCTACAAAAACAAGATAAAAATCATAAATTAAGCTAGAAAACGTGTAAATAAGCAATAATAAATATAATAAAAATGTGGCTAAATTATGCTTGATCAAATACCCCCACACCTAGCTTTTTGCTTGTCCTCAAGCAACAAATAACTTAGTCAATCAAGCCCCTTTTTCTTATGAGCCTAAGTGCCACTTAATTAGCCCCCCTAGACTTCTAAATTGAAGTATCACAGTATAGACTACATGCACCAAGGTTGTTCTCTCTTTTCCTTGATTCCTTTCACCTACCATGGCCAAGAAAAAGGTTTTTGATTCAATCCTGCTTATTCTCTTTATAATGAGCTCAATGCAACCTCTAAGAGTGACTTGCCCTTCTTTGAGTGTTTTATTTTATTTTATTCAGCAGCACTTTTTATTCTTGCCTGAAAAAATCACTAACCTTTTTACGCGAAGGTGCATATTGGTGATACCCACCCCCGGTTACTCAGTCAGTCACTTGTTCAAGTGGCTACTAGCTCTGTTCATAACTTATTTGGCCATTGGAACAGGTTTATGATTTGTGCTTTGTGCTGGTTTTTCTTTTTCTTTTCTTTTCATGACAGTTTGGGCAAATCACCTCATAGGGAGTTACACTAACTTTTTATTTGCATGTATTTATATTTTTATTTCCCTTGACCAAAGAAAATTTAGAGATTCAATTCAAGAAAAGAACTTCCTAAGTGAAGGTAACATACTGTGAATGATTCAACTTAGGCTTAAAGGGGTGAAAAATCAATGGGGTCATGAGATAGGAAGCTCTTTTAACCTTGTTATCTATGCTGAGTAGAGCAATAGCTAAGTCAAAAGTCTGTGTGTATGTGCAAAAAGTGAAAAATGTGTGCAAAGAAAAATGTGTGAAAAGAAAAAAATTTTGGTGTGTGTGTTAGGGCAAAAAGAAACAAAAAGAAAGCAAAAAGATTCTGTAAACAATGCAAAAATAACCTAACAGTACCCCCACACCTACTGCAAACATTGTCCTCAATGTGTAAACATATATATAAAAAATTTAAGAAGGAAAGGGAAAGGGACTTCCTGGCCTGGGGGTGATTTGGCCAGTGATTTGGGCAAATCACTGGTCCAATCACTGTCTGTCATGGTGCTGGGGCAGAAAATGGTCTACCAGTAGGTCCAACAGGTGCTCCATCCTGTGCATGCGATCCTCAATTCTACTGAGACGAGCCTCTACTGTCTGGTTGGGGGCTGCGTCTTCAGGGGGCTGATGGGCATCCTGTTGGGGGGCTGCTGGAGGTGCTCCATGTGCTAGTTCTTGGCCTATGGTCCCCTTTCTGGGTGATAGGGCAGAGATGAAATCTTGTCCAGCCTGGTGCGCTCAGAAGCCTTGTTGAATATCAGGGCTTGAGTGATGTGATCTGGTCATAACGGTTTGGGCAAATCGCTGGGCAGATCACTGGGCATATCGCTGGGCGTATCACTTGGTATACCACTAGGCAAATTGCTGGGCACATCACTTCCTTCATGACCTGCGGGGTGTGTGGCAATGGTAGTCTCTGTTTCTTGCTCTGGGTGCGGCGGTGGAGGTGGTGACTTCTGGTGGCGTTTCGCCTTCAGGGTTTGTCGTCGGGGTTGTTGGGGGGGTGGATGGTGGTGACGGCGTTCTTGGTCATTTCTTTTGACGCAGATACGTCTGGACGGCTGGTGAGTCAGTGCGTCCGGTCGCTGTTCCAGTAGCCGGTGGCATTTCGGTGCTGGTGGTGACTGGTGGAGAGGTGTCCCATGCTTCGTCATCACTGTCAGAGGGAATGGGTCTTGGTAGCCCTAGTCACCGCCACATGCCGGGTCCGCCGGTGGCCTTCATTTTGATTCTGACCATGATGGTCTTGAGTTCGCCGGAGGTGGTGGTCGGAGAAAGAAGTCTTGAAGAAGAAGAGATGAAAACAGAAAGATTGCGTGAAAAATAAAAAAAATAAGAGAAAAAATTACTTAAAGTGATTTGGGTAGTTGAACTGCCCTGATCATTAAATGCTGGCTCTCTGGATTCTTGACAGGGTGATTTGGCCAGTGATTTGGGCAAATCACTTGGTCAGATTACTTTCTTCCTTGCGGTTGCTTGGCTGGTACTGTTCACGTGACTGTTCACGCCTCTTCTGATGATGTGCTTGATTTGGTGATTTGGCCGGTAATTTGGTCAAATCTCCTGGGCAAATCAATCCGGTGATTTGGGCAAATCACCACATCTGGGCTGCCTCCCAGTAGCGCCCTGGTTTAAAGTCGTGGGCCGGACTTTTCCAGCTTGATCAAGGCTCAAGTAATTGGAGGAGGAAAAAGGGTCCCAACAGAATTAAGTAAGAAGTGCAGCACACCTTTCGTTTTGGTTATAACCCATCCTATTTCTTTCATGAATTCATGAAGTAACATGATTAGTTTCTCCTCTTTCAAGTGATGTGTGCCTCTAGCCCCTGTGTTTGAATTTTTGAGGTGTTTGGGCAGCACTTTGAACTCCAATTCATATTTCTCCATAGAAGGTGGCTGCAATCTGGCATGAAATTTGGGCAAATCGAATTCTGCTTGCACTGATGATTTGGGCAAAATGAATTCTGTCTGTTCAAGTGATTTGGGCAAATCGCCTCTGGACCAGTTTGTGCAGCATGCTATTTCTTCTATTTCTTTCAGATTTTTCCTATTCTCCACATTCTCTTGACTGATGTTCCTTGGTACTTGTTTGATAGTATCAAGCAAAGGTATATTGATCTCCACTTTGTGAAAGGTTTCAAGTATTTCTTTTTCTTCTTTTTCTTTTTGAAACCTTGCAAATTTTTTTGGAAAGGGGGAGGTACCTTGAATTTTTCTGCTGGTTGCTATATTTTCTGCCTATGACTGGATTCTGCCTGATCTGTTGATTTGGGCAGATCGACTTCTGCCTCCTCTGGTGATTTGGGCAGATTGCTACTGCTGGTGATAGAGCATAATTTAGTCCATTTTATATTAATATTATTAATGAATATTTATATGATTTCTGCTTAATTTATTGTTTTTAATATTATTTTGCAGAAAATAGTATAAAATGGCAATTTGGAGAAAATCCTCCTAAAACTGCCTTATTTGGAGAAAAAGAGAGTGAACCCGCTAAGTTGGATTCAAAACGAGCTGGATGAGGAAAATATTTGAAAATTTAAATATTCAAGCATTTCATGCGGATCAATTCCCGCACATGGGCTGATGGGCACCTTTCACGGACATAGCCCGCTCCCAAGCTCTCCACATGGACCAATCACGCAATGGGCCCGCCTTCACCACAAGTACGCACACTTCCAGCAACTCACACACACGGGCCAGCACACCTCAACTCCAGTGCACGGGCCCCGCCAAAGCGCCATCTCCAACTGCATATGGCCAGTAAATTCTCACGTGGGCCCCGCCCACCTTCAACGCCGCTCTCCACATCTTCACAAATTCATCCGCAAATGTGCAGCCCATTCCTCACAATCAAGGACCAACGCGCTTCACCATCTCACGCACACATGGACACGCACGGGGGCCCACACATGGGACACTCACGCCTCAGCCCATTCTCGCACACGGAACGTTCATCACTTCACAAGGCCCATTCCCGCAGGCTCCTGCACCTTCAGGCGTGGACCGCCGAATCAAGTTCACTCACAAGGGCCCGCCTTCAACGCCCACGCGCGCACGAGCTCCAGCACACGCACGGAACCACGTGGACCAAAACTTCCGAATTAGCATGACTCTCCAGCTCTATTTAAAGAGCTCTAAGCGGCCAGAAGAAGGGCATCTCTCCCATCACTCCAAATTCCATTCGGCAATTTCCGCCAGCCAGCCTCTTCGGTTCTTTCTTTCCCTTTTTTTTTATTTTTATTTTCTGTTTTTAATTTAGCTAATGAGTGGCTAATTTCTCCATCTAATTGAATATTGGTTGAAATTTTAGTTGGTTAATGGATTGTGAGACTTGATCAAATATTATTTAATTTTTGGGAATTCAATATTCATGCAATTTTATATTTAATTTTCATATTATTTTGTTGTTAAAATCTACGTTGATTTTTATTGCAAAATAATTATTTGTTAGTTTGAATAATTTAAGTCCGTAATTGCTTGGGTTATTCTTACATGAGGACACTTGGGATCAAACCCAAGGAAATTGCATGATCTAGCGTTATCTCCATACGTTTGGGTAGCTAGGATTGGGTCTCTCTATTTCTTAATGCAATTCACAATTGTTTTGATGCCTAAGGCCCAAGGACGTTCCTTGGCAATTTGTTAATTAGTAATTAATTAGAGGACGTTCCCTAATTAATTTATTCCTAAGGAGAGATAATGGTGGTGAGAAGCGTCTTCCATCTCCATAACTAATCTATTGGGTCAACCCAAAAGAATAAAGTGTCTGTGATCAACTCCAACAACTAAAGTGGATCCAATATTTCAACTAGAACTTTTCTCATATTGATTTACTCTTTTATTTTAATTATTTGCTTTCTATTATTACTCTCATTATTAGTTACTTCAATCAATCTCAAACCCCCCATTTTACTTTTATTGCAATTTATTTTTATTCTGTTTCCAGTTTATCTCATTTGATCCCACTTTCAGTCTTTTATCTCAGTCTTTTATCTCATCTTTAATTTATTATTGTTTCAGTTTATTTTATTGGTCTTGTTGAGAAAAATAAATAGGTAATCAATTCTCTGTGGATTCGATCCTTTCACCACTATCTGCAATTGTAAAATTGTTGATAACCAGAAAGGTTATTTCTGGCCGGCTTCGACAACCGCACTGTCAGCTGGGCAGCTCAGTCTGCCTAGCGATTGGGTCAGTGATTTAGGCAGATCGACTGCCCTTATCACTTTCTGGCAGATTCTGTTCAATGACCTGTTTTTGCATTTTCTCAGGCCTGCTGTCTTGCAGCTCTTTTCTACTCCTCAATGTGATGGCACTAGCATTCTGTCTTGGATTTATCTCATTTTGGGAGGGCAGCTTTCCTTGTGATTCAAGTTTACTCATTGAGGTGGCTATTTGACTCATTTGTTGCTTAAGATTTTGCACAGTATTTGCTAAGGACTTCACAATCTCTTCAAGAGGTGTATTGGACTTTTGAGGTGCAGCTTGAGCTTGATTTCTTTGTTGGTAGCTTGGATATTGATTGGCCCTTGCATAACTGAAATTTGGATAGTCTCTCCAACCTGGATTTAGGTGTTAGCATAGGGATCGTACCTTTGTTGCTCATTAAATCCTCCAACTGTATTGACTTGGTGCTCTTCTTCTTAAAGAGAAGGACACATGTCAATTGGATGTCCTACCATGGCACATATCTCACATGGCTTTGATTGCTGAAGTTACTGGGCTTGTTGGGACTGTCCTACAACAAGGCTACGAATAACAGAGGTTAGATCAGAAATTTGGGAAGTTAAGGAAGATGTACTTACCTCATTTACTCTCCTTGGCAGCTGTCCTTGGTCTTCATATTGCTTTGAGGTTAGTGCCATTGTAGAAATTAGGTCTTTTATGCCTTGAGGTGTTTTGTCTTCAATTGATCCTCCACGTGCTGCGTCTATGAACTTTCTTTCCGAAGGTAGCAAACCTCCATAGAAGTATTCAATAAGTGACTTATCAGAGATGTCATGTTGAGGGCAGCTTGTGCACAATCGATTGAATCTTTCCCAATATTCATATAGCTCTTCATAATCCTTTTGCTTGATGCAACTAATCTCTCTTCTGATGCCAATAGCTTTTGAGGTTGGGAAGTATTTTCTCAAGAAGACTCTCACCATCCCATCCCATGAAGTGATGTGTAATACCCGGCTAGACTCCGGTATCGGAATTCCTACCGTCCGGTGGAATCTCGGATGTCGGAGACCTCTAGAAGGGTAGAAACATGTTTTATAAAAATGTTTTCATGTTTTAATGGTTTTAAGTATGAAATTAAATGAGTTTTTGCATGAAAAGTCCTTGGAGGAAAACTCAGGTTCGGCCGCCGAACATGCATGCGTTTTGGAGGCACGTTAGGCCCCCGAAAGCATGAGTTAGGGAAGTCCAATTTCGGCCGCCGAAAGTCAAGTTCGGCCGCCGAACATTTGCATGGATGCGGAGGCACATTCTGCCCCCGAACGTGGCATGGCCAGCCACCTATAAAAGGGTCCCTTAGCCGAAAATGGGCGAGCTTTTTCTCCCCATTTCGGCCAAGGTGAGCATTCCGCCATCCTTCCCTAATCTTGAGCTTTTCCTTCCTTTTTCCATGATCTTTACAAGTTTATAACTTTGGTTTTGAAGATCTTTGAGCTTAGAACGAGTTTTGGAGCTTGGAGACCAAAAGTTGGAACTTCTCCCATCTCCAAGTTTAGATCTCCTCAACCCTCGATTTTCAAGAGGTAAGAGCTGATCTTAAGCTCAATGTATGATTTAAACAAGTTTTATGAAGTTTTATAGGGTAGAATGGCATGTATAGGGTTGTATGAGTTTTTAAGTAAATGTTAGGTTTTATGTGATTTATGAACAATGTGGCATGTTTGAGTATGTTTGAAGTGTTGTAGTTGGGGTATTTGATGTTTTGAGGCCCCTAGGAGCTTGTATGCATGTTTTGGTTGAGTGGTATGCATGGTTTGTGAGTTTGGAGGCGAGAATGCACAAAGGAGCCAAGTTTCTGCCTTTTGGCAGAAACCAGGTTCGGCAGCCGAAGGTGCTTTCGGCCGCCGAACATGGCTGGGGAGGCAGGCCTTTCGGCTGCCAAAGTTACCCCCGAAAAGAGACTTTCGTCTCTGTCTGGGACTTTCGGCCGCCGAAGGTGCCGCCGAACCTACCCGAGTTTCGTCTCTGTCCAGGACTTTCGGCCGCCGAAGGTGCCGCCGAAAGTGCCCTGTTCAGCCACTTCATGCATATCTCTATGTAATACTTTCAGGATGTTTTAGGGGGTTTTTGGGGAGTATATTAGAGTTATGTTTATGTATGTTTGGTCCCTCATTGGAGTCCACCTGTGTAGGTTCGGACCCGAGGAACCAAGGACCCCAGCAGTGAGCCAGCTGCTACAGAGTTTGTCAGAGTCAGCCAGAGGTGAGTGGAACTAAGCTTAACCTTTTAAATTAAGAAATGAAATGCTTTTATCATGCTTCATGCATCATGATCATATTATAGGTTGTTTGCATTAGAATTCACGACTATGCCGCATTGTATTGTTGTGATAGATGATAGTGGATGGACATTAGGATGATTCATTAGCCTTCTATATACGAAGTCCTGTGGTGCCCATAATAGGGCCGGGCAATACGAAGACCTGTGGTGCCCATAATAGGGCCGGGCAATAACTCCGAGTACGAAGTCCTGTGGTGCCCATAATAGGGCCGGGCAATACGAAGTCCTGTGGTGCCCATAATAGGGCCGGGCATGGAGTTGAGGGATTTTTGAATCAGTCCATCCGTGGTGTGATTTATTGTGCAGTGACGCATTTCATGATAGCATGTTTTAAATATTCTTTTACAGTTCTACTCACTGGGCATCTAGCTCACCCCTCTCCCCTAACCCCCAGGTTTGCAGGTACAGGATAGATAGAGAAGGCAAGAAGAGAAAAAGTCATATGTATGTAATAGTTAGATTGTGGACATGACAAATGTATTATGATGTAATGTAAAAATGTTCAGGATGTTATGTAATGAGGTTATTGAGGATAGAGTTGTGCTTGACCATAATGTATTGTTAATCCCTTGTATATACATGATCTTATGTTATGATGTTTATGTAAACTAACTCAACACAGGTTGTTTTGCCTTTAAGGCTTGATGAGATCCCACAGAGGGACTATGTTATGTATATGTTCAGAGTATGCACAGGTTGAGTTAGTTGATGACAGTATGTATGAAGAAAAGTTTTAATTTTTATGCATGTTGTTGATCATGTATGGGATTATACAGGTTTACAGGTTATATGTCAGGCTTGCTACGGGTCCCGGCGGCCTTAAGTCGACCCGGATCCTAGCGCCGGTAGCGGTCCGGATTTTCGGGGCGTTACAGAATGGTATCAGAGCCCTAGGTTCATATGGTCGGACCTAGAGTGTCGGGCTCATAGAGGTTATAGAAGGTCAAGCACAATAGGAAAGTCATGTCCACTAGGATAGGATGTTGAGTCCTGTCTTGAATAATGATGTGATATGCCATGATTATATACATGTGCATAAATGATATGCTATGCTATGTGATGTTTATGATGAGGGTTCATGTGTGCCCACATGAACCATATGATGCTGATGTTTGTGCTATGTGTGGTTTTTCAGAAGACAGGATGAGAGGAACTCGTCGATCTGCAAGATTGACTAGAGTGCCACCTGAGGATGAGGGCACGAGCGCCCGTCCTCCCACATTGCCTAGGGCAATGTCTTGTAGAGCCAACAGAGAAAGGGTGTCAAGGGACCCTAGAAGGTCTTTTGATGCCAGCAGAAGGGGGACTGATAGAGGAGGAAGCTCTTCAGATGTGAGGGAGGTCATGGAAGAGGATCAGAGGAGGGATGGGAACCTGGATGTGAGCATGCAGGAAGAAGGGACAGGGGAGTCTCAGGGAGGCGTTCAGGCCTCGGGGTATGGTTTTCCACCCCATTATCCACCCTTCCCACAGGGTTCAGGGTATCCGATGGGAGGTACATCGGATTACTCCAGCTTTAACCCCTACCCCACCTACATGCCTTATCCACCTTTCTACCCACCCTACACACAGTACCCAGCTTATCCACCCTCACCTTTCTATCCAAACCCGGCAAACCCCGCCTCAGGGAATGCCGCACCTCCACCTCCATCACCTACAGAACCAGCAGCCCCAGTTACTCAACCTCCTAGACCTAGCTCAGTTGATGGGAGCAAGGTAAAGATGACAGATTACCTCAAGCTAGATGCTCCCAAATACAAGTCAGGGGATGACCCCTTTGAATATCTGAGAGTGGTGAAAACAATAACTGATGAGCTAGGGGCAAATGACAGCAGGGCCATTCAGATGGCAGGGTTCACTTTAAAATGCAAGAAGGCACGGGAATGGTTCAAGTGTTATGTGGACCCGAGACTAGACGGTATGACATGGGAGGAATTTGCGAATGAGTTCGCTGGATGGGCCTTTCCAGACAGTTCTAGAGAACTGAAGATGATTGAGTTTGAACAACTGAGGCAGTCAGAGCACATGAGTGTAGAGGAGTTCACGGATAAATTCTTGGAGCTATTGCCTTTTTCAGGGCAAGCTCTAGATTCAGATACGAAGAAAGCCAAGAAATATGTTATGAAGCTGCATTCCAGGTACTCCTCGTTGGTTCAGTCAGCTGAGAGAGAAAGTTTCCACATTGTGGTGGATATGGCTCGCAGAATGGAGGCAAGTGCTATAGTTGAGGGGTCAGTGAAGTAGTCAGTGACCCAGTCTTCAGGGGTTAAGACCCCAAGCAGAGGAGGACCAGGTTTCTCTTCTCAGAGTTCAGGTAAGAAGAGGTGGGATAGCACCACCAAGAAGCCGAAGAAGAATAAGTTTTGGAACAAGTTGAAATCCGGTCTGGGATTTGGCGGTGGCTCGAGCTCAGGCTCAGATGGTACAGAATGCCAGAGATGTGGAAGACCACACAGGGGAGTGTGTCGAGCTGGGACTAATGCATGTTTCAGATGTGGACAGGAGGGACACATAGCTCGGGATTGTCTTAGAGCGCCTTTTATGGGCCAGCCCCAGCAGACAGCTTCTGGTAGTGTGGCAGAGCCAGCAGTTCCAGCCACAACTCAGGGCAGTGGCAGAGGTAGAGGGAGAAGGGCAGCCTCTTCTTCTGGTTCCCGAGGTGAAGGTCCATCAGCTCCAGCCAGGATCTTCACCATGACTCAGCAGGAGGCTAACACATCCAACACCGTGGTGTCAGGTAATCTCGTCATTGGGTGTTCTGATGTGTATGCATTAATGGACCCGGGTGCATCTCATTCATTTATTGCTCCGAGAGCCGTTGAGAGGTTAGGTCTGATAGTCTCTGGGTTAGAGTGTCCCCTATGGGTCAGTGGACCCAAGTGTGACCCGTCAGTGGCAGTGTCAGTCTGCCAGTACAGTCCAGTTTTTATTGAGGGAAGATGC
The DNA here is from genome assembly GCF_001659605.2 of Manihot esculenta. Taxonomy (NCBI): domain Eukaryota; kingdom Viridiplantae; phylum Streptophyta; class Magnoliopsida; order Malpighiales; family Euphorbiaceae; genus Manihot; species Manihot esculenta. Next base: position 20,255,565 of record NC_035162.2, on the reverse strand, counting down.
CTCTCCGCCGACCTTGTGGTTCTAGATTTGACAGACTTTGACGTCATTCTAGGGATGGATTGGCTATCTACCCATGGTGCTACCTTGGACTGCAGGGACAAGGTCGTCAGGTTCAGAGATCAGAACGGGTCAGAGGTCGTCTTCAGAGGAGACAAGAGGGGCACACCTAGAGGTCTGATATCAGCTCTTCAGGCTCGTAGGTTGCTTAGGAAGGGATGTTAGGGGTACTTAGCTCATGTAAAAGAGCTAGACAGTCAGGTCAGGGAGCCGGCCTCGGTGCCAGTTGTCAGAGAGTTTCAGGATGTCTTTCCTGATGAGCTTCCAGGTTTACCACCTGCTAGGGAGATAGAGTTCGAGATAGAGTTGGTGCCTGGCACTAGACCGATCTCTATCCCTCCCTACAGGATGGCTCCAGCCGAGTTAAAGGAGTTGAAAGAGCAATTGCAAGAGCTGGTAGAAAAGGGTTTCATCCGACAGAGTACCTCACCCTGGGGTGCTCCGGTTTTGTTTGTGAGAAAGAAGGATGGATCCCTTAGACTTTGTATCGACTACAGGCAGTTGAACAAAGTCACTACCAAGAATAGGTACCCATTGCCTAGGATCGATGATCTATTCGACCAGCTAGCCGGAGCGGGTTGTTTCTCCAAAATAGATCTAAGATCGGGGTACCATCAGCTAAGGATAAGGGATGAGGATGTGCCGAAGACGGCTTTCAGGACCAGATATGGGCATTTCGAGTTCCTTGTGATGCCGTTCGGGTTAACTAACGCCCCTGCAGCATTCATGGATCTCATGAACAGAGTGTTTAGCCAGTACCTGTGTAATACCCGGCTAGACTCCGGTATCGGGATCCCTACCGTCCAGTGGGACCTCAGATGTCGGAAACCTCTAGAAGGGTAAAACTATGATTTTTATGAAGTGTTTTCATGTATTTCAATGGTTTTAAGTATGAAATTAAATGAGTTTTTGCATGAAAAGTCTTTGGAGGAAAACCCAGGTTCGGCCGCCGAAAGTCAAGTTCGGCCGCCGAACATGCATGCGTTTTGGAGGCACGTTAGGCCCCCGAAAGCATGAGTGAGGGAAGTCCAGGTTCGGCCGCCGAACCTCATGTTCGGCCGCCGAACATGGCATGCATGCGGAGGCACATTCGGCCCCCGAACGTGGCCTGGCCAGCCACTATAAAAAGGGTCTCTTTGGTCCGCACGGGCGAGCTTTTCTTCCCCGTTGTCAGCCAAGGTAAACCTTCGCCGCCCCTCACCAATCTTGAGCATTTTCCTTCAATCTTTCACGTTTTTAACAAGTTTATAACTTTGTTTTGAAGATTTACAAGTTTTAAGCAAGTTTAAGTGCTTTGAGGTTCAAGGAGCTCAATCCTCCATCTTTGAGTCAAGGTCGTTTTCCTCTCGATCTTCAAGAGGTAAGGGTCGATCTTGAACTCTTATTATGTTTTAAATAAGTTTTATGCAAGACCTATGGGTTAGAATGCATGTTTAGGTTATGTGTATGTTTATGGGTATAATGTATGTTTTTGAACAATGTATGTTGGAAATGTGTTGTTTGAAGTGTTGTAGTTGGGGTATATTATAGTTTGAGACCCCTAGGTGTGATGTATGATGTGTATGCATGTTTTGAGGCGTTTTGGAGGCTTTGGACACAAGGGAGCCAAGTTTCTGCCCTTCGGCAGAAACTCAGGTTCGGCCGCCGAAGTGACTTTCGGCCGCCGAACCCCCTTGTGGAGGCAGTTTCGGCTGCCGAAGCCTGCCCCCGAAACTCAAGTTTCGTCTCTGTCTGGGAGGTTCGGCCGCCGAAGGTGCCGCCGAACCTGCATGACTTTCGGCTACAGAGGGACTTTCGGCCGCCGAACCTGCCGCCGAAAGTGCCCTGTTTAGCCGTTTCTTGCATGATTTCATGGGATGTTTTCAGGATGTTTAGGGGTCTTTGGGGGGTATTTTGGAGTCATGTTCACGTATGTTTGGTGCCTCATTTGCGTCCACCTGTGTAGGTTCGGACCCGAGGAACCGAGACCCTCGGTTGTGAGATAATCGTTCGAGTTCGTTGTTAAAGCTTCAGTTACCAGGTGAGTGGAACAACCCCTAAGCTTTAAAAGTAAAGGAATTAAAATGAATGAATCATAAAGCATTGCCCATGCATCATTATGCTATGCAATATTAGGTTGTATGCATTAGAATTCACGAATATGTTGCATTGCATACTTTGTGTTTTGATGTGATGAAATGTTTGAATGATCCATTAGCCCTTGTATGCATGATAGCCTATGTGAGTCCAGGTGTGCCTGCATACGGCTCCACGCCCCTGGCACTATGACTGATTATGAAAGTCCGGGTGCCTGCTACGGCTCTACGCCCCGGCATGTATGAGTAAGAAAGATGGGGCTAAATGGTGACAAGTTCATCCTTGTTGTGAAATGTTTATGTGTTAGTGGCGATACATGAAATTATAGAAAAAGTTAATGATATAATAATAATAAAATGAATAATAATATACCTAAAAATGGAGAATTAAACAAATGTTTTTAGTTCTGCTCACTGGGCTCTAGTAGCTCACCCCATTCCTTTATCCCCAAAGTTGCAGGTACAGGAAGATCAAAAGTCGCTAGAGTGAAGTCAGCCTTGTAGTTGTAATAGATAGTAGTGGACATGAACATGATGTAATGAGT